>NC_133223.1:32599158-32924992 GCF_040436345.1 Pagrus major
TGTGCATGGTGGTTGAGGCGAGGAGGAGGTTCTGGTGTATCTCACATCGCATGTACCCTCATTTCCGCAGCTTTGAATTTGATTTGTTGCATTTCTCCTGCTCTCTCGTTTCTCCTGCCACGATCCAGACTAATAAAGCAGCGACGCCTCTTATTACCCTCAACATTTCAGCTCTTTTTCCACTCGCCACTTTTGATTTGCTGCAGGCCTTCGGGCAGCGCTGATGTCTCACCTTTGTACTGACTCTAGAAAATGCCGTCTGCTGTCGGAAAGCTGCAGGGGCTGTGAGACGATCCAGCGCCGCTGTGCTTTCAGGAGCCTAACTAAAAAGATGGAGTCCAGTCCAGCGTCCACATGCAAACAATGAGCATCGACCTTTCATTTCTCCGTCCCTCCATTCCAACTTCATGCCCTCTGCTGAACTGTCCACTGGCAGGAGGTTTGGAGAAGAGAAGAGAGGAGAGGAGATGCAGAGGGAGGAGACGAGAATGAAAGGGAAGGCCAAACCTCACCTGCAGCAAAGAACCTCGCCAGAACTTAACCTGAAGCATTTTTACACCACAGAAAATGTGGAGGGGAAATTGGGCAACCTGAAAAAAGACCTTTCCCATAACTGAAGCCAATTTTTCAGAACTTCAAAGCTGAGGAAGCGATGCAAGGAGGGCACGGATGGGAGGAGAGAGCAGTCTGCAGTGGGAGGAAATAGTAGCAGTGAGGATATATACTCAAGTACTGGTCACATTTGAGGTACTTGTACTGTGAGTATTTCCTTTTTATACTAAATCTACTCTACTACATCTGAGAGGTAAATACTGTGAGATTTCTGGACCACGAGCGGCGTAAAGGCTTGAAAAGCTGCAGCAGTTAAAATAGAAACACTCAGATGTTTCAGATGTCGTAATCCTCAGTGATTTATCACATTAAAGGTCTGGGACTGGATAGGATGGCGTCTGGGTCCAAACCCAGCCAGCGGTTCTGCCTATTAGTGATCCCCTGGGAGGGTGGGGAGGGATGGAAGGCCAACGAGGGGGACGTATTTGTATTTTCGTTCCCGTTCGTTGCATTTATCTGACAGCTTCAGTGAATAGTTACTTCAAGATCAAGATCTTGGTGCATTTTAAAGATTAAACCGTCGTGTCCCAACGTTTCTGACCCCTAACAAAAAAAGCAGTGTCTTCTTGTTTCAACTGTCTGAGTTGTTGGCACTTCCAGTATTCAGAGGTTTCCCTTCCAAACTTTCCACTGGTTTCAGCTAATGAATTGCTGATGGACCCGAAGAGGTCAAATGATTCAATATTTCACAAAAACATAACAGAAAACTAAAAAAAAGAAATGGAACCAGAACTGTGTCTCCCATTAATCATCTCACGAACCCTCAGATTCATCTTGTGCCGCTTTGGAGATGTCTGACCCGCTACAGCAAACATCACAGGACAGTCACAGGGATTACAAGTACTTTTACTTTGATACTTTGAGGGGAGACACCACAGGTAATATTTAGATTTTTGTCTCGTCCTCTTTCAGACTCGTGGAGAGAAAACACTCAAAATACACTTTTAGGTGTTTATTTTAGTTCAGATTTCTGTTCTGGAAAAATACTGCATATTAATTAGAGAGCATCATTTTCATGTTTAAACATAAAATATCAGAAAGCTTGTGTTACAAAAAGTACTTAAGTAGTTTCATGCAGGTATTTATTAGTTACACTCTGAGAAATCTTCACTTCAGCAGCACTTACACACACCTAACTTTCCAGTTTTATTCCTATCAATATTCACAAGGTTTCAGCTGAGGGGTTTGTTCATGTAGCATTCACAGCCTGATTTATACAACATTTAATGCCAAAAAACGTCCCACAAAATGTAGATTTTTATGGCTGTTTAATGTATTTTCTCATTTATGGAGTGGAAAAAAGGAGATTTCCAAAATTCCCTCTGTAGAAACCTTTGACTTTAATATGTCAACAACATGAAACAAGAAGTTTGGATGTGGCTTCATTCAATGTTCTGGATATGAGTGCAAATGAGTGCATTTTTAATTATATAGTGCCTCATTTGCATACTTTAATATAACATTATAGAACATTTGTGATTAAAAAAAATGACATAATATTCAACCTAAGTAGCAGGAATCTACTTTATATATTGTCGTACTGACGGGTCGGAGTACTTCTTCATTTAGCGCTGGTAGTTTGGGAGTTGGGTGCAGGGGGGAGGAGGTGGGAGACAGCGGTGGCAGGGGAGGAGGTGGGAGACAGCGGGGGGAGGGGAGGTGGATAGTGGGAGGGGGTTTTCTGGCTCATACCATCCCGGGGAGAAGGGTAAGCCTCCTGCTAGAGCGGAGAGCAATCATGCATTTCTGATTTTTAATTAATGGAAATGATTGCCAAGCTCTCTGCTCTGCTCTGTCTGTCTCTTTATCAATCAATCACGATAAGCCTTTAACTGCGCTTTGTGTGAGTCACTGCGTCCTTCCACCGAGAAGAAAAAAGAAAAACGTTTAAGAGAATGCCGGGAAGAGATAGAGCGAGTCACCCAACAGGTTTGGCAGAATGGAAGAAGAGCAGCGTTTAGTCCTCGCGCTCCAAAAACCGAGCAGGGAATTAGCATTATCAGATTAATTAAGTTTCCACGCCGGGGTTTTGGAGAGAATAGTGTGGGAGATAAAAGTACATATGTGCGTGTTTGCTGTAAGCCTGCGTGTGTTGTGAGTGGACTACATGAAAATCCAGCCGTAATACGCTTGAGAAACATGCTCATACAGTGTAGCCCCGGGTGTCTGCTTTGAGCCCCAGATTTCATTTGAGAAAAGCTTTGGCGATATTATTCCTGGCTGTGTCTATATTGGGGAATAACGCTCGCGGCACGTCATTAGTCACGGGCACGGCACACCACAAAATCAACCTAACGTCCCTATAAGTTTCCATGGCAACCTCCATGCCAACACACAAAAAAGGGAGAAACTCCTGTCCTCTTAACGCACACACGCATTTAATCACTTGAGATTCCAGCGTTTTTTTAATTTGTCATGGCTTTTGGAGTCTCACTTTGATGGCAACAATACATCACCAGCCCCTTAGTGAAGGCTGAAAGACTGACCTTTGACCTCACAATTTGAAGCGTGGCCCCGGGGTCACACCTTGACCCCCCTCCTCAGGGATCAGGGATGTATGAGGTGTGACGACGAGACGAAGCAGGAGGGCAGGAAGGCGGCGGGACGGCGAGGACGACATGGTTTCTGTCCACGTGACAGACAAGTATGTAGTTTTCATACGATGACAGAAAAGTGATCTATGTCGGCAAAACGGGGCTTTATTACATCTTGAGGTTTGTATGAAAGTTCATTCATCACCTTGGAGAAGCAGTTTGAAGAGACAATGCCAACTCAAGCTCAACTTTTTCCAGGGTTTCCTTTAACATGCGTGTGCTGCTCACAGTAGCTGTTATGATTTCATCCATGATGGCTTCAACGTCAGATGAATAACATATTGGTACCTTTCTAAACTCTGGGAGATGAAGGTTTTCTGGAGCTTTCAACAGTTTTGCAGCGATAAACGTTTATTGCTGAATCACAGTGACAGACACACAATAAACAAACACAGGATGAGGAAATAACCGCAAACTCAGGACAAACAGGAAACGGTTAACTGAGCAGCTTTGTGGTTAAACTTCTCTGTGCTTACTTTTGATTTCACCGCTTTGTAGTCTGCAAATAAAACCGTCAGCTTACAAACTATTGACTCCGTCCATGACCGGTTAGACTTCATTGTATCAGTGGAGGTTTGTGGGCAGCAGCACATTGTTTGTTTGTACATTGACACAGGAAACTAAATAAAAGCTTACATAAGTAGCTCGAACTATGTGTGAATACCTTATTTTCGACTTGCATCCATATTAGTATCAGAATGCATTGGCCAGTAAGTAACAAGAATTTGCAGTAAACATATATTTATAATGTAGTTTTGGGGCATTTTATATCTTTAAGTAAAGGATGTGTGGACTTTTGCCACCTCTGATCGCCTCACTGTCGGCTGTCCAGCAAGTAGAAGTACAGATACTTGTGTGGAAAAGACTAGAAGTACTAGTCTGAACGTCTGCAGGACATTTGTGGTCAAAGCTAACTGAAGCTAACATCATATTAATATAATTCAAAGACTATTAAAGTTAAAGGTAGAATCAGTAGGATTTGTCCCAGCTGTTCCTGAACGCACCACAAAGACAGTTGATTGTTGAGTCTCATTCCCAGGACGTCAAATAGCCACATGTTGGGTTGGTAAAGCGTCCCGAGCAGCAACAAAGAGAGAAAATAAGAAACTCTCTGCAGATACGAGACACTAACACGCCTTTTCTCCCCATTCCAGCCTCCCTCTCTGTCTGTTTACGTCTTTTACGTCTTTGTTTCGTCTCGCTGCGTCTGTCGCCCGAAGCGGTGATGCCTAGCTTTATGTAGGAGAGCGTTGGTATCTGTAGGTCAGTATTTGTATTTGTACTTTGTCACTCCCCACCTCTGGAAGCAATGGGGAGTGACATGCAGCAGAGGTCTCACGGTTGTTATTATACCTACAGTTCATCTGAGACACCTTTACTGTACACTGTTTACTGTACACAGACGGCACTGTGAGAGTGTTTGTGTTGTGTTTATGAGATATACATTCATTAGTGTTTTTCATAAGAACAGATTTTAAATATATGGATGACATCACATTTGCACATTTTAATTCCCAGCAGCTGCCTTTGAGGAATGTAAAACTTCATATGGATTAAATCGTCCTGATTATAGAAGCAAACATTCTTTTGGTCTCACATTTTGTTTGATACTTGTAAAATATGAAATGACAGTTTTAAGGGTCATTGTGTTTTTCTCTTGTTCTTATTCTTCAAACACATTCTCAAGAAATATATGGTTATAAATATTGTTTTTTTTCAGACACAGCAGCTGCTTTTTCTTCTCTTTCCATTATGAAAATGTCAGATTAAATTTGTCCTTTTCACGTCAGAAAATCACAATTTCACAAAATGTCACGTGAATCGAATACTTTCACGTGGTTGTCTTTTGTCACGTGAATTTTACATTTTCACATGTGATTGGTGTATTTTCACGTGGATTACAAAAGATGGCGCGTGACGTCGCATGATATTTGCTTCTCCACGTTTAAAGTCCACCTTTTCATGAGTGACACATGTTCATAGATGATGATAATATGTGAGAATGCCAAGTTTGCATGTGACATTATTTTCATGAAACATACATTCCTATATTTGCAGCTAGCTTTTTTTTCCACATGTAGATTCAGATGTCCACATGTGTGTGCTGTTCAAGATCATACATTTTGTTTTTGTAAATAAAAACACGTGAAAAATAATCAATACACGTGTACTGATGATTTTCAGGTGTGATTGGCTGTTTTCATTTGAAAACTAACATTATGACATGTAGAGAAGAAAATAGTGTCACATGTGAATTGTATATTGTGTCCTTTTTTCACATTTGAACTTCAGGCATTCAAATTCGATTCACTATCACATGCAGGTCACAGTTTCTACATGTGGAAACAGAAATGGCTCATGAAGTCATGTGAAACTGACTTCTTGGCATGTGAACTCCACATTTTCACATGTGAACCAAAATTTTAACAAGTGAAAAAGAAAATAATGTCATGTGTGGTTATAGGAGTAGTAGTAACAGCCTCTCTCGACCAGCCTCTTCAGGAGTTTTGACAGCCTCACTCACATCTTCAATCTTCTGCCAATTAGCATTACCCCCGTGTGATCATGAGGTATAAAGCATCGCGCCGTGTGACTCACCCACGAGCGTGTTGGTTCACAAACGGCTCTGAGCGATGGCTACACAAATGCAGAGCGTCAGCACATCACCTGACAGGGTCTTAAACCCACACTAGACTCTTAAATTACCCAAGGCGTTTTAATTGTGCCGTGCTGTTATTGTAGCTACTGTGTTCCAAGTATGACTGCGAGAGGGGGGGTTTCTGAGAATCTCCCCCCGACTGCTGCAACACAAAGCGGAGGGATATTTATCACCGCTGGCTCGTCGATGGCACGAGAATGTGAGAAGACGGAGTTTAAAAAATGATTTGTTGAAATAGATGAGTCTGGAGTAAAGATGTTGAGATCTAAAGCGGAGATTAATGTGTGAGGGGAAGCGTACTGGAGACAGGTACGCAAGCTGCACAGTGTAGACACATCCGTACTGTAAACCATATGTATGCATGTGTGTGTAGACGTGACATAATGTTTTGATAGTTTGCATTGTCCCAAACAATCACGCGTCACCCCGGCGGTCGGTGCTGGCAGCAGGAGATTACTGTCAGTGCAGGAGGAAACCATTTACTAATCATGTGGTGCGCACAAAGTCGTGTTTACACACATTTTTCCCATACGTCTAATCTCAGCGATGAGCGAATCCTTCGCCAGACATCACATTCCACGATGCAGCATAACAAGAGCCACACGGACGGCCCGGAGAACCGTTAAGGACAGAATTAGCTGCTGACGGACTGATGAACGAGCTGCTGGAGCTGCAGATAACCACCGTCCACCACTGGGAGGACAGGACGGTGGTGAGATGTATACTTAGCTCTGTTCATGAGGGGAAACATTAACCTCCACCATCAGGCAACCTCAGACCAGTTCATACTGTTCCAAACTCATGATGTTTAACAGTTTAAGTGTTTATTGTTTAATAGGTACGAGTAAAAAACTACATCGTCAAAAGAAATTTAAAATAAATAACATGTATTTTCGTCCGGTGACAGCACCTCCTATATTGGTTTTCTCCAGCGGATGTGAGTTTACTCTGGAATTTGTTCAGAGCATCATTTTTGTGGCGAAACACTAAAAATAAAACATCACTTGAGCTCCGGGCAGTTTGGAGCAGACGTCTGTGTGTGATTTAGGGAATGCAGATGTCTCAGGACCAGAATAAAGGAGGCAAAGTAAGTTTCTGCAAAACCAACATATAAGTTTGAACTTAACGTTTCTTTATGTTGTAACTTTACGTTTGTTTAGGTTAATATTTCTATTTCTCTCTTGTCACAACACTGAGCTTACGATCTGCATGGGTTTAGGTTTTGGTTGCCACTAAAAGGGATAGAGATGATACACCTTACCATGAAAAATACCCAGTATAGTCACCACAAGAACGGCTGGAGATGGTCCGACTCCCATGAAAAATAGCCAGCTTGGGTGTACTGCAGCTGTCCCTTTGTTGGCTCGTAACAACGCCACCACCTGACCCTCCACCTCCAGATGTGAAAGTCAGCTAATAAGCATACAGTATAATGTGAATGTGATGTGCCACGTCTGGTACAAATGTCAACCTTGGACATCTCTGTGGTGTGTAGACATTATTTCCTGGAGGCGGGGCTGGACTACCAGATGCTGTGAGTTTTGACTTTTTCTGATCATTTGCTATCGACATGATGTTTAGAAAGTCTGGAAACAAATGTCCAGACTTCCCCACACTTGCAGACTTACAAACTTAAAGATGAAATCTGGTATTTCTAAACTTATTACACATGCTGGTGTGTAAATGACTAATACGTGCAAACAGATTTGGAATTGGTCCTGTTGATAGCCTCAGGCGGAAACCGTGCCAAACTCTAGTTTGGTTAAAAACAAACCCTTAATTCCACGTGTGAGGTGTGAAGCTCTCAGGAAAGAGGGTTTGCTCCCCTCAGAGACGCAGCAGGAGAAAAACCGCCTGTAGCGCCAGAATATTTCCACATCGAACAAATTAAGGGTTCCTAACATGAACAAATTGTGAATTAAGGGTTTGTCTGAACCAAACCAGAGCTGGTGTTTGTTGGATCAAAGGAAAGACGGACCAGGATGGTTTTGTTGAGGTTTTTTATGTCATTCCTGTCGAGTTTAAATGAAGCGTGTTTTACGATGATTAAACGACGGTTTCTGTAAATGGAGTCTGGTGGATTTGGGGAGAAGCATCAGAGTGGCTGGTTATGGTCAGTCAGCCGTCGCAGCCTGTGACGCTGCAGCGATCTATTGGATCGATTCAAAAACTCTTGTAACTATAAGTCATTTAAACACCAAAGTTTTAAAAATCCCCCTTTTAATGGTCATATTCCAAGAGTCCACAAGTGGCCTCCAGAGTAATTTCTGCAGACTCTGAGAGTGTCCTACAGATTTCACCAGACTTTTCTCAGAAGATTTCAAAACTGAAACCCAGACAAATCTCAGAATCTCACCAAATAAATCCTGAACTTTCTGCTGAGCTGAGAGAATCACTGCTACATCACTCACACTTAAGGCAGCAGAGCGTTGACATTAGCTCATGATATAATGACACAAAAAAATGCCTCGTGGAGCAACTTTCACAAACAGCTTCGAGTGCCGACGGCTGCACATGATCAAATGGCAGCGTGGGTTCAGTGAGTGGCCGCCGGGTTCAGGATCACTTCAGGGAATCTGCATCAAACGAGCTCAACTTCTCTGGTGCAGCAGGCGGTCACAACCCCGAGTGGTCTGGTTCCTTCTGACATGATGCGTCTGACATTGTTGATCATCTGCAGGCAAACAACCCTCACCATACACAACTTATATAACCACGACCAAACTCCACTGGGAAAGACATTATGAGCTTCAAGATGCATCTTCTTTTTCTTTTTTTTTCTGTGCCTGACCTAAAAAACAGATTTTGAAAGTCCTTTAACAGCGAATCAGTGTTGTGTGATGGGCTCTTCACAGAGAAGCTTCACTTATTTATTCCTCTTGAGTCTTGAGAACACTTTTGAGATGTTTCACTGCTTAAAAATCTTGCAAACTGTATCTTTAATTAGAAAAAAAATACATATTTACTTCTAGCGTCTAATGTATTTCCATATATCAATCCTCCCAATTAATATAAATACCTTGTTTGATTCTCAGTAACTTGAAATCAGTATTGATTGCATCTCTTCTTTGTTAATCATTTAAATCTTTTAATCAAAACCAAAAATCGTACTTAATTTTGTGGCTTATCCTGGTTGAATTAGATGAAAAATATTAAAATACTAGTCTATGAATTATAATGAATATCTTATTTAACTGCTGACATGGACTTTTTCTGACTAACAAGTCTGCACAGTAAAAGTTCCTTATTCACCAGACTCGTTACAGAAATGAAAAATGCATGAAAAAAATGCAAAATTCAAATCATAATTTCATGCTTCGAACTGTGTTATGAATCCTGTAATCACAGCTCATCATGCACCTACAAAGCTACTGTTAATTAGTTTAAAGGCCCAAGAACTTTAGAGCAGAACAAATCAGGTATAAAGTCAAGAATAAAGTTACCTTGAAGTGTCAAAAAGTTGTTTAAAATGAGATAAAATCATATAAACAGAGGAATGTGCATGTAAAATGTTAATCAGTGTTGTTAATTAAACTGTTATTGTTACGGATTTGATATGAAATGTTAAAAAAAATATTATTTTATTATGACGTGTTGGTACAAGCACGGTAGAAATATTATTATGATTTTTGATGACAAGGTGTACGTTGTAGCTTCAACCTACAAGTTTCTGTTCTGTATAGACTGATTAACATATTACGTGATCATCAATTAAGTAAATCCTGATGATTATACGAGATGAAAAAGAAAATGACCTGAAGAAATGGCTTGGCTAAATGAGTGGACAAAGAGATGTTCTGGGTCGCCCATTAGCAGGTCCGGGCCCAGGCTGCTTGTTGAAGACACTCTGATGTGATTATTTGGGTGAAGGGGCAGCAGACGGTTTCCAGGATGTGGAAACTCATGACGCTGCAGAAAGACCAGCAGCAAAATGGCCGCCTGCCCACTGACTTCCCAAAAAAAACCTTGGACTGGTTGTAATTTGTCCCAAGCAGCCTATAATAAATTGGAGTGAAACGCCCCCCCAACAACTCTCATGTAATGTCAACAAACACAGTCATAGAGTCTAAAAGTGAAAACGGAAAAGCTTAGTCGCCTGGCATTCTTCACTGTCTGTGCCCCCCCACCCACCTCAACTCGCCTCACGCATTCTTCACTAACGAGGAGAAAAAGGAAAAACCAGTCAGAGTCTTTCTGGGACAGTCTGTAAAACAAAGAGAAGGAGGAGGTCCATACCTTTCAGTTTCCTCATCAGAAACACCAACAAACACTGTCTCAACCCATTTACACTGAGCGCTGTGTGTGTGTGTGTGTGTGTGTGTGTGCATACCTGACTACATGTATTATGTGCTTGTTTATGATTGTGCATATGATACTGTATGTGCACATGTGCCTTCATGCCTGTGTGCACACACCTGTGAGTGCACGTGCTCTGAAAATGTGTGTGTGTGTGTGTGTGTGTGTGTTGTGAGGGGGAACAGTACACCAGCGAGGCCCAGAGGCCCTTTGGCCCCCACATTATCCATCTCTCACTTACAGGGTCGCAGAGGCCAATTGGCCGTCTCCACTGTTCTGGTTCCTCCCTCAGGACCTCCATTTGTGTTCAGGACGGGCAAACGAGGGGCCGACGGGCTGATTTCAGGGGGCTTCGCCTTCCTGCTCGGCTCTTTACTGTCTCCTGTTTCCTTCACTTTCTTTAATGGCTGTCTTATTGTAACCTGTTTTCTTCAGTGTCACTCAGTGCCCCTGTTCTCACACACATCTACAAATACACCCTACCCCTCTTCCCATGGGTGCTGCCATTGTTGTGTGATCAAAGGAAGCCTTCCATTGCATATTGTCTGTGATGTATGACAGCCAATTAGTTTTTATTTCAACCAAAGTTATAATAAATTAATATTCCTGACTCAAGTCAACCTGCAGAGCTGCAGCTGCTTTGACAGACACATTCTGGGTAGCTAAGTGCACAAGCTAATGGTTAGCTTGCAAAAAATAGAAATAAATAAATAAAGTGAGTGAAGAATGTTTCTCAGTTTTATAATTTCATAAAAATAATTATATAATTATAATTTCAATATAAAAACAATATTTTGTAACATGTAGAAGTATCCAAACTATGGGGATATATTTCTATTAGTATACATATTTCTATTATATCTATCAAGTTTTATTTCTCATTGTTGCAAAGTTTTAGGAAATGTTCAAATCTGTCGAGGCAAAGACTGTTTGAAAAGGGAAAAATCATTTGATGGACAGAACTGGTCGCCAGTAAGCACTTTACATATATATGAACTTTAGCATTTGCTAGCCAGCTCAGTACACAGGCTGTATGTGCTTATTAAACTTTACTTCTCCCTGATTTTTAGTCTACATAGTAACCTTAGTACTTACAATGCTGAAGACAGCTGCCAGCAGACTCTATAACCCAGAAGATTTTTAGGTTTAACATCAGCAACATCTGAAAGGTTTCAGTTTTGATGAGTTTCAAACTGGTGATCCAAAAACCCGACACTGTCTGAAAAACAAAGCTCCAGGACAACAGTAGTTCACAGCCGACGTTTTGATTTGTCAAACACAAGTGGAGCTGATAACATCTTTAGCTGCTCTCTGCTTGAAACAGCCTGTTTTCAAGGAGGTTTGAGATTTGATTTGTGTTTGACTTTGGTCCAGAGAAGTAGTCTTGAATCGTTTTTTTATCATATCCGCTCTCAGTAATTTTACACACAACACAACACTCAGAAGCACACATACCTCTGTGAGCACACACAGACTCACACAGCGGCCTCCTTGACTTCCTCTCCGCTCGTCCTCGATCTATTTTGTCCCTTTTCCTTCAGCTGTGTGTCTCAGAGAGCCGTCAGCCTGTTGTTGTAACTAATCCCTCACTTCCACTCCCCTCAGTCAGGGTAAATATATACTGGCCCAGCCTGTCTGTCTGGCTGGCCCTGGGCCTGCCCTGCCCTGCTGTGCATGCACTCACACACTCACTAACACACACTGTCTCTCTCTCACACACACTCACTCACACACACACACACACACACACACACACACACACACACACATACTGGGACTTCTCCTTTACATTAGTGCATTACAAGAGGGCTGTAAGTGAGATGGCATGGGCCGAGCAAAGGTCGAGATACTTTCCAAGTATTTGTGTGTGAGAATGTGTGTTTAACAGACGTTTGTGTATCTTTGGATGTGTGTGTGTGTGTGAGAGAGAGAGAGTTATGGGAATGATGATCGTGACTGGACTGATTGTTTACACCAGGCTTGTGTGTATGGATGTACAGTAGGTGTGTGTATACGTGCGGTAATTTGGTGTATGCTGGTCTGCTTGTACAGTAAACAATGCTTTGTGCGCACATAATGGGATTTTACGAGTGTATCTGTGTACGTGATCATGTTGCATGTGTTATGTGTGGAGCGCCTGAGGGGAAAACCTACCTAATAATTCTCAGGCTCTAGTTTGACTTGTACAGAGCTGCAGGTTGGTTTGGGGTTTGCCCACACAAAGCTGGGATAATGAGCACCTGTGAGATAAATAATGGTAATAATATGACGCTTAATTAACTCTCCAGGGAGGAATGATCTTTCTCTGCTAACCCTCCCCGCACAGGGAGGTCAGAAGTCAGTATGGATCCAGTGTCGTGGAGGAAACCACAGCCGTTACAGGGGCTGAAAACCAGACTGCATCTTTTTATAAGAAAGAGTTTGGAAGCTGTGGATTATCCGAACTTTTACATGTCAAGAAACTTGTTTAAGACACAAAACAACAGAGAAAATGTGTCACATCATTGACGAAATGAACCCAGAAGTATGATTCACATCTTTAAAAACAGCCCGTGTTAACTTTTTGCTGACGGGCAAACTGCTGGAACACGTGTGAGGTTGGATGTCAGGGTGTGTTGGGCAAACATCTGCATGTGAATCTGATATTGTAGACCACAGTTTGCATCCAGCCTCATACCAACTGTCAACTTTTCATTGTACTCCACCAATCTGATAACATTTAGTTTTATCGTCCATGAAGTTGGGCGACTCACAAGAGACATATTTTTTTTAAAAAGAGAACAATCAAACTCGAGCATTCGAGGCCGAGATATTCTGACCTACAACGGGTCAAATTCCAACAACACTGGCTCATACGTTCCTCATTGAACAAACTTGATAGTATTTTTCATTAGACTGTCTCTGTCTGGTAAATGCCAACATTTTTCAACCTCTACACCCACACACAGAGTTTGCAATGGGCTCACTGACCGTTGGTGATATCTCGGCCCGAGCTGAGATAACGTCAGATGGCATCATCGGGGTTATTTTTTCAATCCTTTTAAAACTAATCCACTCATAAAACAAGCTACAACTGTTTTCACAGGCAGATTTCCCCTTCAAGCAAATTTCAGTTGCCTAAAAGCTAGATTTACCAAGAATGTGTTATTACGATCCCATTTTCTCATCCCCAGACCTCAAAAGCATTTTGGTTAAGGTTAGACACTTAAGGTTGACTGCAGCAGCGTCTCACGTCGCCTGTGTCTCGGCCAAAAAGCTGCATTTGAACTCACCGTAAAGACTATAGCGGGCCTCGAGTGTGAGGAAATACCTCTCCACACCAGCAGGGGGCGTTAGTTTGTATTCGACCATTCAAAAAGAGAAACCAGAAGACTCGCAACTGTGGATATACAAACCATTGTTATGGCAAAGAAACATTTTTTACATCAATCTTGCTAATATAGTTTCCAATCAAGTTTTCTTTTTCTGTTTCTCTTTTCGTACACTGATTCGCTTAGCCGATCAGCCAATCAGAGTGCTGTCTCATCGACTTTTTCGGCTCTATTGGCCAACTGACTGGCACCACTAACTGGCACCAATGGTGAGGGATGCACTGTAAAAAACTAGGGCCACAGATGCTCATTGATGGGTCTGAGTCTGGTCCAAGAGAGATAAATGGCGGCTTTGATTTAAAACAAGTCAGACTTGAACCTCCTCAGGCTTCAGGTTGTTTTGCTGTGCTGTAATCGGATACACGGCTTCCTCTTCTTCTGCATTTCTAACAAAGCATCAGCTCAAGGTGTGTTCGCTGGCCCCCGGTGATGAATAACACGTTTCACTTTCAGAGAAGATGATCCAAACCAATCGAGGTAGCAGCTCAGAAAAGTTCCAGTAACATTTCTCTGATTCTGGTTCAGATATGAGGACTGGGTCGAGGCTCTGTGAGAAGATGGGTGGGCAGCCTCCTGCATCGAGAAACACAAGACCTCTTCCCAGCTCCTGCTCTGCTTCTTCTTCTGAACAAAACCCCCCGCAACCTTCTCTCACCCTTCAACTCCACACTCACCCTCCCCCCTAAGGAGCCTGATCAATAATTCCACTAGACTGGAGCCCAGAAAAAGTCATCTGAGGGGAGGAATGCACTTGGTGAGAGCCTTCAAAGTGCTTCGTATGGTGGTGGTGCTGGTAATGAAGGCAGCTACAGCATATCTCTGCTGCAAGAAAAGCTTGTAACTTCTATCAAGTTCCAAGAAACCGAGTTAAAAAAAAAAAAAAAACAACAGTCGTGGCAAATATATGAAACAACACAGCAGATTTCATACGGGCTTCAATGGGCTCTGTGGCTGTGACAACTCTGTCGTCCCCGAACAGACGGACTGCACTTCAACCATAACAAAAGAGGGATGTCCAAAAACTTAAGGAGTTAAGGGGTTTTAATGCGACGGCAGTGATGTGTGTTCTTGTATTTGGCATACTGATCAGGGGCTTGAACTACTGTGTGGGAGAACTCCCAAGCCCCATTCATTATTCAAGGGAGTGTGAGAGATATCTGCTTCCCAGATTACTTTTCCTCTGAGGTGGAAGAGCGAGCGAGAGCGAGAGAGAGAGCGAGAGAGAGAGAGAGAGAGAGAGTAACATAAAGTCAGAGGGAGATTTTTATTCTGTTTCTTAATGTGGTCGTATTAATAGCATGCAGATCTTCTGCTGTTGAACATGTTGTTATTGTCATATGTGGATTTTTTCTTCAGTCTCAAATCAATATGTACTTAAAGGGGGATTCCTCCGGTCTGCAGTCTGTGTGCAGGTGTTGGGATCACTGCTGCATACGTGGAAACAGTTGAATAAAGCCTTTTGTGTCTCTGCAGGGAGCTGCATCAAGTCTGATAAATGTCTCTCTCACGATGTCCCCCTTGAGTCATCGTCGGTTTGGGCTGAACACTACAGGTTTTTTGAAAATGAAAAGATTCTGCAGCTGTCGAGTCAGAGAGAAGGGAGCAGACCAGACTTTTTTTTGTGTAGCTGCTCCTCGTCTCTGCTGGAGGCCAGGTTTTAACAAAAGCACAAGATTGAGTGGAATAACAAAAGACAATATTTCTGGTTTCGGTTGCATCGATTCTGATCCTGTCCATCATTTCTCAGCGTTACAGTCCAACTCTCGATCCATGGAGCATTCTGCGAAATGCACCTAGTTAACATTTTGTTCAAGTACATCAATCAGATGGGTCTTTTAGGGATGTGAGGTGGGGCTTCCATGTCATCCTGTGAATCCTCAATCAGTTTGAGATCTGGGAGGTTTGGGGAGCAGGTCAGTACCTCCAGTTTAGACATAAAATGGCCCGATACAGCTCGTCCGGTGTAATCCAAGTCTCCAGAAACCCTGAGATCCAAACTGATTTGAAGAGACGTTATTTACAACTCACTTATCGTGCACCCACTTCAAACGCTAATGCTTTCATCTTTGCAGCTACAGTGAAGACTTCGGCTTCAAAAGGGTGTGAATAACATCTTTTAAATCAATTTTAGATCTCGGGGCTTCCAGAGACCTGGACTACGTTTTCTGGGGTTATTTTTAATGTTTAAAAACAAGTCCCCAGTAATTACAGTTGTTAAGGAGAAAGCTGTTTTGCTGTGAAGCTCCAGACTTTCAATCAGCATGTGGTTGAGGACATAATGACTGAATTTTTATTCTTGGGTGAATCTTTACAGCTAGCACAACAAACTTTTCATTTTTTGTTGATTCTGGAGCCCCCTTTGCACAAAAGATGATGATGATGGTGAAACAAGGTAGACCTTGTTTTAGTGCCGTACCACCAGACTACAGAGCGAAGTCTTTCCTCGGGCTGTAAGACTGTAAATAGATTTAATTTATGACCACGATAAGTCGGAATCAGGAATAAGGATTATTAGGATATAAGGATAATTGGTATTAAATTGAGACTGTTTCATAACCAGTTAAAAACTCCTTGTAGTGCCTTTAGTATGTTTAGATCTAATCAACAAAGACGATAGTTAAAGATCTTGGTACTTTTGTGCCGGCATGAAGATGTGCTGGTGATTATTTCACGGCTTGTAGGAGGTAAAGAGCTCACAGTCCGATGCAAATGAGGCAGCATGAGGTCAGAAAGTCTAAAACTTTGCCTTGTAATTCCTTGAAAATGAAGCATTAATATACTTTGGTACATTAGTGACCCACGGCCCTCACTTTATACGTAGGTGCACCGCTCTGTCCAGCAAATTTATACGCTTCAAGTAAAAGTTCACGACCTGAGTGTGTTTATTGGAGGAAAACAGTGTTTAATAAAACATGGGTCTCTAGCTATCTCCGATAGAGATACAGCAGTGTTAGAGGTGGACTTAATATGCTTTAATGATGAAATACTTATGTGGGTATGCAAGCAGCTGATATTAAATCTCAACTAACTGTTCACTCTTTTACAGAAAGGAAGAAAAAAAAGATTGTATTGCGCGGTGACACAAAAATGCTGTTTTAAAACTTCATTTATACAAAAAATAGCCGCATGACAGCCGTAGCTAATCACAAAATGTCCCGTTTAAAGAGAGGATAAGTTAAGCACACATTCAGTAAGAGGTTTGTAGACACGTGTAGAAAAATGTCGTTGATTAGCTCCTTTAGCAGCCTTTTGATAACGAACACATACATACAGATAAACACATCAACAGTAAAGTCTGAAGCTTGTGAAAACTATCTGCTGTTGTTCGCAGGCAGACTGAGGCACGACAGCACCTGTCATCAGAGACTCTCATCACAGTCTGCGCTTTATCTTTCATCAGAATGAGTGTGTGTGTCACTGATGTTGTGTATTACCAACACACACACACACACACACAATCAGTCAGTAGGAGTGATTGCTGAGGGGATAAACTTTCAGGAACATCGTTAGGATTACGGCAGCAGAGGGAGATCAAATACACATTTTATCTCTACCTTCACGCGTGTTTTCATACATTTTTGTTAAATACAGACATCAGCTGGTGCCGAACATAAAGCTCAGACATCTCATCTCTCTTCTCTGGCCCATAGCTACAGCTGTTGCAGAAATAAAAAGCTGCTGCATAGTTTCTCTTTCTTATGAACTGGAGCACAACCTCAGATCTTTTGACTCTTTTATCCAGCTCCCAGGGGAAACTGCCTTTTCCATCCAATTCACTGGCATCCAATTGTTAAAGCAAACTAGCAGAGTCTCTCTCTCTCATGTTGTTGAAGGACAGAATTAACTGCAAGTTGGTAGCTCGTCTTATTTGAACCACAGAAAGAAATCCCCCAAAAGTTCGAGATTAACCCACTTAACACTTTAAATAAATGCTACAGATGCTAGTTTGTCGTAGCTGCTGGTCGGCACATCATGATCAAGACAATTACAAACTTTAAAAAAAGCTCCTGGGACTCTTTTCAGTCATCACATTTTCTAGAGTATCTTAGTTAAATATAACACTTAACGACTAGATCTTTGTTACATATCTTGTTCAGTTGCATTTCATCTGGTTGACTGTCACATTGAGCTCTGTGGGAAAGTCAGAGAGTGAGGCATGAATCATCTGACAAGACTAAACATAAAAACATTATCTGGCCCGTGAACATTTGTGCCTGAGTCACGTCAGATTCATCAGTAATGGTGGTTGTTTAATGGCGTGTTTAGATTAGCAAAACAGATATTCTCGCGTCACTCACACAAGTTTGATCATCAGAGCTTTGTGTTTATTCACCCCAAAAACAGCCAGATTATTTTACTGTGCATTAACGTTACGTTCATGAAGTAAAGTACATTTCCCCTCCAGCTCCAGTCCGCAGTCGGCATTACAGAACAGAAACACCTGACAAATGGAGGTCACCTCCGGATCACTGCTGCAGTCAGGCTGATAAACCGGAGTGAAGATAAATCCACTTTTTAATCCCAAAAGTTCAAAGAGCCCGGCCCGCCCGGACAAAGCAGTACATAGAAGAAGATACATTCAAACGGTCGATGGAGAGGAGCGAACAGAGATAACAGCCTAGAACAAAATAATCTGGGACTGAAAGTCGGTTTTCACGATTTGTCGAGGTTTCCGCTGCATCTCACGGTGAAATGAAGACGATGAGATGAAGATGAAAGTGCAGCAGGTTTGTTCTGTCCGCCTGAGAGGGAGCGGTGGTTATTCTGAGTCGTATGACAGAGACGAGGGTGTAGAATAAGAGAGACTCCAGTTCTTTTTAAGTTTTGGCTGTCTGAGCCATCAAACACAGTTACTGCTGTGTCACAGCCAACATCAGGGGAACCCCGCTGAGCCTGCAGACAGATGGAAACTCTGTCAAAACGAGTCAGAAATTCTCTTCGTATCCAAACACTGAAGGCCCGACTTTTTAAAAAAAAATAAAAGATGCTCTGTGCTGCTACTGATCAATATTTCAGCTCCACCATGCAGATTTTCATATTTTTTTACTTGTTTTGCCTCCAGATTTGTATTGGTTGTGTGTTTTATAGCAGTGTAAGAACTGAAACACACTATGTATCCTGTAATGTATTTATGTTGTGTGTTGCATGTAAAAGTATCAATGCTCTGAAGGCACATATAACGCTCATAAACATAACATAAGCACAATATAATCTGTTTTATCTCAAAAACTACAGAAACGGATAAATCCAAAGTGGATGTTTCTGTATGTTGAATTCTGACTGTTTTTTCTGTTTCTCGTCACAACGCTGTGCTGATGTTCTGGTTAGGTTGAGACACAAGAACCACTCGGTTAGGGTTCAGAAAACATCATGGTTTGGCCTTAAAATACCTGTTTTTGGTCGTCATGATCACGGATGGAGATGATCCATGTGAAAAATAGCCACTTCTGGTCGCCAAAAAAAATATTTAATACGTAGTGAAATGGTGCGAGATCAACGTAATATCATCATTGTATTCATTTCCAAATGTTCACTGTCGTTGCACTTTAGATTTATTCATCTCAGCTTCTACTTTCAGTTTTAGATTTGTGACTAAACTTATCACAAAAACGTGAGGAAATGTCTCCAGGTGTCCTTAAAAGTATCCAGTGGTGTGACTCGAACAGTTGTCCGCCGTTTTGCAGCCTTGTTGGCCTCTTCCTCTCCACCTTCACCTCCTGATGTGAACGTGACATGCAACGTTTGGTCCAAATGTTCAACCTCGGGCGTATCTGAAACATTAACTGCTAACATTATATCCTGTCGCCTGGGCTGCCGTGGCATTCATGATCCCCTGAGGATGAAATCTTCGGACCATTAAGCAAACATTAAAGCTGAACATTGTAAACTTTATATCTACATGTGTGTGTTAACACTGAGTGTTTCTCACACAGCTCCGTGTTTTCTTTATGTTTGCTCTGCAGCGCTGCTGAGCTGGTAAACAGCGGCCGCTAAGTGTCCTTTTTAAAGTGTCCTTGAGCGAAGCACTAATCACTTCACTTGCCTGCTCCGGTGTGTGTGTGTGTGCGTGTGCGTGTGTGTGTGTGTGTGTGAGAGAGAGTAAAGTATAAATGTTGTGACTTCTAAAAAAAAAAGTGTGTGTGTGTACAGGTGTTTGTATGAGTTTCTTTATCTGGCAGCGCAATGCTGGTGGTTGTTTGTGTCGGCATTCAAATTATGTGTGTGTGTGTGTGTGTGCTGTGTGTGTGTGTGTGTGTACATTGGACTGCAGCAGGTGTGCTTTAAGCCTACCTTATAGCAATGTTTATACTATTCAGGGTGTCCAAATTGCTTTATTTGCCACCCTGTGTTTGTTTAGTTGGTTGTGTGTGTGTGTGTGTGTGTGTGTGTGTGTCTGTGTGTCTGTGTGTTGTTGTTGTTGTTGTTGATTTAAGGCAGCAGAAGCAATAGCAGGCCTGTTTGTGGTGTTTTAACAGGCCGAAGCTGTTTGTTTGTTGTTTCAGGTGGGTTGGATGTGGGGAAACCCCGCGGGAGGTCACCGTGAAGCGTGTGAACACACACACCCATCGCGTGAACACAAACACTCCTTGTGTAGACACACACACACCCCTCGCGTGAACACAAACACTCCCGGTGTAAAATGGACACAGCAGCCACAACCGCCGCCGCCGTCCGTCTTCATCTGTCTCTCATGTCGTTGGGGGCTCCTCACCTGTCGCCGGGCAGATGGTGGGGGGGGACACAGCAGGGGACGTGGTGGTGGCTGAGGGGTGAGTGGTGAGGGGAGGCGGGGGACACGGTGAACCTCTGATGAAAGACGGGGAGATGAGAGGAAAGCAGGACGGGAGAGGACATGACATTTTTTGAATCAAAGGATTTTCAAGAAACTGAAACTGCTCTGCAATGTGGCCGCTGGAATACAACATGCTCATGACTTAAAGGGCTGTTCCACTGATTTAGGATTCAAAGGGTTGGTGGATATTGTGACATTGAGATGCTCCAAAAACACAGGACGCAATACATTTCCCAGAATGCAAATTATGATGTGGCTCCAGACCTCTGTATTACTGCTTATATCTCATTTTTTCTTTTCTCTTTTCTGGTTGTGTCCTGTTAGCACGGCAAAACAGCAACATACATGCCACAAATATGACGACTATGGTGGATGAGAGGTTGTTGCAAGTTCACTTACAGAAACAAATCAAAAGAGAAATATTAGAAAACATTTTTGGCTTTTACAAGACTGCATGTTAAGGTGACCTGCTGGCTGTATTCCTGTATTAGCAATCTTCATGTCTTGCATCCAACAATTTCACTCTAACAATCGTATGGGGGTGAGAAAATACAGTATGCAGGGTTTTTACTACACTTTCACCTTCAGACGTGGTCAGATGGCACTTGGTGAGAGGTAGTTTGTAAGTATTCAAGTAATTTGTATATAACAGCAACAACAAAACGTTTCCATACTAAAGTCCAGCCAGAAAATCATCTTGGACTCGATCTGAGAGCTGCAGTGTGTATAGCAAAACAACTCTGCACTATATTATTAATGTGGCTGCTGCAGAAGAAATGCTCCACTTCTGAAACCTTGATGCTCCTCAGAGCCTTGACATCGTGTGTGGGGGATCATTTCAGTAAATTCGAGTGGAATAAGACTTTGCTTATCCTTATGTGAAGGCACCACAAAAACACAGACGTGGGGGGTCATTTATTTAATCACATGACAGCAGCTGGTAATACCAGTCCCGTGTGAAGAGGGCTTTAGTTGCATAAAATTACAGTGCTGGTTTTTGGCTAGGTGTGCCGTGGGTACTGTTGAGCACTGTCTACATGTTGTGCTTTAAGATGGGACAACAGCGGCTGTAGACTAAAAATCTTTCTTCATAACTCTTAAAAATCCCAGTCTGTCTTTAACAAAGAGACCACAAATTGGGATTCACTCCAGGATAATGTGTCCACTTAACAAGTAGAGCCACACACCTGTTAACCAAAGGGTTTGTTTCCAAAAAAAGGATGTGAAGGAAGCTGGAGGTTAAATAAAGGACCAGACAAAAATACAATAATAGAGGAGAGGAAGAAGAAGAGGAAAGACGAGCAGGCTGAAGGTGGTAAACAGTGGCCAAGTCATTGTGATTACAAAGATGCTGATTGTCAGGAGGAAGACAGCTTAAGAGGAAGCGTCTGACCCCGGGGTCACCACGTAAAAAAACATATAAAATCTTCCTTCCTACTTAGTTAACGACGACCCTTTATCTTCCCCTCCGTGTCTCTTCTTACCTCCCCCCCCCCCCCCCCCCCCCCCCCCCCGTGAGCTTCTCATGGCAAACCCCTGAAATCACCAGCTCACTGTTCCCACAGTCCAACCAAACGATCCCTGAGGTCAAGAGTCAGAGCTAAACGCTGCCAGACTATCTGGGAATCCAGTGGGCAGCTCTGTGGCTGTTTGTAGCTGCTGGTAGTCAGAATAGTTTAGGGTGGCAACTGCTGAAAGTGTGGCTCAGTAAACACAACCGAGTCAACGAAAAAAGCCACACGGACAGAGACCAACACACACACACACACACACACACACACACACACACACACACACACACACACACTCAGGCTTTATTGACATAACTGCAGCCATTAGCTGCAGAAACAATCAGCTCAGACAAAAAGCTCCATTTTCCTTGTCAAGATGTTTGAATTTGAGCATCAGTGTCTTTTGTGTTTTTTACTGTGCACTCTGTGAATCACCTCGAGAGTTTAAACAACACAATAACTGACTGCTTGGTTGAGTTTTTTTCTTTCTCTGGCGTCTGAACAAATGTCCCATTTAGAAATGATTTCTATAACTCAGTTTGTGCAGCTTGTTTTTGCAAAAAGTCGACCAACAGTATTAAACTGAGGGACATTCTGCTGAGCAATCCCCTCCGGAGAAAAGAAAAGAGAAGCCACGGGAAAAAAAAAACAAGCGGTAGCACAAAAAAAATAAATAACGCTCAGCCATTCAGTGCAAATCTTACAAGCAGTGAGCATTCGTTCATAAGTGCCCTTCATTGACCCGGCCTGTCGGCGGCAGAGTGCTACATTTCCACCCTCGTCTCTCACCCCAAAAAAAGCTGCTACAAGTCAACAACTCTGACTGCGTTTTTAAGTGCTTCTCAAAAAAAAGGTGTGTGTGTGTGTCGAATTTACCCCAGTGGCGCGCATTCCTTATCCTCTGTTAGCATTCAGCCCACATAGGTCACGGCCAGCAGGCTTTTGTGTTCAAACAGCCTTGGTGTCACCGCAGTACGGTGGGTGAGTGTGTGTGTATACAAATGGGAGAGAAAGTCAATAGGAGTCGTGCACACACACAAACACACACAGACACACACACACTTTGTCAGTGAGCAGCACTCAGGGACAATCAGGGGGCTGCAAAGGCTTTCAAAAGGAAAAAAAACTTGTTAAAAGAGTCACATGGTCGCACACATCCGACTAAATGTCAACAAGAAGGAAGAGACGGGGGACAGAAAGTTACCGCTCAGATTCTGTGTACAAGTATGTGGGTGCAACTTATACTATATAACATTGTGGACTTTTTGGTACCGGTACTTTGGTCCAACCCTGACCCTGAACCCTGGGAGCCAGACCTGATCACCCAACATCAGTGACGGACCTTGCTGATGCTCTTGTTGGTTTGGGTAAACTCACTGGTGTCTTTACAGGTGGTGTTCAGCCTGTAGTACTGCTCTGCTGCCACTTGAGAGGCGATTATAAGAACCACATCCGGGGGAAGCCACTGGGGAAAAGCATTATGGGTACTAGCGTAAGTAAAGTATCACAACGACTGACCCACCAGCGCCACTTTTGAGGCTTAAGCAGCGTTAGCAGGTCGTAGCAATAATACATAGAAGTAGTATTCACTCGATAACCTCCATCTTCATTACCAGGTGCTCTTAGAGGATTAGCTTCCTGTTACTAGTGAATAGCCAATTCAGGCTAAGTGACAGGAAGTGCCTGAAGTCACGCTCATTATTTATGCAAGGCATCATGGGAGTTAGCTCTGCGTTGTCTTCTTAAAGCCCTCAGACTTATTTTTATTTAATGGTTAACAGTCGAACGTAATTATTACCATCACAACCAGACTGCCCTTCTAGCAACATCAACATCGCTAGCATGGATTAGCGATAGCACTGTTATTAGCATGGACAAGCAATAGCATGAATATTAGCTTTTGTCGTGTACTGAGGAGCTGCAGGGTTTATTCATGGTCAAACTGTACATTTACTGCCATCAGACAGCTTCTCTGCTCGGCTTTAAGTGGAAGGTCAAATCTCTATGGCAACGAGTCCTTTACTCTGTAGGGTTTCAGATTCAAGCTGCAAGAAATGAAGAAATCCTTCATTTAACTGCAGGATCAAGAAACGATTTTAACACGGGCAGAGGGAGAATGTGCAGACGGTAGCTGTGTTGTCTGACAGTAATGATCTCCCTTCAACCGCCTTTATTTTCTTTGTCATTGTAACAAACAGATTCTGACATGTCATCACCTCATAATCTCTGTGTGTTTTATTTTTGGCACGTGTTTCGTTAGGTGTGTCTCCAGCTCATAACATTCAATTAAACAGACACGGTTGGTTGAGGAGCTGATTGTGAAACCCTCGGGCCTGAATCACTCTCTCGTGACCTACAGCCGTTCTGAGACGCAGTTAGAAATAAAAGAGAGAAACACCGGCCAAGTTTCCACAGCGGTGGTGTGCTGCATCGAGGTTTCCTTAGCAAGAAAGAGGTGCCTAAAGTTCAAACTCCTGAAGGCTACTCGCAACCTAATTCTGCAGAAATATCAAGAAGATAAATGTTAAAGGTGAAATGTGTTTAAAGGAATAAAACGGGCTGTTGGTTTTCTCTCCAACGCAGCACAGGCTGTAGGCAGGCAGGTTAGGTAACGCGACAGTTCCTCTCAATTAAATATGTACTTAAGAGCCGCTTTGTGTGGTGAATATCTATGTTCTCGTATCTCCTGAGACCTTTGTGAGATCACTTTACCCTCCCTTGAACCCTCGCTTGTGTGCTTGAGAGCGATACATGCCGGCTATGAATAAGACGAGATAACGTAAAAGGTCTTCCTTCATCTCTTTCACTCTCTCTCATCGTCATTATTTTGTTTCTGCTCCCTCATTTGACTGTTTTGCTGCTCCATCAACAGTGAGTTCATTTTCCCGTCTCTGTCCATACATCAGCCATTAAACACGGTAAATCACTGCACACCACATTTCCTCTGCGGCCATAATGCGCTCGGCTTTGCGGGAGATGTGACATTGTCCCTCCTGACGGCCGCATCGTCTCACACCATTACACACAAATACGTACGCACAAACACACACGCACACACATGAACGTGAATGCAACCAACAATCCCTGAGAGATGGATACATCCATTTCTGATCGCATTACTCCCATGTGTGATAAATGCTTCTCCCTTCTTCTCCTCCTCTGCCTGCCTTTTGCCGATTTCCCCTCTTTCATTTCCAAATCATTTGTTTCCAAAGGCACAGAACGGCTTCTGTTTCTGCGGCGTCTGCGGGTAATTGGGTTCAAAAATGGCATCTCGCTTTCAGGAGTGACAGACTTAGAGCAATTTGTTCTGTCTTTGCCGAGGGTGGCACAGTGAATGTGCTTAGGACAGATGAGGAAACTGGAAACGGGGCTTGAAACACAGCCGACAGCAGAACCCCCCCCCCCTCCTCCTCCAGCCCATATGAATTAATGAGAGAAGCCATTTGTATATCACAGAAAGTGTCAAGGAAGAAAAGTTCACATGGGAAACAAGGAAGAGTTTTGAAGATCTACACGTGGGACTAAGGCCTGTGCGGTTTTGCGGTGTTTGTTCACGTTACGGCAGCTTTGTAGTTTGTGTAGCAGCTGGAAATACACACATTTTTTTTTGTAAATCAAGGTAGAAATGTAAATATGAAAAAGTTTGACACGTTCATTGAACAGAAAGTTTTTGCATTGATACCGACTGAAACCTCACCTGCACAGCAAACCTTCCAGAGCAGCGACTGTCCGATCGTAGCTTAGAAATCTGAACTCAGACGTTAAATCAATGCTGAGTTTTGGTCGGAAAGTTTGCAGGGTGGTTGAAAGGTTGCTTTGAAATATGAATATTTAATCACTTTAGTCTCTATGTGTCTGTCTTTTTAAATCTAAATGAGGACTGAGAACAGCCATTTTAGAGATGTGTGGAACACATTTACCGTTAATGTTTGGATAAACTGCCACAAAAGCTTCTTTTCTTTTCAGTTAAATGGTGGAGAAAACTATTCAGTGTTTTTGAATGGTCTTTCATGCATTTGGGTTGCAGGATATCCTCTTTACAAATAGAAGAAGGGTTTCCAAAAACAGTATTTCTTTTGGTACACACAGAACAAAATGCAGCACAATGTTTCAACCAGACTGACAATTGAAAAGGCAGAAAGAGTCAAAGCATTCCTCTGAGCACCAGTGAAATAATATAAGAAATCACCAGTCACTGGTAGAAGAAATCAAAGTGTGATTCAAACTGGAACAGTTTCCTGTTTCAGTGTCAAGAAGACAATATTGCCTCCGGCTAACTGGAATTAACAGGGGGTTAGCTTTAGCAACGCTATTCTTAAAAACTCAAGTAGAAGCAGAAAAGCTCGTATATGGTTTGAATCTGATCACAGAAAATCATCTGAACCGACAAATCCATCAATCAATCAATCAAACTAACCACTGAGTCGACTGCAGACACAAAGAAAAATGTGTTCCCAAAATATTTAGAGCCAGTTGCTTCGTGGTCCAATAACGTTCTCTGTTTATGAAGTTTTAATGATTTAATTCTTCTCCTTTTGGAACCAGAACTATTTCAAATGTTCTAGGTGCTGTACTGTAGGCAGTACTGTCATCCAAGAGGCTTCTTCAGTTCAAACTAACTGGAGGAGTCGCAGCTTTTAAACTCTGTGTGGGAGTGTCCTTACAGAGTCGTTGAGGACACGTGTGAGCTCTGAGTTTCAGAGTCGTTAGGTCCACTTGTGGGTCGTTGGTGCAACCGGCCTTCATGGTGGTTTCTGAGGCTAGGTGAGCCCAGGTGTGAATGGTTGTTAAGCTGTCTGGGGAAGGAAATTACTGATAAGTAATGTCGTAGGCCACCTCCTCTGTTGAAAGATGGTTGTTCCAGTTTGACATAGATGGATTGTTTTCCTCCTCTTTCAAACTATGCATGTAAACACCAGAACTGTGAAGATGTCTGGCAGTGCCCTGATTGGTCGATTTTAACACGGAAAACATCTAATCCGTGGCCATTATCTGCTGTGTTTACGGGCTGTCTAACGCTAGCTAGCTTTAGGCTCGTGTTAACCATTAGGATTAGCATTACTCTCAATGGTGCCAGCTTTTTTTAAGATGAGTAATTTGTTGAAAAATGATATTCTTACTTGCAAACATTTTATTTTAAATCAGATGAAACTTGCGTGAAACAATATGGGTTATGTATCAGATCAAACAAAGATCTTATATCCAAAGAAGATGTACAACCATTGACACACGCTGAGTCTTTGTCTTCATACTGTACGTGTTTCACAGTTTGCGTGTTGTATGTATGTGATTCAGAGGATAATGCATCATTTACCGTGTGTTTGCATTTCTGCCCTGCTGTGACTTCCACCATCACATCCAGCCGACCTTGTTTCAGTCTGTTCACCTCCTTTTTATTATGAAAGGACGAACCGGTGACTACACGCCACGATAAGAGCCGCGTCCCCCAAGGCTTCTGACAAACACACTCTGTAGTCTCTGTACATCTACATGAGGACTGTGTGCTCGTGACAAAGCGAGTAAGGTGAGGAGAGAAGGAAGAGGCCATTGAAAGATGTGTGCTCACACTCGCGGCTGTGGTTTTGTGTGTGTGTGTGAAGTCCTGTGATCAGACGTCTTTGAAGAAGAAAGGCTTCTTTCAGTGTATTAGTCTCCGCTGCCTCGCGTCATTCTCACAAACACACTTCCAGGCCCGGAGCCATTCCTGTGATATCACACCAATCTAGCTCACCTGCTTGTCCTTGCTCTCCCTCTCCCAGGAAACGCTCTTTATGTGTCCTAGTTAAGCTGTGCTTCGCTCCGGCTCCACTCCATAAACTGACACTCCACTACAAACCTGATAAAAAGCTGTCCCTGTCAGATTGCCTCCTAGGTGCTCCGGCTGAAAGCTTTACTCGCTGCGTCTTCTTTCACAGAGAAAATGGTCACAATCGAGTTTGTGTGTAAATGTGTGTGATTTATGAAAAACGGAGCTCCGTTTTGAGGCGAGCCGGCGAGTATCGGCATCGGTGCAGGTGGTGTTGACAGATGAGCTGTGTCAGATTGTGCGTTTCCTGTCAGACAGGGCTTACTGTCGCCCACTGACAGCTAAAGGCAACGCAGTTCAACGTCATCGTCGCTGCCCAGGATCGATATGGTTTCCTCAACGCATGCAGGCCGTAGGACTGGGCCCCGCTACACAACATTAGCAAGTGTTAGCAATAAAGATGAACTAATCAATAATTTTATATTAGCAGCTTCTTACATTAGACGATCCAATGCAAAATTATAACTCAATCTGTAGTTTCACTCAACTAAACAAAGCATTTTAGCCTCTTTTAGCTTATTGTTTTACTTTCCAGTTGGTAAATGTTCTCATCGATCTCGTTTCCAGCTGCAGCAGACAGCTGTAACACCCAACCCAGTAGCAAGATTGGGAAACTTGCACAAATTGTCCCGAGGTCTCCTTAAAAATGTCCACTGGTTTCACTCTTACAAATGTCAAACGCCACCTCGAACTGCGGTCGCTGGCTTGGCAGTCTTTTAATATCTAATCCAACAGAGAGCTTCTGATGCAACGCGATAGTCGGTCGCTAGCTGGCCGTTAGGACACGGTGAAGACAGCAGTAAACGACCAACTCAAATAAATATTGTCCTTGCATTCATTAGGTAGCCAGAAACATGACATGTCCACCATAAAAACTTGATTTTGTGTCACTGTCATTAATGTTGTAGACTGAATAGAGTCCTGTCTCATATTTGAGTAGCAATCAATTAAAATGGGGCTTCCTATAAGTATGCAAGTCAAAGCCTTACTTCATTTTGCATTAATTTTCAAAAGAGCCCTTTTAGTTTCACAATGCAACACCCAAGAAATAAATATTAGTACACAGTTCCAGCAACAAGATATAAAATATACAAAGTACTAAATACCTTCAGGGGCCAGGGCACCAGCATTCATTCAGCAGCAATTAAGACCATTATTTTGATCATATTACAACGATATGTTGATTTACTCACAGAGACAAAATGTAGGAAGCAATTTTATTATCTGTGCCGCACCATCCAATCTGATATAAACCTGCCCTGACTGTGTTTTGCTTCTGTTTTATTAACAGTTTTGTCGATAACGCTTTAAAAGTTTATTGTCTAATATACGGGTTGTGACGATGGTAGTACACAGAGGAACTGGCCTTTACAGCGAGCTTTCCTTCTCTATAAACCTCCATTAAGTTCCACCTTATTTTTTAATATGAGACTAAATACACTTAATTTTGTGAGAATGTTACGACTGTCTCATTTCTAATGATTCAGTCTGACTGACGTGTTGATTCATCTCTTCCTCTGGGAGATGTTTTCAGACCAGGACCAGGTTTTCGTTTGGCCAACAAAAGGAGGAATCTATGGAATCTGGATCTCTCTCCAGCAGCTGGCACACTTCCACTCCGTCATGATGTTTGTGATTCGTTCTCCTTTGAGTTGCCGTTGAAGCAGGTCTCCTCGGGCATGTTACTGTATGTCACATTCCTTCTGCCCCATTTAATTGCTCATCCTCCCACAATATATTTTATTGCCTTTCTATTAACTCAACTTTGATTTCACTCCCACGCCCTCTCGATGGCAGTAAATCATCTCTGAGTAATTATCCTCAGAAGAAGTTATTTAGCTGCGTTTCTGCTGTATGCCAGGGATTCCTGTAACAAGCGAGAAGGTCTTCATCAGAACGCTCACGCTGTGAAACGCTCTTTGAAGATCGCAATTACAGTGAGGACAAACGGGCCGGTGGATACACAAACACACAGGCACATTCACACACAGCCAAAGTCATTCAAAGGCAGGTTGAGTGAATAGCTAACCTGCAGACACACATGAAACATGAGGAAAATGATCGAGTTCTGCTCGTCCAGGATTCATTTTTAAAAAAGAGGTCAGTGTGTGTTTTCCAGTCTCGCGTTCCCCGGGGAAAGATGAGCGGCCTTTGACATCCAGCGTGGGAGCGCTGCGATGGGTCTTCCTGTGAGCAACAAGTAGTCTGCTGCCTGCAACTACATATTCATCAAATGTGTGTGTTCGTGAGAGAGAGAGTGAGAGTGAAGGCCTAGAGACGAGAGGAAAGACAGCAACTCACCTTCGACCTTTACAGCAACCAAATCATGAAAATATGAGCAGTCCCACAGCGATACAGTCCTCGTCTGTCCCTCTGTTGGTCCTGAGCATTTTATTTCTTTGACTGGTTGGTACTCTCTTGTTTTGATTCATGCAAGAAGCAGTTATGATCATAGTCAACACAAAAACATTAACATGCTGTCAGAGGACAGAAAACTCTCAGCACAACAAGAACAATCATTAATACATAATTCATTAGAACAACGTATGTATGATACTATATGGAACAATAATGTTGTATTAACACACATCATAAGTGACTACCAGCATATTTTGGTCCACCAGTTTAAAAGAACACAAGCACAACCAGGGAACATACACTTACGAATTAGCATGCTAGCTAGTTCTTGTCTCTTGTGTTGTGTGATTAAAGTGTATTCGCCGTGGCCCACTGACCTCCCTCCTTCTGGTTTTCCAGCGTGACTACCAGCATGTTTTGGTCCACCAGCTAGCCTGCCTGCTCTACCTAACAGGCCCAGAGACACTGCAGCTGCAACAGCCAAAGTAGCCGGTGTGTTTACTGGGGAAACTACAGCTCTCAGTCCGCTGTATCAGCCTTGCTGCTGGCTGTTTGTTTTAAAAAAAACAACTGCGAGAAAAACACAAGCACAACCCATTAACGCCAGACAACCAGGGAACATACACTTACAAAATAGCATGCTAGCTAGCTAGTTCTTGTCTCTTTTGTGGTGTGATTAATGTGTATTCACCGTGGCCCGCTGACCTCCCTCCTTCTGGTTTTCCCAGCGGGACTACCACAGCATGGTCCCCACCGATCTCCCTTTTCTGTCTGTTTCTTTAGCTGCTAAATGCTCCACTTTGTTCACCAGCTAGTCTCTTAACTTTATCCGCCTGTTGTTTGGGGCTGGGGCAGGTAGTAAAAAAAAAAAAAAAGCTGCCTGCTGCTGCTGCTGAAAATTAAGTTGATGAAAGCAGTCAGAGCGAACCAAAACAGAAAAGTCGAACCAAAATAATGAGCCGAAAGACGTGACCCCTTTCATATCACACAGCCATGTGATCCATTAAAAAATATTGGAGTAAGCTCTGCTAAACTTCAGGGTATCAGTAGATTACATGAACGGCAAAGAGACAGCCCATACAGCTCATTAGGATTAATTAGCTCTACCTTTTCAATCTCATTATTGCCAGCTCTGCACATACTATTGTTCTCTCAACCAGCACATATGCTGTACCCGAGCGTTTGAAACCAGAGGCTTTTATGTAACACAGGAACAAGGTTCATCCAGCTATGAAGCGATCATTATGTTCCATTGTGGGTAACATGATGACACAGTTCTGTCGATTGAACTCTGGCCTGATTAGGGATTTTGTAAACCATCGGTAAATTGATAGCTGTGGATGCATGCGTCCACTTGTATGAGCTCACATCATTGACTGTACTGGACGACTATTGTATGTATGACAGAAATCAATTTTCTTGTTGTTCTGGCTCGTCAATTCCGACCGGGGTTGGATCGATCTGTACATCACATTACTGCGGTTGAAACTGTAAAATGCTGTCTGCCACAGTTCAACTGCTCTTATTTGGGGGTTCATGTCATTAAGATTCACAATGTGAACCGCTCCCTGTAGTAAATCCAGGCCTTTTTGGCAATCTAGGCAGGTTAAAAGAAATGTTAGGAATCTGGTGACAGCTATTTGACACACGTCTGCTATTGTGATCCCAAAGAGAGGTTCCTCTGTCGCTGGATAATGGGAAGCTCTGATGGTTTTCACAGCTATGAACTCATGCAGCGTTAGCTGAGGGCTTTGGACTGTGTGAAACTTGCAGAATGTGTGTTTCGCTGCGTCTGTGAATGGCCTGGAATGTGTGAACAGCATTTTTTTCAGTTAATAATGCCATTGTTTAGCTTTCTGGTGTCGTTCGTGGCAGCTCTGGGTTACTGAGTGTTTGCAAATACCTTGTTTCCTGCATGTTTTTAACCAACTTGGAAAACAAGATGGTCCAGGGAGGTCACATTATGAGGAATTGGCAGTGATTAAGTCGGTTATAAAGGAGTCCCACAGGTTCCACAACTGCAGGATATTTTCAGAGTTGTGTTGCTGAGTGGAGAGAAAAAAGGGGGAATTTGATCAATTATCCAGAGAAGGAAGGTAATATGAGGGGAATTTTTCTAAATGCGTCACCCAATACAAACATGCCAGAATGTAATTTCTTTTTTAACTTGTTTTACACTTTTATTGCATGAGACTGGTTTTCATCTGTGTTTCTCCAAAACAGCCTCAACTGAAGTGGAAACCAGACTGTTTACCCTCTTTAGAGCCACTGAAAGCTCAACCAAAGCTTTAAAACAGCATAAACAAACGAGGGAAATGTTCAGTTTTTTATGTCGTGGAAGAAATCCAATTTAACTCCCTGAAAGTTCAGGTAAGGTCAACAAGTTTCACAGCAAGACGGGACGGGACCCTCTGTCGCGTTAAAGAGCTATACTGATATTTTAAACATGATTCATTAAACATTACAGTCTCTGAGTAGCGACCTCGACCATCAGACGCTTCAAAACACTTATATTGTCAACAGTCTGCTTTCTCTGCTGAGTCTCCGCTGGTTTAACATCCAGTCAGTCCCTCGCTGCTGTCTATGATCAAATATATTACGTTTTAATGCAGCTGAACTAAATACAATACAAAACTAAATTAAATACCTACAGACAAATAGTCAGCAGTGAAATAAATGTAATATCAGATTAATGACAACATCTTTATCAAGTGATCTGCTGTATTGATATTTTCAGTAAGTGTCTGCAGAGAAAGTCGGAGATTGCAGCACGTTTTCTTCTCAACCCTGATTTTGTCTGAGCAGCCTGAGACATCACATAATATACGTTTTTTAAAAATTGAGCGGGTTTACAGAGGACATTAAAGAAATACAAGTGTCTGAAAGCGCTGAGATCCCAAATTGATTTGAAAAGATGTTATTTACAGTCTCGGCGGGGCGGTTGAGTTTGTGCATCCACTTCAGACGAGGTACATGCAAACGCTTTTAGCTCAGGAGCTACAGCGAAGATCTCTGCTTAAAAGAAAAACAGTGTAAATAATGTCTCTTTGTATCAATTTGAGATTTGGTGACTTGGATTTCACCAGTCGAGCAGAATCGTTTCCTTTTTTTATACATTTTAAAACAAGTCACCGGCTACTTCAGTTGTTTGTTTGCTGTGAAGATCCAGAAATGTGTTGTGGACTGTGAAACTTCACCACTGGCGGTAGCACGAGTGCCACAAAATATTCCAGCACTTCATAGTTCGAACTTTCCATCTCGTACCAGAAATCAAGATCAAGAGTGTACAGCCAAAGCAGCACGTTTAGCAGGATCTGAATGGACCCGTGTAGACCTCCAGTGGACGTCCTTGGATGAGTCCACATTTACTTTACGAACAAAGAGAGAGAAAAAAGCTGCACTTAAAATGTTTTGCTTCTGTGGTCCATCTGCTCTCTGTAACACACACTCTCCTGCACACTGAAACTAATTCACCTGATGACAGACGTGCTGACAGACGATTCACAGCCAACACACACACGCACACACACTGTCTGTCTGTCTGTCTTTGTCCAACACAACACACTGTGCGTGACATTCTTGAGTCCAGCTCAGCCATTTGTGTTTTGTCAATAATACACTCTTCTCTCCCGGACACACACTTCCAGGATTACTGTCTTACCTGCTCTCTATCAACTCCTTTCATTCATGAAAATGTCAATCAGCCTCTCCTGTCTTCACTCACACACTCACATTCACATTCACACACACACTCGGTTCAAGGGTTGATGTCCCCCAGGGGGCCGCAGCAGCCCGACCCTCGACCTTTCCCAGGAGTCTGCTCTGCTACCAGCCTCTGGACTGCATTTTATGCTCCATGACTGTCTTTCATCTCACACACACATCGACAAACATAAATACACAAGCAAGCACACATTTAGGTATTTTAAATCTGCTGACTGGACTGATTGCACGATGAGTACAGCATTACGACAAATTAAAAAGGTTGGAGCCGTGTCGGCCAAAGAGCAGGTCTATATTTAACATTCAAAGACTCTCTGGTCTGTTGTGCAGATGAACAGTGTGACAGCAGACCGGAGGCCTGCTGTGGGACACATGCGCCTGGCTGTTGAGGAACTGACGTGGCTCGTGAGTCTGCTGCTGTTTCTCATGTGTGTGACGGACGTCTGTGTGAGCACATTTGACTTGAATGCTTTTTTATCTCTGTGGGGAGCTTCGGCGCAGACAGTCAAAACACATTCTTCAAGACGAAGCTGCAGGCGTGAAAATTTATATAAACCCAGTTGCCATTTTATTAGGAACACCAAGCTAAAAACCAAATGCAGTCTCACATGCCTGAGATGACATCTACATTCATGCTTGTGGGACATGGACCTGCAAGGACCAAAAATATGAAATGTAATAAAATAACTTTAAATAACATGAAACAATAAGCGCTCTTTTTTTATTTTTATGATGCTGCTGTGGATGTATAAAAAGTGTTTCTTGGACAATTGTTTAAAAACACAAACTCTGTGTTAACTATGGACAGAGAGCAGCAGCAGCAGCCTCCGGACACAGACTCTGAAGACGACGGAGGAAAATTAAAGTACCGAGGTGATTTATTGAGTTTCATGACCAGTAGCTTTGTTGCTGAAGTAGCTCCTGAGCTAACTGCTAAATGTAGCTGCTGTTAAGTAGCAATGGTGCGTTTAGCAGCACTTCTGTCTTATTTGTGTCTCAGTAAATCGGTCGGACACACAGTGATGTCCAACTTCTACCTGTGGACATGTTGCTTCAGTGTTTGTATGCGCAAAAGACGGCATGATGGTATTTTGTCTGGTACTGAATCATAGTAGGATTCACTGTGTGTGTGTGTGTGTGTGTGTGTGTGTGTGTGTGTGTGTGTGTGTGTGTGTGTGTCTGTGTTTGTGCTGCATGGTCTCAGAACTCAGCAGGAACTTCAGGAACACTTCTGCTGCGTTATGTCCCTCCAGTCTCTCTCTTTTATACTCTTACTCAATACATTCATGAGTCAGTGTCAACATGTCCTGAAACACTTTTCTGCCTCGGTGAGCTCCATCCTGCACAAATTTGGGTTTATCTGTGTCTATCCTCCTCTATTTTGTGAATACATATTTGGCGGCACGCTGTGAAACTCAACCTCTAACATGATCAGGCTCCAGTTGTTTCAGGAAATGTCCTCATCCCACGTTCATGAAACTCACAGTTTAAGGGATCTTCAAATGTCACAATCCCATCATAGTGTTGTTCTCACATAAATATAACTCAAGCATCTGTGTGATTATGTGCGGGTTCTTTGGTTACGTCCATTTGCAAAAGTTTTTCATGATGTGTCGATATGATGACATGCTACAAAAAAAGCAGCAGAAAAAAATACTTCCAGTTCTGCTGATGCAGCTGACTCGAGTTCAGAGGAGACTATTTTTAATGGGTATAAAATGAGTGTGTTGGTGTGTGCATGCGTAGTAATGTGTATATCTATCCCTGTGTGCGCCTGCCAGTGTCCCAGCCAAAGCTGCTAATGATCCACTAGTCATAAGGCCTCTAAGGCAAAACCCAGGAGGCCCACCAGGCAGCCCACGGAGCAGGAAATATAACCACAGCGCCCAATAAAAACATCACATCTCTATAAAGTCAACCGTTGAGAGAGTACTTCTTTTTCTCTCATGTGATTTAAAAATATAGAGAATTGTACATTTCTAATAGGTTTCTTGGACCTTGTTTGGGTCACGAGAAGGTAAAAGACGAGGCCGACTTTCAACTGTGTGGTAACGTAATAACACACTGCAGCAACTGAAGCACGTGGACGAGATAAAAGCAGCAAAACTGACCGACGGTTTTCTATCAAGGCTGCAGATATTATACAGAGATATAAACGTTCAAGAGGTTCTGCTTTAACATCAGACAGCATTAAGCGGGTTTATTCATGTCATTCAAATCATTTCAGTCAGGGAGACCTTTCATATGAGTCATGGAGGTTTATTAAAGCACAAAAGCGTGTGTGCGAGTGTCATCTAGAGATTCACACTTTTCATAACTTCAGGTGAAGGAGAAGTCTTGCATCGTTTCTTTAAACCATCACAATCCTCTTGGGCACAATAAACATGGCATACAGCACCAGTGCTCCTGCAAAACAGTGTCCGAGGGAACTCGTTTTGCACACAGTTAGGTTCATACTATTAGCGACCAGGTTAGTGTGTCGTTTTGTGCACCAGTGTGTAGGTTGCAAGTGTAACATGCAGATAACTGGAGGGAGGAGACGGCTGCCTAAAATAGACGCCCCCACAGCAGACTGTCATCACATCTGGTGAGTCAGACGAGGTGAAGGGCAGCGTTTACTGATGCTTTCTCTCTCTCTCTTTAAATGAGAGTAAACAATACAAAAATCATCATCATCATCATCATCATCAGTTTAACTTTTGCAGTGATCTGTTGGTTTGGTAACATCAGCATGGTTAAGCAGGGAAATGTTGTTTAACTTTGCCAAAAAATCATTGGCACCAACATGAATGATTTTTTTGGCAGTGTTCGTCGAGTCAGAGGACAGCGGCCATTTTGGCAGACTCTCATCACCCTCTCTTCCACTCCTGTCATCAGGGAGGAGGAGGTATACTATCCCTAAAGAAGACCAAATCAAATAGATATTTGAAATCACTTGTTCCATCAGCTGTCGGCTTCCTGCTGATGAACTCTCAGGGCTTTATTTTTATTTCTCACTGTATTATTATGAGGATGACCTCCTGTATGTTTTATATGTATTACGTCTCTATTTATTGTATTGATGATGATGATGATGATGATGATGATGATGATGATGATGATGTGTACTGGTTGTGTTGACCACTGTTGCAAACCAAACGGCCCCTCGGGGACAACAAAGACTTTCCAATCCAATCCACTTAATATCGGCCGCCTTTATCAATGTACAAACTCAGTATCGGGCGGCAGGGCAGCCGCTGTCTGTGTGGACACCATGAGCGTTTGAGCCCCAGTAGGTCATCACGGCAGCTGTTACACACATTTTCGACACCATGGGAGAAAAGTGACACAACACTGATGGGAGAAACATGCTCTAACATGGCAACAAGGTACAACTTTACAATATCTTCTTGCTGCTGAAAAGACGAGAGAGTAAGACGTGCAGACGTTACCGGTGTATAAATACAGTGTGTCCTGGGCATCAGCAGCATTTTTAAACGTTTTACCTGAAATACCCTACTTTGGAAAAACAGGGTTCTGGGGTGTGACGCAGTCTGTCGCGTAGCCTGTAAAGCTAACGTTTACATTAACTGGTAACTGTTAAAGCATTTGGCTGATCTCTCTAAATGTAATGCCACTTGTGATTGTCATGATTAGGCCGAGATTATATTTGAATATCGTCGTCTCAATGGACAAAAAGGCTCCGATAAATGTAGTTTTCTAATAAATGTTGGCTAAACAAAGCAAATGTTCAATAAACCTGCCACGTTTACTCAGAAGTCGACTTTCTCAAACTCCTTTAAACCCTAAAAGGATGTCATCAACAAGACGACATTGTTCTACTGATTCATGCGGTAATAACATACATTTGTGATGATTAGGCTCGGAGCGATTTAAATTGCATTACATAAATCTATTTTCCTCAAATTGTTCATCCCTCAATAATCAGCTTTTTGCAAGTGTCACTATTCAACTCCAAACACTGTCTGTGTTCCTTTATCTTCTCTCTATAGGTACTTTGTGGCATTTCATGTGGTCCATTTATGGCTAACTCCTGGAAAGAGCAGCTCCCGACAGGAAACACATCGATATTCCCATTAAGAAGACACATTTTGAGTAAGTGACCTTTCTGGGAAAAAAAGCACAGAATGGCTGCACCTTCACTAATAATGCTCCATAAAGCTTTTTCTGCATTGCAACTCAATTTACCGTCCGCTCATGTCTCATGTGATGGATGAACTCGTCTTTTATGTCCATAGCCGGAGCCCATCACGACGTGGCATCAAATGGTTTTACATTAACGTTTCCCGTCTCCTGCTTCCCCCAGTGGCAGAGGCTATTGTCTCCAGCGCCATTGAAGTCGCTGCATGATGCAAACGACGAGCGCCATTGAACTGTGGCAAAAGGAGAGAAAAGTGAAAAGGAAGAGAAGAAGGAAAACAAGAATATCTGGCGATGTGGAGCCGTGCAAAGAGGAGTGTGTCAGATAAAAAAAAAGGAAAAACGGAGATGATGGAAAGACAAAAAGAAATGGGAGGAAGGTAGAGAGGAGGAAATGTCAAGAAACACAAAGCAGAGGTAGGGAAATGACAGTGTGAAAGACAGTCAAAGAAAAAAAATTCTCTTTCTCACAAACCCATTTCCCCCTGCACTGAGTGGCTGTCCAGTGGACCACCACACACCACACACCTTTCCTGGCTAACTACCTGACAAAACAGAGAAGTACCGCAGCGCCCAGACGGCCCGTTAGCAGCCGAGAACATCAAAAAGCCAACCTGGTGAATCAGCTCTTGTTTGAGGGGTCCTGAAAGCAGTGCTTTCCTCTGAGCCGCAGCACCAGGCCTGTCAAGTGGCACTGCCAAAGAGAAAGCTTGAAAAGGAGGATAGCATTGAGAGAAGAAGAGACGAGAAACAAATGGTGGAGGCGGTGTGTGTGTGTGTGTGTGTGTGTGTGTGTGTGTGTGTGTGTGTGTGTGTGTGTGTGTGTGTGTGTGTGTGTGTGTGTGTGTGTGTGGGATACGTGGACTGCAGGGAGCCGCTGAAAGCCAAAGAACTAAAGTCTAGTCACAAATCTAAAACTGAAAGTAGAAGCTGAAATGGGAATTAAAAAAAAAACATTTTCATAAATCTGAAGTGCAAAGACATCAGTGAACATTTGGTACTGAAATATCCCAAAGGAGGAAGCGAGCTCAGAAATGAATACAACGATGATATAACGTCGATCTCGCACCATTTCACTACATATTAAATATATTTTTTGGTGACCAGAACCGGCTATTTTTCACACGGACCATCTCCATCCGTGATCGTGACGACCAGAAACAGGTATTTTTAAGCCAAACCAAGACGTTTTCCAAACCCTAACCAAGTGGTGTGTGCATCAACCTAAGACACAGAAATTAAACTAAACAAACGGGAAGTTTCAACGCTCAGTTCTAACTTATCTGTGGTTTTGCAGAAACGTATGCATCTAACATTTATTCTGGCGATTGGGTTGGTCACGATCTAAGTCTTTAGATCGCATCCTAATTAATACTAATTAATTTAGACCACGTTGAGATGTTTTGCTCGATAAGATGTTCGGCTTCGTCGCCACTTTGGTCAAGATATTTCACAACCACCTGACTGACCAACAGTGACCACAGAGCTACGTTGCTAGTGCAGCTAGTTTGCATTCTGATTTCCCTTTGAATGGATCAATACCAAAGATAAAAGATGCTTTTTGTCATATTATAGAAAATAAAAGTTCAGAGATGAATTCCCCATCAGTTCCTGGGTTTTATGTCTCATACACTTACACTCAAAATGCATTGAATGCTGAATATGTAACATACATAAGTCCATATCACGTGTTAGGAACACCACATGCCTGACTTTGACATTAACTAGTTTGCATGCAGGCAGTTTTCCTGACTTTTCATTGCCCTCATGGCCTGTCGTCTTTCTTTGTTTGTCTCCTAAGTGAAAAATGAGACACTTTGAAATGCCACATTTGATGCCGGAGCACAAGCTACAAATTACTGTTTGCTTTGTCACCCTCATTGTTCTCGGAGGACGCCCCGTATTAGATCATGAGAGGCTGAAAAACCGCAGCTGTTTTTCAGATTTTGTCTGACAGCAGTGGAACGTTACGACCGCTTTGATTTCATTAAGTTACGGAGACAGCGATGCCGATCGTGGAGAGGGGAAGTGTAAGTTATTGCTGTTTGTTCTTCTTTTTCTCACCACTATCTCTGAAGGTATCTTGAGTCATTGATTAATTTAAGCCTTCAGCGGAGTGTGTGTGAAGAAATACAGCTGGTCTTAGTTCTCAGATTTCTGAGGGTGTGTGTTTGTGTGTTTGAGTGTGTGTGTGTGTGTGTGAGAGTCTTTATCACACACTGCTTTCAACTTATGCTTGTCAAAGTGCAGCGTGTGATCTTACCACCGGCTTTAAATCAGAGGCAGCTAGTGGGCATCTAATGGGCCCACAACGTCTTCCTAACGCAAAAACTTCACACTGAGCCTGCATGTGTTAGTGTTTGTGAATCCATAAGACAACCGTGGGTCTGTCCGTGAGAGTTTGGCGAGTTCAGATCAGAGTAAAAAACAGAGCTTCCCTCCCCTCCCTCCTCTGTCAGCTCAGGAGAAACATGGTGTTTGAGGCTGTTTGAAAAGAGAGACAGTTATGTTACACTCAGTCATTGGACTCATTCATTTTCATGCTCTCCTGCTAGGCCCTGTGGCCCCTTTCATAAAAGCTTCATGGACAGAATGATGTGTGTGACTGAATCCAAGGCAAAGATGTAAATTAGACTGCAGTTTCTTCTCATTGTTCAGACTTTTGGCACCATATGTGAAGGTGAGAGTCTATTTATTGTTATTCACAGCAGGTCTGGTCCTGTTACAACCTGAACACTCGTGAAAGAACGATGTCTGCCTGCAGTGTTCAACTTCACTAAATTAAAGATGGAAAACTTACAAGGTTTGAGAATTTTTAGATTTGTGAAGAGGCAGCAAGACAAGTGCTAAATTGTTGAAGCCACAATAGGAGGCCATCTTCAGGAATTGGCAAAAACTCAGGGAGCTGCACAGACTCTCTAGAGCCCAATGTGTACAAATCTGGCAACAAGAAAACCTGGTCAGCAAGAAAAAACAAAAAAAAACAAATCAAGGGACCGATCTGACAGAGCTGCAGAGCTGTGGTTAGATTCAGGATCTGGACTTGAAGGCAGAGCAACCAGATGGGAACCATTCCTGGATATAAAACACATGGCAACACGCTTTGATTCTGCGAGAAAAGGCGTGTGAGAGCACGGCGCTAAAGATCCAGTGGTCGGATTAAACGAGACGCTTGAAACAAAGTGCGAAGGGCCGTGTCGGTCAGCCACGCCACAGCAGGAGCTCGGACATGTCGGCATGGAAGGAGCGATTAATTGAGCCAACTACAAAATCATTATTGACGGAAGGTGTTCAGTGTCAAGACCTCGTATAGGAGGAAAATGTATGTTTTGACTGCAGGGCTGGAAACGGCCAACTACCAGAGCTTTGTTTGTCTGACCTCTTCCACAGTCACTGAATAGTTGTTGACTTTTCCTCATTTATTACATTTTTCCTGCTTTCTTTCCTCATTTATTGTGTTGGTACTTCAGATAACGCTAAAGACCAATGCACACGAGTCGCACTCGATAGATGGAGGTCAGCGTGGTTTGGCTTGGCGAATCTTTTCGTCTTTGTTGTTTGTCCTCTTCATCACTGCGTGGTTCCAGGGATCGTGATCTTCTGCTTGTTCTTCCCAGGTTTTCGGGTTGATGCTGGTCTTCATGGTCTGTTTAAGTCAATATTTGTAACGTTGCAGAGGGTTTACCTGTGCTGAGATCACTGTAGGTAATCTCGGGGGGGGATCTTGATGTTTGAGGATGGTGACTTCGTTGCTGTTGCTGCAAGGCTGGTAATGCCCTCCTCATATTTGATGTTCATGATAAATTTAAAGCTTTTACCGGTGAAAACGTTAAAGTTTCTTCATGTCTTGATGGTACAGGGTCCCTGTTTTGGCATCCATAACATGTAAGGTTGAACGATAACTCTGTTTCTGAAGACACGGTGGGATAGTCGACCAAAAGCAGCATGTGCAGCACGAATCCTGTCCTCCACATCATTCTTGGAGGTGCATTGCATCGAGAGGAGACTATGAAGAAAAAGGAAAATGTTCTACCTCCAGTGGGATGTTTGGAAATTGCCCAAATCTACATCTACCTTGTCTTTGTTTTGGTCTCTGCTAACTCTTCAGTGGTTAAATGCTCCACTATTTCCAACGACTAGTCACTAACTCTGTCTACTGTTCGGTTCTGGTCGTACACAGCGGGTTTGTATCGATTCCCTGTTCTCGGAGGTGCACTGCATCGAGAGGAGACTACCGAGGTAGAAAAAAGCACTCTACCTGTTTCCAGAGGGATGTTTGAAACGGTGATGGTGAGGTAACAGAACAATAAATAGAGAATGTGCCAAAATGATGTCTGCTGAGACTCGCTGTGTCTACACAGAAAAATCAGAACAATGGTTCACAATTCATCAGTTTAAGCCCTGTTTCATAATCCTATGAGTGCAGTCTAGTGTCCCATAATGAGCTGAAAACACTGCAGTGCTTAAATATATTGAGGCGTACTCAACTTTATCATATCACATATTTGTTTATATGCATACGACTGGGAATTCAGTCCAGAGTCTCTTCAGACAGCAGAGGAGACGTTTGTCTGCCAGTCACAGGTGCTGCTGAAGCAGTCGGAGCTGATTAGAGAAGGCAGAATATTCAGAAAACACCCACATCAAGATCATCGCACACAGCCTGGAGTTACCGGGCCTGTACTGCGAGTGTACCACTGAGAAACAGGAGGTCATGCAAGGTAATGATCCACAGAACCGAGGAGAGCTCATGCCACTGGTCTTAATTTATTGATTAACAAGAATTTACTCTGCAGAAACATGAAACACCATCATCACTTTCAACAGCAATGAACATCAGATGAGCAGCCCAGTTGTGCAGCCTCAGACCCGCCACGCTAAACTAGTCTCGATTAAACACACACAACAAAAAAATGCTTTGATTTCCTTACCGTCCTCTGTGTTTCTCGGTGATGTCTGGTTCAAATCCAAAGCAACGAATCATTCAGTCAACACTAAACAAGCTAAAGAGAAGTTACGGTCCAGTTTTAGATGTCCACCCTTCTCTCTTTAAAGCCGGCAAACTGCCAACAACTGAGACACACGGGATTCACAAGAAAAGCGTCTCTGCCTTAACACGTCTGTTGTCATTCCTCATAGCCCTCATGGACGTTAGCACAGAGGAAACAACTATCCCTGTAACTGTAATTAAATAAACAAATAAAAACCCAACGAGCCGGAGGACCAAAAGCTTTCAGTGAAATCATCACTGGCATGGCTTAAGAACAGAAGTGTCCAAGTCCTTGTGCGGTCCAGCCAGAAGCCCAGACTTGAGTGCTGTTGAAAATGTGTGTAATAACTTGACAAAGCTGCCCACAAAACTTTGGATCAGCGTGTGTTGGAATTTCAAATGAACAAGTTGTACTGAATCATGAGCGATCAGCGGGATTAAAGCAGCATTAATTTGTCTTTCTCTCTTCTTTTTCTTTTTTTTGTATTTGCTTTTGTAAGCATAGCAAATTATCACACTTAAACTATGATGGCTAATATGTTACCAAACAAGTACACGTCCAGGAGACACAAAATAACATTGACATTCAAATGTTTATGTCCATCTGTTAGTCCTTTATAGAAGTATGTGTTTCTTTAGCCGCTACATGCTCCACTATGTTCACCAGATAGTCACTTACTTTGTCTCCTTTGGTGCAGCTGAGGTCATAAAACCAACCAGATGAGAGAAGTTAAAATGTTTTCTAGCAACCAAGTCACCAGAATAAATGTTAGCTGAGTACGTTAGAGCTGGACGCTTCTTTATGTTGCAGCTTTACGTCTGTTTAGGTTGAATTTTCCACGCTGTGCTGATGCTCTGGTTGGGTTTAGGATAGGGTTACCAGACGCCCCCGTTTTTGTTGTCCTGTCTCGGGCTGGTGCTATCCCTGTTTTTAACTGTGTGTTAAAAACATTTAAGTACATTTACACAATAATTCACTTAAGCAAAGCAGAAGTACCTCTAATGTGTACTTTTTACTTTTCAGACCACAATTTTTCATTCCCCTCCTGTCAAGTGAAAACCAGATGTTCAGGCACAAAGACCACGTGGTTAGGTTTAGGAAAACATCATGGCTCTGTTGTTTTGGTCACTACGCTCACAGATGAAGATGGTCCGACTTGCCGTGAAAAAAAACAACAGTTTTTATATCCACATATAGGCTGGAAATGTCTGAAGGTGACCTTAAAATATCCAGTGGTGTGACTCGAACTTGCAGTGAGCCGTTTGGCAGCTTTGTTGGCTGTAATAACACCGTCCCCTCCACCTACTGATGTGGATATCAGCCAAGAAGCATATAAGCAAAACCAGTTTGCTACAAATGTCAATATTGGACTCGCTGTGGTTTGCAGAAACATTTACCGCTAACCGCTTTTTACAAGTATGAGTCAAGTTATTGGCTTTTGTATCCGTAGTCGTGATGACAGACGATCCTCATTGGGTAGCTGTCTGAAGTTTTTCTGTAACTAGTCCTGCACTATTGACTGTCATGTTCCTTCACATCCATGATACATACACTGTAGTTTAGTTTGACTCAATCCCAACGCCACCACCACCATCCGGCTGGCCCAGAAGCTCACTGGAGCACCACACTTGTATTAATCCACAGCTGAAAATAGTCCCCAACAAACTTAAGCTGGAAACGACACTGACCTGCTGTTCTTTGACATATTTAATACTTTCAGTTTTAACTCTGCTCACTGCTTGAAGATGGCAGTATGACAACTCTACTAATGGACTCCTGCTGAATCCAGTTCAACTGTTCTGGTTAATACGCTGATCCACTTTGTCAGAACATGTCGTTACAGCTGTTATCCAGGTTAACACGTGGAACAGACAGTGTTGGCAGCTGTTGTTGGACTGTTTCTGGGTGCTAATTAATGTGACACACATTTTAACTCATCAATACAAGACTGACTGGAAGTAAATAAATGAGTTACACTGGAAAGAAAAATTAGAAATTAACTTAGTTTTTTTAGTTTCTCAGACGAACTGAAACTGAAATTTTACAACAATAAAATAAAAACGCCATCTGTTTTGACAAATGGAGAGTTTACACTGTTGATGAGAGGATAATTGGAGTGTTACAAGCCAGCAAAGCTTCTTAAGAAAAGTTTAATCTCCAATTTTTTTACTCCGTCTGTCGATTGTTTGTATTCAGCTCATTCTCTCATCGTGATGCTGTTGTTGTTGACGTCAGGCAGACAATGAGAAACATCAAGCCGTCGTTAATTAACCTCGTTTTCATTGTCACCAAAAATACTCCTCACTATTTTAATTAACTTCATCGCGGAGTTTTAACATCGTAATAACTATCATCAGCATCACTGTCACATCATCATCATCATCATCATCTTACAAAAAACTCATGTGTTCAATAATATAGCAGGTTTCTGTGCGTGTGTGTGTGTGTTGGGGTGAGTGTGTGTTGTATTTTTAATGGGGTGGTAAGAAGGCCAAGCCAGCGAGGGGTTACTCCAGAGGATTACCCAAACCCTCAGCTAGGGCGAGAGGAGGAACAGGAAGGGATGATGGGAAGGCAACTGCTCTAATTACAGCAACTGTCTCCGTCTCACCCTCATCCCTTCTCCTGCACTTACTCTCTCTGTCTGTCTTCTGATGCCCACACTGTGCAGACACATTCATACCACACATTTTCCTCTCTCAGGTCTTTTAAAAAGGAGGAGCAGGGCTGAAGCTGAATTCAGCTTCCTGAACGCAGATCCATCAGACAGCATGTCAGCGTGTCCGTCAGTCTTTCAAACTGATTATTGTTCAGCAAATTGTTGCTCTGTGGTGTCATGCTGGTCATGCTTTATGATATGTAAAGAGGAGAATAAAGAAAAATGTACATCACTGGAAAAGATGCCACTTCAAAAATGGTAAATAATGGACGTTTCTTGCTTGTGCTAAGTAAAAACAAATCCATCATGGAGCAAGGGAAAATGTCTAAAAGACAGTAAATATTGTCCCTGTGTCTCTCTGAAATGTTACTTTGTAGTTGATTGTGTCTTATATTACGTGTAATGAGATATTTTGATAGAAAATCTGACTAATATACTAGATTTTGAGCTTTCGCAGTGTCTCCAGTAGGGCTCCAACTAATGATTATTTTATTTGTAGATTAGTTTGTCGTCACGTCCTCAAATTTCTTGTTTTGTCCAAAACCCAAAGACATTCAGTTTACTGTCAAATAGGAGGAAAGAAACCAGAAAATATTCAGAAAACACAATACTCAAACTGATTAATTGATTATCAAACTAGAGAATGGTTGCAGCTCCAGTCCTCAGTGTCAAAGTCAAATGTTTTGCCGACCCGACCTCCTTCTGAAAAGCTTTCGCCTCTGCTCCCGTCAGTCTCAACGATTTGTGCAGTGTGAATCGGAGCAGCAGCCTCTCTCGTATGCTCGACATTTCTTATTCTGCACGTCTCAGCAGACAAAAATGTTTGCAGGGACTTCCAGCGCAGAAGTGGTGGGCGGACAGAAAGCTGAACTTCTGTTAGGTCAAGAGAAAGTTACATTGCGTAACTCTGTCTCACATCATAACTTGTCATTTTCACACGATGGATAAGAACCTCATACAACCCAACTTAAAGAAAAAGACGAACTATCCCTTTAAGATTTCCTTTTTAAGAGTCGGGTATTAAACCTCACTTTACTTTAGGTACCAACCAAAATGTGTCCAGATTACTGAGGCTCAAAAACCTTCCTGCACTCCTAAAATTATCCTAAAACTAATTTCCCAGTCTTGCCCAAAGTATAAAAATGCCCCTTCGTAGCCCCAGCTTGAGTCTAACAGGATCATTAAACTATATTTTTCTTTATTTCCTTCTTTATACTAACTTTGTGCATATAAAATAGTCATACATTGAAAAAGCTGATGTTGAAAAACAGCCTAACAAACAGAAAATTGCATAAAATGACATAAACTTGCATCATTTCCAAGCTTGAAGCTTTAAAACCCATTTAAACTTTATATTACTGGATTTTAAATGTCGTTGGCTGGCGTGTCAGTGGCCTCAGGAAAGAGGGGATGGAACAAGGACCGGGTCACGTGTTTCTAAAAATCACCCGTTAGCTGTTGCAGGTCACAGGGCGGGCATAGAAGCTCCTGACCGGCAGCCATCTTAGATAACTCAGTTTTTTGACAGATACAACATGAAAAATCATTCACGATTGCACTGAAACACAGAGACACTTCATCTGTGAATTGCCATGTTGACGTGACTAGTAACATATTTGTTTATCAGATATCTATATTGATTTAAATGATATATTTTTATTGAGGCAAACTTCTTTTATGGCTCATTGTGTTGAAACAATATTTAACATTTGATCATTTTCCTTCCTTTATTAAATGTGAACACTAATTTTATGGAAACACAGTTATATAAGTAAGATATCAAAAAAATATTGATTGGTTTTTGTACCTTAAACATCCAGCCATATGTTTAATTTGTGGTGTAATGAGCTTAACAATGAGCCTTACTGTTTTAAAACTCTTCATTTTTAGCAACATTAATGAAGAAACATACATAAATTTCCATATCCTCCTTCTAATTCAACCCATCCTAATTTATGTAAATAGCAGCCCACGATTGTGTTCGTCTCACTTCCTCTCCCGCCAGCCCTGATTGAATCCTCCCTCGCTGCAGCGCTGCACTGCCAGTCTCACTCCCTTTGTTACCGTCACTCTCTCTCGCTCGTTTTCACTGTAACTGTCAAATCCTCGGCTCTCTTTCTTCTCTCACTTCACTGATCACTCTTTCACGCATCTCGTTTTCTGACTCTCATTTCTAATTCACTGACCGACTCCTCTCCCTCTTCATTCGCCTTTCGACGGTCTGCTCACAAACCCAACGCTCCCTCCACCTCTCTCCTCCTGAGTCCCTCCATCCTCCATCATCAGGGGAGAGCTGAGCCGATTTGGTTTAGCTGCCAGTCGCTGGCGCTCACTGCAGTCTGCTGCTGCAGCGACTCTTCTACCTCATATTGTGTTTACAGGCATCAGCTGAACTAGTGCCTTCATGTACTGAGTGTGTGCTGCATGCATATGTTATATGTTGTGTGTACGCACATGCACATGTGAACTCGTGTGTGTGTGTGTTTGCTTTTTCAGATGGAGCTCTTGGCAGTCCGTCGTGTCCTTCCTGTCTGACACCAGTGTATAAGAAGTGGGCCATGTTTCCAGGATGGAAGCAGAACTGTAAATACTGGAGTCCAGGGTGGGTCTGAACATCTGCACTCGCTGATTCCCAGGCTCACAAACGCCAAATATACATCAGCCACAACAACCTAGAAACCTCCTTATGAGCTCCACGTAAACATCTACAAATCTTCAGGTCACAGTTTAGAAAATAAGTTTTAACATTGATGCAAAGAGTGAAAAGTTCTGTTGTTGTCAGCAACTTAACCCAACAGCGCCGAGCGAGGAAAAGAAAATCTGTCTCCTGGAGAAAGAAGTTTGCAGCAAAATTTGAATGGATTATCCTTCAGTTCTTCTGGTTTCTGTTAAATGAACTGAACGACTGAATTGTGGAGAATATAACTGAACTCACCATGTATAGCATTGACACATTTATGAACGAGCTTTAACAGGGTCACGGGCAACCTGGTGGGTCCGACCGGGTCGAAAAACATCTATAAACACTTACCTTTGGGTGGCAGCACGTAACTGTAATAATATAACTGCATATCCTGAAACGTGTTATATTATTCTGTTCCTTCTTAACCCTCAAGAAAATGTTGGGTGCCTGAAATTTCATCGTATCTGATTTAAAATCCCAGTTTAACATTTGTTTTGTCTGAGAATGGATGAACTTACCAGAAGTTTTATTTTAAAAGATGTACTTGGATGTTTTACACTTCCGTATGAGTTATGTCTACATCTGATCTTTCCTAAGCAAGTTACAGCCATTTATTTTAATATTATCCTGTGTGTGTCAGCGAAAAACAGCTGTAATCCTATATTTCATTACACACTATGTAGATGTGTCCAGAAACGTTGAGCTGACGTGAGTTTTTTGAAAGCATCTGCAGTTTAGTGGTTCAGAAATGATGAAACACTTCAGAAAAATAGCCATTTATAGCTGCAGCCTGCTGTCTCTGGTCTATCACAGTAATAGATTACTGTTAACGTGGTACTTTTGTAGCACACAGTGGGAATATGGACCCATGATTGTCCTGGAAACCATGCTGAGCCTTTAATGGCTAAAAAAGTTAGCAGAGCCTCGTTCTTCTTCTGCGCTTCCTTCAGGGTATCTCGCAGCAAAATGAAACAGCGGCTCTCACCAGGCATGCTGGATGGAAAAAAAGTCTTCGCTGTTAATTAAAATAAAATGCTGAAGATGAAGATACAGGGCTTCTGCAAGGATTCCCATGGATCCTGCTTATACATTAACATTTTAGAGAATTTTCCATCCTGCAAAATACCAGAACAGCAGCAACGTTCCCTTGAGCTACTGCTGAAGACACAGCGAGAGCGCAGAGGGATCGGTTCTTGTCTAAATATCACAGCAGAGGCATTCACACAACACTCATTCATATTTAAACAGCTCATTGCCTCATGATTCTCTCTCTCACTCCCTTTTTTCACAGTGCAACGTCCACATCTGAAGCCACTTTTTGTCTTTAAGTTCAGCAAAAGCACAGCGTGTAACTGCCAATAGTGGATTTAAACTAGATACAGAGGGCGATATGGTGATTTTCTCCAAAACTCTTGTGAAGAATTATGAAAGATATCGGATTGTGCAAAAAAGCATCCACACATTCTCACACACCCACAAAGCCTCTTCTCTGACCCCTCTCTGCGATACATCAAACAGAAACAGATTATATCTCAGCGCTTGTGCCGGCTGGAGAAAACACAGCAGCTGCATCTATATTTTACAGCGGAGAGCAAAACTTAGCAAAACAGGCCGTTAGCCCAAATGATGCTTTTTAGGGAGGCCTCGAGTGTCGTACAAGTTTAAAAGCCTTGTATAATTAAGAGCCACTCAGCGATTCACACGATGGCTCGCTTGACTGCCACTAATTGCGAGCGTTTCCAGGTCCTGTGCATGATGTTTGGAAAAGGGGCGAGCCGGGGTGAAAAGAGATGGATCGGGTGAGAGAGAGGCGAGGGACCCGGTGGAGGAGAGCCCGGCAGATATTAGCTGAATCACTTTGGCGTCACAGATAAGTATCTGGAGAATGGGGAGAAGTAATAGGAGGTTTTTACTGCAAAGCACCTCTTGTAAAATCCGGTTAATGTGAGCCAGAGATTATTCACAGAGAGGTCCGTGGACTCCTTTTGCAAAATGTTTTTGGTCACGCTTTACATTAAGGAGGGTTCTGAACACTCGGGAGATACCGAGCATCTCCGCGGAGCTAAGTAAGTGCTGCGGAGATCGCATGAAAAGAGCTGACTTGTGCCATCGGATTAGCTCGAGGATGAGTTGAGGAGGAGGATATTAGCGCTCGGGAGAAAAAAAACAATGTTAAGCTTTGGAATGTGGTCAAGTACGAGGTTTAAATGCTGCAAACGTACTAATACCAGCTGAATACGGGCCGTGCAGACAGTCTATCCATCCTACCTGGCACTAAATGAGCATCACTGTCTGTGTTCTGGCACGTCATGAAACACATTCCCACTGATGGACGAAAGTATGTGAACGGTATGTGATTACTGAACATCTCATTTCCAAAAACCAAATCAACAAAAAAACAGGAATTTGGCTTTTCCCACAGGATCTTGGAGCTCGGCTGCAGGTTTTTCTCCACAAGAGCATTAAAGCAACGACTCACAAATCATGTGACACCGACTCGGACACTTCTCGCTCTGCGCTGCAGACGTGTCGAGTGTAGTAAACACTGTGTAAATATGCAACTAACAATTAACGTGACTTTGCGCCAAAGGAATTCATTTTTTGTTTTTTAATGCGTGTGATTTGGAGGACCAGGCGATCCATATCCCAACAAACTGCAGTAACACTCTCCACAGACATTTTCTCTACAGCGGATAGTAATTTCAAGTATGTAGATAAAAATCTGGTTGCAATGAAATATGCATTTTTATAACACATCCACATACCTAAAGGACCCAAAACGACTTACCACACACACACACACGCTTCTCCACTCGGATGAACACAAGTTTTACTTCTGTGAGATCAAATGTGTTAAAACGACTGGAGATGCTTTTATTTCCCTTTAAAGATGCTGTATGTAACAGTTTACATGTCACTTTTTTTATTGGCCATCAGCTGACTGTAACGTGACATGAAAAATAAGATCTTCCCCGTCTCTCGGTGTTTCCTCTACAAGCCTGTGGATCATTTGTTGAAGTTGTTTCATGCTGCTGCACTGTGGATGTGACTGTATAGTCCTTCTCGAGTGTCTCGTCTGAGTGCCTCCCTCTCTGAGAGCAACAGTAGCCAGCGTTAGTTTAGAAATGGAGTCCACTAACATAAACTAATGACCGGCTTCCAGAACAACACAGCACCAACTGACGCAGTCTCACTGGCTGGATTTACATTTGTCTCAGGTGCTTTTTTAAACAGCAGATAGCTCCGATATGCCTGAAATTCATGACGTGACTCAGTGAAAATATCAACATCAGAGTTTTGAAAGTAACATTTCAAATTTCATCCCTTTTCCTCGTGTCGCTGGTTGGTCCGGCATCAGCTGTTCTTAGTGGGGTGCTTTCATTGATTTGGAGTCGGAGACAGAGTGCTGTTTTTTGTAAAACTGCCCATATTTGACATCTAGACAGTAGAAATATTGTCAGAAGTGAAGTTGGACATGAAATAGCGTCAGATAACACCTCATCTGGCTCTACCTAGCATTCAGTGTTGTGTCACTGTTAGCGATAGCAACCACGTTGGGATACAAAGCGTGGCTTGTAAAGGTGTGGGATGCGGTTGAGGGCAGGGCTGTGTGCACAGGCCAGTCAGGGCTTTGTGGATGGGAGCAGTGTTACGATGCAACGATGAAAGATCGTCTGTTGACACAAAACAGGCGCCACCTTGTATAAACTCTCATCATTCTATGCTGCATATATAGACACATTTCAAAGTACAGAAGAAGAGTCCCTACATACGTTTGTCCATACAGTCTGCTGCATCTTCATAATTAACCCTCATCATACACGTGACCTCAATTCCCGTCTCAATTTCAATAATAATAATACGGAAATTGTATTTCTAGCTAATTCCATCATCTCACTTGAAACTATTAAAAAAAAAAATCATTATTCCGATGCTGAGTCGTGCCACATCATGCAGAACAATCGCAGACATTGATTGAGGGAACAGAATAATTAGGCCCTCCTCTGGCGGATTAAAGTCGCCGTGCTGTAACCGCCGCCCTCCTCCGGATCAATTACAATGGAATCTCCCCAAACATCAAAGCCGGCGGAGCTGATGGAGCTGGCGTTAGCTGCTTTGCTCCCGCTCGCTCCCATTCATCCGAAAATGCCGTATGAATATGGATTATTGAGTGAGCGGAGAGAGAGAGAGAGAGAGAGAGAGAGAGAGGCGGAGCGGGAAGAGTCTGCTGGGTAATGGCTCTGCGGCAGCATTGGTATGGATGGACGGTGGTGGAGCTGCTAAACAGAGTGGAGTGGAGTGTATATGTGCAGGCTGTGGTCATGCATGTAATCTCAGTCGGTCGGTCAGAGGGAAGCGCCATGAAAGATGTATGAACCCAACACAGCAGTCAAGGACTGGCACATACAGAAATACATACACACAGGGACACAGATACAAGTGCAGGGATACATACACAACATACAGGTAGAGAGGTCCACCTCATGACTGTCACATCCTGCTGCAGGTGTGTGTGTTTTTCTTTTGAGGCTGTTTTATTGTGACTCTGTTCAGCAGCAGTCAGACATTCAGAGAGGCTGGAGACAGAATCTGACCTGCACAGATATAATGAGCAACTTTTCTGCTGAGCTTTCAGTTTTACCTGTAGATAATCTGGCTAAACTGTTAGCTTCTTTGCAGCCAGTGTGACTGACTGACTGCTCTTTCCTCATGTGTCCTCTGTGCAGCAGAGCTCCAGGGTGCTACTGTTTGGGTCGCACATGAGCCGAAAATCTGTGACTGGTCAGATTAAAAATGTAATAAAATATCTTTTAATAAACATCCACTGGGTGTGTAGATCGTTGCCTTTGAACAAATATTAGCCTACAAACATATTTTCTATTGATTATTATTCAGCACAGAGCCAGATTTGGTGTAGATCTAAAAATAGTGCGACATCACGGACATAAAACAAAGTTCTCTTCATTTTGGATCAAGAAAAATGCTGCGGTGCCCGGTCCAACCGTCCAAGGCCTGAAATATCTAATCCTCAGTGTTTCCGTGGGTTACGTTTTTCCACGGCGTGTCACGGGAGGAGACGACGAGGGTGCGATACGACACCTGAAAGCCAGCAGGAGAGGTGACCCACGACCAGATCATGATATTTAAAGATACAGCCATTTCATACACGAGACGTAGGCGATAGAGCACAGACCGACAACAACCTCTGAACTTGAAACCTTTAATCTTGAATATAACAATTGATTTGTTGATTGACACTTGGCTCAATAACCTTTTGTTGGTCCCTGAGGCAGAAATGAGTCTCTGAGCCCTTTATTACCCTCCGGTCCTCTCAGTGTGTTCAGTACCACCTGGCTCGAGATTAATAAATATTAATAAACATTCATCATGACAGCACAAAATGATGGTTTTGCACATCAGGAAATGATCTGTTCATGAAACAGGATCCAGATGTGAAGGCCTCCGCCCCGTCAGGAGATGTTGTGTGTTTTTAAGAAAGCTCGGATGCTTTTGGGGCGTCTGAAGTTCTGTTGTTCCCGTCGGCGGGTCAGGATTGGATCAGCACAGACGTGACATTTTGATAGCTGAATGTTTTTGTGTCATTTATCAGGCAGAAATGTCAAACATTCGCTTCCCACTTTAACAAATGTGATGATTTACTGCTTCTGTCATTTCTGTCTCTTTTATTTAGTTTGTATGTGTTTTCCTGTTTCCCTCCTGAGCTCCTCCTCCAGCCTGCTTCTCCCTCCACACCTGCCCTGCATCAGCTTCATGAGCTCTGACCTGTTCCCCAGTTTTTCTTCCCAGCCCATCAGCTCCTCTCCTGCCCTCTCGCTTCTTCACATCATTCTCCTCACCTGTGTTTCTCCACCTCTCTCCACCTGCGCCTCAACCCCTCGTTAGTTTAGTTTTGTATTAAGATTCAGTGTTTGGCTCGGCCTGTGTTGAACTGTCTGTTGTGTTTGCTTGTTCCTGCTGAATAAAACTTCATCCACTGATGTTTCCTGCATTTGGGTCCAACTTCTTTTGCTCTCAGCGTGACGGCTTCACTCTTTTATATAATTCTCAGTTGATTCCCTTTGAATTTTAAACACTTGACTGGACAAAAGAAGCAATTTTTCAGATGACATCTCAGGCTTGGGGAGCTTGTGACAGCATATTTTAGTATATTTTGACAATTTACTGACTAAACCATTCATCAAAAGAAAAAATAATTGAAAAAATGAATAAATCAAAATCATTATTAGTTGCTGGCCTAAAGCTTGGGACAGAAATGAAAGCTAGAAACCTACAACCACACGTTAAGACGACTTCTACCAGTGTGAACTGATGTTTCAATCTTTAATAGTCAGGTGGGAGACACGAGACAACGCACTGAACCACTGGTCAGAAACCAGTGGAGTTCTGGTGGTAGACGGACTCGCAGATCCAACAAGAACGCCAAACAAACATGGACGCCGACCAGCAGCTAACTGTGTTCATATCCAGTGCAGTTGTCTGGGTGAGAGACGTCCAGCGAGCGCTCGCATCACAAACCACTTTTCCTCTCCCCTTTCTTCAACACTGTTGAGCCGATTATGAATACAGTATGATTTGGGGGCGTTACGACTGATCCACTGTTCCAGTCTGAATTCTCTGATTCCAGCCTCTTAAACGTGAATATTTTATGGTGTCTGTTCTCCCATGAAAGTAAAGTGAATATCTTTTTTGGGTTGAGGACAAAACGAGACATTTAAAAAGGATGTCATGTTGAGCTTTGGGAAACACTGATGCTGACTAATCAAAGAACAATCCACAGATTCATCTGAAAATGAAAATAATTGTCAGCTGCAGTCTCATCCAGTGTCCCTGCCTTTAACATCCATCATAGCAGAAGTGAAGGAGACGCACCGGTGCATGCTCGCGGGTGAATGGTTTACATTCCACGTATCCACGTATGCATGTCCACCACCCAATAAGAACAAGGCCTCGTTCTCTCTGCCTTAACACGACTAGAGGTTTTACACATCACACATGCTGCAGAGACAGAGGCCACGTAACTCCGGCAGGAAGGCAGAGACATGCAGAGACGTGCAGCGAGGCGGGGATTAAGAGAGACAATGGTGAGGTCAGAGGTCAGGGCAGAATGCATTAATGCCACAATGATGAGGTAATGTGGACGGTGGACGGCCGGTGTCCTCAGCTGTCTGTCTGAATGATTGTGTCAATGTGAGCCCCCCCGCTGTGTTTGTGACCTCGGGGTGAAATGCCAGCAGAGTCACGTGATTGTGGGAACCGTATATAGCCACATAGTTCAGGATTCAGGTTCACCATCAGGCCCGGGGCTCCCTCACGGACACACAACCACACACGGACATAAGCGAATTATGTAGAAACACGACATGAATACAGACGGGGAGGGGAGGAGAGTTTCATTACACGGAAGATTAATGAGAGGAGACTTAAATTCTACATTGTGAAGAAACTTAGCTCAACTAAACTTAAATCAAATGAAACAATGAGACTTGAGGGGAGTTGTATGAACTAATTATAGCCACAGAAGTCCAATCAGAAGGGACAGATGTGGGACGGAGAGGAAAGATATGTTCTGTGTGGTTCGTCTCAATGTCGTTCGTCTTTTTGTGGTTTTTAAAATAAACAATAGAGAATTTGTCACAAAATAAAAGTTCAAGTCACACAGACGTCCGTCAGATACTTCAAGACCTGAGGAGGAAATCTTCTATTGGTCAACTCAACAAGAGATGTGTTGGACTGAAGCTCGATCGAGGAGACGAGGTCAAACCAGACTCGAGCTTCAGAAACAAGTTGACCAGATCTCGAGAATCCTTCAGGAACTGGCATCACGAACAGGATTATATTGTTCTGCTGAATTTCTACTGGAGTTTCACATATTTTACCTGATAGACTTGTTATGACGACTGTGTGGGTGTAAAAACCTGATTGGCATCTCTGTCACCCTCCTGTTGGGCCTCTTAAGGCCCGGTTCAGCATTTAAAATGGGGAAATTTCGTTGGTTTTTTTGGATGAGTTTGTGACTTTGGCCAATAAAATGTCATCTTGACAGTCCTGGCCTTTTGAGGGAATGGAGAGTCGAAGAGTCCAAAGTCGAGGACGCAGTTGTAGGTTACTGGCTGTAAACACAGAGATAGTTCAGTTATAGGACAGGAGTCGCTGGTACAAATGTCTTTTAAGCAGCACAGTGGCGCAGTGGTTAGCACTGCAAGAAGGTCCAGGGTTTGAATGTGGAGTAAACTAGTTATTTTAACCCAAACCCCAGTGTTTTCCTGAACCTAACCAGGTAGTTTTCTTGTGTAAACCCAACCAAACCTGTGTACAATGAAGGTCCGGTTTTCTGCGACACCGGGAATCAACCTGTTTAGTTGTTTTGGTTTGAGGATGTGTTGCACAAATATTTAAATAAATCACCAGGGTGACAGTGTTCCCATTAAAAACCATGTTGACGGGATCTTCTGATCCTTAATGATATTAAAAATGGTAGATGAGGATAGAGAAGAATCGTCTGTATGATTTCACTGGAAAGCATCATTTTTGCATCAGTAGATGTATGAAGTCAGTGTTTCCTGTTTGACTTGTGAAGTTTGAGTCATGAGAGGAGAAGCTCTTGACACAGCGGTGCGTTTCAGGTTGAAACAATTAATCTGTAGTTTTGCTCTCATATTTTTGTATTGAAGTACAGAGAAGTTGGTGGGCTGAAGATTACATAAATGGACTTTGTGGCCCCATTTACACTGCTGAGGCGCCCATAAGCAAAGTGTTTAACACTGCGCCGCCTGGGCAGAACTGACCAGTGACTTACAGATCAGTCTGTGGTCGTACTGCCTCTCGCTGTGAATATAACTGAGTGTGAACAGTGTTTCTGCAGAAGAACTTTGCTCTCAGTGAAACTTTCCTGAATAAATAAAAAAGCCAAAATAATCCTTCAGAGTAACTTAGTTGAGTTCTTACAGTGTGAAGAAGCTGGCAGCAGATAAAAGCCAACTCTCAAAGAAATAAGAGTCCCCCCCCCCCCCCCCCCACACACACACACACAACTGCATTATACACTCTCATCACACACGCTCACACTGACCTGAGGCCTGTTTCATTTACACTCACAAGCAGCATACCAGAGATGCTACAGTAACGATGCGTCCCCAGAGACTGCTGAGACCAACAGCAGCATTACACAGAAAGCACAGGTGTTGCTGATTTGTTTCCCTCCGGCTGATCTGTCGTGTCTGCACTGTTTCACCTGGAGCGGGTTTTCAACGAAGCATCTAATGGAAGATGTTACGTAAAGTCACGTGACCTTTTTTTTCCCCACTCATCAGCCAACGTGTTGACAGACATCCGCGTCAGCTCAGAGTTATAATCGACTGAGATGTTTTCATGCAACTTTTTTGTGAAATAACTTCCTTTTTCATGGTTCAAACAGTAATTTTGATAAGTGCAAGTCACTTCCCAGTAAAGTTGTGTTTGATTCAATGCACCCAGCAGAGAAAATATAGTTCGTTCCACAGCTTGGTGACGTTTTCTGCATTAAAAGCAGAAGGTGTGTGTGTTATTACCGAGTGCAGCCGCATGCAAACGCATCAGTGTGATAAATGGAGTGAGGAAGAGATCACCGACACCGGTTGTAGTTTAGTTGAATTAAATAATTCAACACTTTCGAGGCTTTTCTATCCAAAAATAAAATGTTTCTTTCGATGTGCGGTTGAATCGTTTTCAGATTCTGCTTCTGTAGAAACGGTCTGTTCAGACACCTGAACTCCGCCCCGCCAGTTCAACATCACCTGACCAGCAGCTGTGAAATTAAGCCTTCGTGTTGTTTTGCAGCTGAACGCTGAGTGAAAAGGAAACAGCCTCAGGTGAAAACCGTAAAAACAGTATCTACAGGATCCTGGAGGGTGGAGTCAAGACTGACATTTTCACCGACCCAGAGGTGGAAGTATTCAGATCCTTTGTATAAGTATGAGCAGTAAATCTATACTGTAAGGAAGACGTGATGTCACAATCCTGCACTTTTTTAGTTTTTGAGTGTTAAGCTCTTAATTAGTCACTAATAAAATTATTTTTCTGAAATTTAAAGCATCTTCTGATCGTTAATTCTGGGTGTAAATGCTGAATGTACAACATTCCCACTGCACACAAAAGCCCGATCTTAGCGGGTGTAAGTGGGATATTTGACCGGTGGAAAAGGAGTAAGAGAGACGTCAGTATTAAACTGGTTTACTCTCATCACTCTCATAATGCGGATTTCAGATGCAGTAGGCAGCTGTTTTTTGAACATAGTGGAGCATTTAGCTGCTAAAGAGCCAGATGTTTCCTTCAGGAGCTGGTGGAGACCGGAAACGGAGCTAAAAGAGAGAATACTGGACCGACATTCATCAGGCGGACAACAAATTGCACTTAACTACTGTACTGAGTATAATTAGTCGCTCTCCATCACTGCACACATGTCGCATTGAAGCTATTCCAATACTGGAGACTGTTTTTACTTCTAGTTCCTCGGCCGTCAGCCTCGGTGTGTCAGACACTTTTAAGGACACAAAGTCTCAGTGAACAGTCACAGATGTTTTCAGTGTACCCAGACGTGTAGGGAAAACCTTTCAGCTATAGTTCGTGCACACTGTTGCTCTCTGTACGCTGCATAGTGTTTATAGTGTGTTCACCTTGTATTTATGCTGCTGGTAATGAATTAAAACATGTCTTTTTGTGGTCACACTCTGCCCAGCCCCACCGCAGTTCACCCCTGAGGGCACAATAAAGGTTTAAAGCTTTGAATTGTATGCTGAGACCTTGTGTAACAGGCTATTTGAGGCCACATTTTTGGGAGGTTACTGTTAGATTATGTGGCTCACATCTGCTCCTGGAATAAAAAAAGGAGCGGCCACAACTGATAACTGGAAAAATTCAAGATATATCCGTCTTCTTAGTGGGAGATTTCAGTGTAAATGTGATAGTTATCCACACCCTGCCTAATCTGACTCGACCGTCTGCTGTAACAAAAACCCTCAATCCTCCAGGTTTGAGACTGCGCGTCTGAGAAAGTGTGTGTATATTTGAGACGGAGTGTGTTTAGGCGAGAGGGAAAAGGAGAGTGAGGTTTGTGTTACAGCGGAGTCAAATCTTCAGGTAACCGGAGCTGAGTCTTCCTCAGCAGAATGACAGGTTCCCACACCCTCCCACCAGCTCACTCTGGTTCTCACACACTCCTCGTCCTGACTCCGGCGCTCAGGTATCACCGTGCAGCCGGTCGCCAAGTGCACTCACACGGAGACCTGTCGAGGTCCGTGCATGTAGGTCCCCTTTAACTTAATCTGAAATTAACCAACCGCCTCATCACATCACATCACCTGAGCTCACACACACACACCTGGATGCAGGCTCGTTGTGTTCCTGTCCTAGTTTTACGTCACTCTTAAGTTACAGGAAAGGTTCGCTCTGAAGAATAGCGAGCGGACTTGATGACTGGCTGCCCTTGCCAGTGGCGCGTTAGTGAACACACAATCCTCATTGTTCGCCAATAGTCACCGTACACCTGGGCTGAGGCGGCGCACACCGAGGAGAGAAAATAGGCCTCTTCATCAAGTGGAGTGACGCTGCTGCACCGAGTTAACGCACAGAGCGCAATCACATGTTCAAGTGCACGCACGTCTACAGGAGGGTCTAATGAGCAGCTCCGTGATGCCTGACAGACATCCTGCCACGATACAGAGTTTTATTCTTTTTGTTATGAGAATTGCTCGATTCAGTTGTGACAGATGAGGTATTAAATCAAAAGAAAGAGGGTAGAGACACAGACAGAGAGAGAGCGAGTGTGTATAACACAAGAGCTTAAAGATGATGTCATTGATCGAGCCCAGCTGTGCTGCGATGATTCGGTGTTGGAGCCTTTTTGATTCTGTGAGCTGAGAGTGTGAAAATCTGTGCAACCTCATCGGAGTGTGTGTGAGTGTGTGTGAGAGTGTGTGAGTGTCAGAAGGGAAGAAATAAATAAATAAATAAATAAAGAAGCAAATGTCTGTTGAGCAGCTCGAACACAGCCTGACCGTGCATCCACGTTCACTTTACTACTGCTTCGGTGTGAATGATAAAATAATTCATGGCTTCAGTTTCAGGACGCTTGAATTGATCAGAGATGGAGAAGCTAGCTCTCCAATCCAGCGCTGCACAGTTTAGTTTACAGTGCTGGATCCTTGACTTCAGACCGCAGCAGACAGCAGACACAACCCTCTTCTCTATTTTTTAAATGTGTTTTTGTCTGTTTTTTTCAGCTGTTATGTCTGCTAGCATTCAGTGCTTTCAACAGGTCACGGTCCAAGGTTGTTTTGTTCGCAGGCTCCGTTCCATAGTTTTTAGTTATTAGAATAAATGTCAATGAGCTTTTGAATGAGGTTTTACTTCCCTCTTAAAGGAAATCTACTGTGCTTTTGTTTTGTTTTTTCTTCAGTGTGTTATGTGAGATTTGAAAGTTGAAAAGGTCAAAGTCGTCTGCACCAACAGAAAACAACTGAAACGCCTCGTCAGCACTCCCGTCTGATTCTGTGACATTGTGACATCACGTCACGTAAGAATTGATGTAGCACAGCTGCTCTGTTGCTGTTAGCGATGCTGGGTCAGGCATGTGTGAGCTGACCTATCAGAGGAGACCGGGGTGGAGCCTTAAAGAGACAGTAGCTAAAACAGAGCGTTTCAGACAGAAGGGGAATACAGAGCTGCAGCACCACACAGTATGAGTAAAAACTGATGTGTTTTTGGATCATTAAAGCATGTAAACCTGTTCTAGTAGTAACCCAAAATAAAACTATGCTCTTGTGTTTGTGGTTTCGCTCAGACGCAGGGTGACATATTGTTTTAACGTGCCTAAATGTGCATCAGAAGCGTTATGAGGAGCGTTGACGCCCCACCTCTGATCTTGTTTGGATGTTGGAGCATCAGATGAGGACCTGGTGGCCACAGCTGCTTTTGCTGCAGCTGCAGTTCCCCTTTGAAGAGAGCTATAAGTCACGATAGAAGGATATAAGCACTACATATAAATAGTGACTTGGTGTGGTGGTTTTGGCATTTCAAATCCGATGCCTGCTGTGCGCCATGAGAGCATGAAATGATCGACCAAACTGCCAGAATAAATGTTGAATTTTCTATTTCTCTCTCGTCACAATGCTGTGCTTATGCTCTGCTTGGGTTAAGGCATGAAAACTACTTGGTTAGGGTTGGAAAAAAACATCTTGGTTTGGCTTAAAATACCTGTTTTGGTTGCCACAATCATAGACGGAGATGATCAGGTGTCCTTTTAAAAACATCGAGCGGTGCGTCTCGAACAGCTGTTTGGCTTCTAATAACACCACCACCATCTCCTCCACCTCCCTGACGTGAAAGTCAGCTAATAAGCATTTAATGTGAACGTGATATGCCACGTTTGGTACAAATGTCAACCTCGGACGTATCTGTGGTTGGCAGAAATATTAGCCGCTAACATTATGTCCTGGTCACTGGGCTGGAAAGGCTTCAAATGAGGTGCATCAGTTATCACTGTCAGTGCACGTGGGCCTTCAGGATGCCATTTGCACCTTTGGCATGCTGAGAAATCCAACGCTGACAGACCTTTATGTGTCTTGTTAGTTACTGAACCATGATTGGACAGTTGCTATTAGTGGGAGGGGCTTAGCGGATAATGAACTGTCATAGATAAACTGATGATTTACCTTCTGAGATAGTGTTTCCCCGGTCCTGTTAATGAAAGAGGAGGCGATGCCAAAATGTTGTACGTTTTTGACATTCCTAATAAAACCTGTACAAATGATGACTTGAACTATTCCAAACATGGCAAGTTTTTCTCATAGAGGAGGTAATTTCTGCTGCCAATAGCAGTGACAATGTTTTCGCAAAGAAAATTATAATACCGGGAGCCAAGAATAAATGGCTCGACCATCTGGACAGTCTAATTCGTCTTTCTTAATGGAACTGCCATCCAAAACACTCTGTGTTCAAGAACAAGGCCCTTCTATTCAATCCGTGGGGAAATTTCAGGGCATTATACAGGAAAGAGATGAGGCCTCGCTGCCAGACTGGCCCAACCTGTTGGACACAGATAGGCATTCTTTCCTCAATTCTGAACGTCCCAGAAAAGCTTGACATTTGTCTTTCCCCGGCTCTGTCCCCCTAAACTCCGAGGGGAATCGTCCACTAGTCCGCAAACCGTGTTCATTTATATTCAAATTATCATATGCAAAAAAGCCTGACATTTACCTCCCCAGCCCCGAGATTTGATTCCTCATCAGTCTTTTTCTGTAACACTCTCCTCCTATAAGAAGGCGAGGGCTGATCCCAATCAGCTGTGAACTTAGCAAAGGTCTAACCACCGTCAGCTGTCCTCTGATTAGTGGGAGTGTGTGAGAAGCCTCCTCTCTATTGACGACAGATCTTGTAACACAATGACAGTGAATCAGTTGACCTTTGCCTTTTTTTTTTAAATGACCTCCAGGGAGGCAGACCACAGGGTGAGTAACCCGCTCGTTTGATTGGGTCATGTGAGAAGATGTAGTCACTTTTAAAGTCTGTGACACTTAAGAGACCGAGCCTTAAGTAAATGTACTGACATGATGATGTTTTAATTCTATCTATTGAACACTTTGTGACTCGTACCAGCTTAGTTTGAGAAATAAAAATATGCCTACGTGTCTGTTAGAATCTGAGCCGAGAAGCACAGATTCAGAAAAACACTGCTCTGACCTAATCCCTCACGCACTTTTAATCTCACACTGTCACACACAATAACACACACACACACCTACGCACCTGGGATTTAGCTCGCTGGCTTAAGCCGAGACAACCCGTTGATAAAGCGGCGAGATGATGTATAGCCATAATGATATGGAGGCTAATACTCCATGAATCCTTAATCAAGGCCTCGGTTGGACTATTCCACCGAGACCCCGACGGATTAACATGCGAAAGGCGCTGAGCCTGATCCCATCTCCTCTTACCTCTTTACAGCACTTCACCCCTGACCACCGCGATGAGCCGGAGACACGCACACAAAAGAGACTAGACGGCAAATTATCGTGTCAGTCACACAGACGGTAGCAAAGGAAGAGAGAACAGAGCACTTTATTGCTGCTAGATGTGTGTTAGAGGAACTCGTCTCTGATACCGACTGAGGACACTGATCAGTTTACCTGGAAACAAACATGATAACAGTTTAGCTGTGTTGTAAACACTAGCATCGGTTTAACGAGCCTTTTAGGGTGTAAAATACTGATAAATTTAGGCAAAGTGTGCAAGAGTCAGTCACTCACCAAAGTGTAGGCATCCAGTTAACTGTTGACAGTTAAGAGTAAGAAACTGAGTTTTTCTAACAGAAAAATGTTGGTAAAGCCGCCGAGATCATCATTTTTATGCCTTTGCAGTTACTAAATTATGTTGGCTGCCATCTAGCTTGCTCTGTGGCTTCGATGGTGCAATGGTTAGCACAGCTGCCTCACAGACAGAAGGACTTGAGTTTGATTCCTGACTTTTTTTAGTAGAGTTTGCATATTCTGCCGGGTCCAGGTGCTTCGGTCAGTCCCTTTGCAGAGAACAGGTTTCACTACATTGTACATTTTCTGATTGTAAAGTAAAAAAAATATTTTTCTTCTGCACTCGAGTTTCATTTAAGAGCAGCAGAATACCTCAAGGTCTCATCTCCGGGCTAGCTTGCATAACTCGATGCTATCGGTCTTTCTGAAAAAAACTATTAAACTTGTTTTTTTAGGTTTAAGATGAAATAGTTTCTCCAGAACTTTATACTACATGGATTCTTGGAACACCTAAGAACTTGGTTCTGATACGTGATCACTTGTTGACCGTCCTCAGTCGGTCAAGTTAAACCTGTTTAGGTGATAGTTTCAGGCAGTTTGAACAGAAATATATTAAATGAACTATCATATTAAATTACCATCTCAAGATAAACGTGAACCAAACAACACAAGCTGGAGTTCTGGTAAAGGTTTCTAGTTGTTTTATTTCTGGCACTGTTGGCATGGATTGTGTAATAAAGACAGGTAACCTTCAAAAAGAGATTAATTGTATACATTATAAACCACTACAGTGTCAGATACATCATTTAAAAATACATAAACGAGTCTAAATGCGATATATCCTGAATACATTGTTGGCCTAAAAGTGTTAGCATGGATTGAAAGATGACACGTGTTGTCTCTAAAAGTCGTCGTATTTATTCCTTTTTTTAAAGAAATAGTTTTGTGTGTCAGTTCTGGGAACAATCACACACACAACCCTTTTCATGTCATGATGCTGCAGATATTTATCACCAGAGAGAAAAGAGAGGAAGTGAATCTCAGATGAGTGGCATGTCTTCCTCTTTCCTCTCTCCTGTCATCTCTCCTCTGTCACTGCTTCCCTCTGCGATCCTCTTTTCTCACTTTGCTGTAGGGGCCAACGTCCTGTCCTGACTTGTAGAGCTGCCTCACAACACACACACACTAACACACACATGCTAGCAGAAACTCACACATCAAAGCATCCAGATAAGTACAGACACAGCTTGACTGAGAGTGTGAGACAGTAGGTAGGAGGCAGTGGCCGCGAGGCAAAGTCATTTCTCCGTTTGTTTTTTACGGAGGTGATGGATGGAGATAGGACGGTCGCTCTTTATCTCTCTCTCTTTCTCGCTCGCTCACTCTCTCTCTCTCTCTACCTCACTTTGTTGGTGTGTGTGTGTGTGTGTGTGTGAGACAGGGAGAACGAGAGAACATGTGGGTGTGTGTCAGATAGTTTGCCTGTGAGAGAGGGCGTGGGCATTTCATGTGTCATCTGCAAAACAAAGCTCAAAATTGCATGTGTCGTCTACAGAGAGAGTGTGTGTGTGAGTGTGTGTGTGTGTGTGTGTGTGTCAGCCATGCTTTAAGACATATATAATGAGAAGGTTTTCAAAATGGAGCACAGTAGGATTAGTTAAAGGGTAAAGAGGATGAAATAATCACACAAAATGCTCAAAAACCAGCCTCAACACATGAACACAATCGAAGCAGTGATGAGGAAATGTAAGAAAACATACAGCCGTGAGACTCGAGGGTGAGATAATGTCAGATTCAATAATACTTGTTATTTATATGTTGTGCGTTTGTGTCGTTGTCATCCTCATATCACTTTGTTTTTTTTTTCTTCAGGGTTTTATTTACAAGAGTATAATCTGATGCGTTGTCACTGTCTGCTCTTTGATTCCCGACTTTGAAATGTGGATGAAAATATCAATGGAAACAGCAAAACAACGAATCTCATCGTTAAAGCTGACACGACTTCATACGAACGAGTAAAAAGCTTCTGTGTTCGTCTGTAAGCGAGAACGTTAATGATTATGGATTCATGTAAACATCGTCCCGACCTTTAATCACACAAAAGTGAAACATCAACCACATTTTCTAGACGTGAACGATGGCTGAAAAATGCTTATTTGCTTTCTTACAGAGAGTCGGATGAGAAGATTGATACCCGTATTTTATGTGTACGCGATATGAAGCTTAGCTTAGCTTAGCTCAAAGGCTGAAAACAGGGGAAAACAGCGAGTCTTTAATGGAAGCACAGACTCAGCCCACCAGCAGCTCTAAACTCACTAATTAATACTTTACTGTGTTTGTTTTCAGTTTTTTCTCCCTGTTTCCAGTCTTTACGGGTCTTTTAAACTAATTGGCTATTTAATTATCAGGTTATTTCCCAACATGTCAAACATTTTATAGCTATTTTGACTTCATCTAGTTGATTGTATCTCTTCACACGCCTGACGGCCACCTCTCAGCTGTTTGCTATAACACAGAGTCGAGATGTAAATACCTACTTTGTTTCAATGAAGCCGTGTTGCTGAGTATGTAAATGCTTCTGTCTGGACTTTACAGGCCTGAGTGAGTCAAACGCTGCCCGGCCTGCAGAGCTCACCGCTTCAAGTCTCATCTGTTTCAATCCAATTTGAGACCTCGAGCTGTTAATGATTTTATTCCATTTCACTATTTTTATCATCTGGTGTTTTCCCATAAGATCTTGTTTTGTATCCATTGTTCTCAGCTTGGTCTTGTGCTTTCTTTCAAACCTCTTTTTAGAGAACGCTGAATAAAAAGCTAATCTTAGATTCACAGCTCACAAGACTTCAATATGAAACTGTACTCAACTCTCCAGACGTTTGCTGCCTCGTGCTGAGGTTTTTTTTCAATATCACACAGTTGTTTAAAAAGTGAGGATGTGATATATATACCTGCACAATACATTTGCATTATATTTGATACTGAAGTTATGGGCTTTTTTGCGGTGGTGCAGGGAACCAAAGCAGCAAAAGACATTTGCATGAACATAGGTGTCAGATTAAAATGGCCGCTCTTTACGCCTGCATGAATGTGATTAGATGTTAGAAGTCAGCTGATAGCCGACTAGCTGGCTTATTAGCCACTGATTGTGATGCATGAATGAAGCTAGCATTACGCTCTATCTACAGCTAGTAGGGGCATAACAACATGTTGTAGTGCATTATGATATACAGAAGGTTACACTGAAGAAAACCAGGGCTGTAATAATTATATATCTTTGCCCCCAAATATTCATATATATTCAATATTTTCCACCAAAATATATTGATACAAAAAGAACACAAGAAAAGTTGTGTTGCTACGAGAGTGACCATGATCATAACAGCAAATATGGCAGCTGTTGGGTGGCACATGAAGCCTGGGTCCTGGGTAAAAAAATTCCCCAGATGACACCCAGAGACGTCTGCCAACCAAACGCTAACTTCCAGGTTAACTCTCTGATAACGTGAACGGAAATGGATCGATTTAATCACGCAGCTCTTCTGGTGTTTGACTGAATGCACGGCTCAAACTCTGGTACCGAAACTATTTTGCGTCACGCTCAAAGAAATGTATCCACTGTGACATCACGCGTCGCCTGACGTGTCATCACATAGTAATCACTGACAGTTGAGAACTAGAATATAATATAAATGATACGTCGATTATGAGTTTTTGTAAAGTGACAATGAACATTTCATCAGTGGTTATCGTCATCATTGTCAACATTCATTCATTCATTTATTAGCTGGCAGATAAATGTAAGTTCATCCCATGTGTTAACGAGTTTCTAAATATTTCATGATGTCCTGTCTGCTCAGTGGCGACTCTGTGACTGCAGCCTGGAAGAAAACAAGTTGTTAAAAAAAACAAAAAATACAATTCAGTGTCTCCTCAAGCACTTTATTCATGCAATTTAATAACTGGTTAATTTTTTTACCACTTAATCCAATTTGCATTAATCTTCTAAATTTGAATCAACCAATAGATCACCAGATGAAGACGGATCATTGAAACTTTTAATCTGTTTAATAGAGAAAAGATTACGACGGATTTCATCCTGGAGACAGAATCTGTGTTAAATTCATACGTTGCTTCAGAAGCTGCTGAGACGACTCGACCTTGGACCTCAACTAACCGCCTCAAATGCGTAACCGCACACATAACGTACACAAACGATGCTGCTATGTGGCACACACACACACACTCACTCTGACACACACAGAGGATTAACTGTGGGGCCCCCTCCTCTTTTGTCCAGGGGACTGTATTTGTCTGAATTGTAGGTAGACCACCAGCAGGGAGGAACAGGCTGATCCGCTGACCCTACACGCAGCTGAGCCGGCCCCGGACCACCAGCCCCACAGGTGGCTCTATTATCCTGGACTGGCTGAATGTGGACTGCCGCTGGGCCCCACTTTTTTGCCTATCTGCACGTTCTTGTAAGACTCTAACCTGGAACCTTTCTGCCTTACTGACCTGCAGTGAACCACTCGGTCGGGCCTGCATGCAGAGGATCGCTGGCTCGTAGTGCAAAAGAGAGGATAAATGTAACAATGCAGCGACGGAGTCATTTTTCTTCAAACACAGGACGTAAATCGACCAATTTGTCGAGGTGATTCAACTTGTTTTCAAAACAATTTATGGTATTTTTAGATTCGTCCTCCATATTGGACAAATCAACAGGTTTTGGGGGCTCTTGGCTCGGGATGAAGAAAAACAGTAAAGGTGTTTTTGGGAGAAATAATAATAATAATAATAGCCAAGTAGCAGCAAGAGACGAGAGGGAGGAGGGAGGAGGGAGGAGAGGCACAGGGAAAAACAAAAAAGACAGGAAATGTGGACGATTGGCAGCTACTGCTGAGATAAGAGGATGGCGAGGTAAAAAGGAGGAATACAGAAAGGAAACGGTCGTGGCTGGAGATGGAGTGGTGGGTTTCCATGGTGACTGAGTTGCCTTCATGTTTCTTCTTGGCTGTACTTCGTGTGTGTGTCTGTGTGTGTGTGTCTGTGTGTGTCTTCAGCACACACATTTACATATTTGTAAGAACGCTCCTACGAACACAAGAGTTTTTCTTTTCAGGTACAAAATGGACGTTTCTGGACGGTTCGTGTGCAGATGTTTTCTGTGTGTGTGTGTGTGTGTGTGTGTGTGTGTGTGTGTGTGTGTGTGTGTGTGTGTGTGTGTGTGTGTGTGTGTGTGTGTGTGTGTGTGTGTAGCTGCATGCATGATGTGCAGCATATCTTTACAATACGTTTGATGTCATCTTTCACCCCCTGAATACTTCATGTTCCCCTCCCTGAGAGAAGACCACCGCCTGTCTGTGTGTGTGTGTGTGTGTGTGTGTGTGTGTGTGTGTCTGTGCGTGTGTGTGTGTGTGGGCGAGGTGCCAATCAGACGCCGGCGCCTTTCACGCTGGCAGGCTTGCCCAGGTCAGACATATCCCAAAGACCCCCACACACAATATTACCACCCCCAAACACCAGCCGTGGGCAACCTGCACCACCAACCACACACACACACACACACACACACACACACACACAGACTGCATAATTAGCTCTCCATCTCAGCACCAGGTCAGACCACGCAAAAGACAAAAAAAACACAATAAAACCAAACCACAGCCCTCCTCCTCCTCCTCCTCCTCCCTCCTCCCTCCTCCTCCTCCCTCCCTCCTCCCTCCTCCCTCCTCCCCCCTCCTCCCCCGGGCTGATTTGTGTGAGTGCTGCAGACACACAGCAGAGTGAATCCTCTCTGAAACCAGCAGGGTCAGACTGAGCAGCGACTTGGATCTGGCTGCGATTCAAAATGGACAGAGGCTGGTGCACTTGTTTGATTTCGAATGATAACAAGCAAAATGCAAAACTAATCTAAATCCAAGACTGCAGGGTAGGAACGGAGGCTCATGGGTAATTGGCATCCCTCTCTCTGCGATTTCGTAAACGCTTGTCTATGAATATGTTTATCAAGACTGCAGATAATGGTGTTTTCTTCCTGCGCAGAAGCATCTTTGCTGTCTTATCTCCTCTGTTTACTTACCGATCTATTATCAGTTATGAAGTTGTCGACTCGTATCATCCTGCCGTCTGCACCCTCACATGTGAAACGAGCTCTCGTGAGACAAAAGGACGATACGCGTCGACGTCAGGGTTCAAGAGGAGTTGGCTCGGCTGCAGGAGGGGAGTTTCCGTTGACAGTGCCGTCGGCAGGAGCCGTGTTTGGGGTTGATCTTGTGTCAAAGTTATGTAAATAAGTCACCCGCACTGCCCTCATGTTACCTGCCCCTGTGTGGCTGCTGGTACAAAAGAATTACAAGTCAGAACCTCGTCCACTTGATGCACTCAGATGATAAACATCTGAGGTTTGCACAGTACAGTCACTCTGAACCTCGCCTCTTTAAAAACGATGAGCTCATGGTGAGGACATGCCATCGCTTTAACAGTTGGTGTAAAGTATAACTACGACACTGTAACTATAACAACGACATTTGTGAACATATTCAACTTCGATTCTGTAAATAGACGAGATGAGATTTAAAAAGACTCTATATATATTTAGACCTTCATACCCTGACATGATTTGATTCAGGAGACTCTAAAGTTTCAGTCTGACTCATTTAAAGTCCCAGTTTTTGTTTTGTCTGAGAACGGATGAATTTACCAGAATGCATCAAAATGTGGTGTGCATGAGCAAGTTAGAGCCATTTTTAATAAATTATCAAAGGCGTTTTCCAGTAAAAGAAAAAAAGAAAGGCAAACAGGTCTAACTTGGGTTTCTTTGATGAATCAACACTGCAGGAGGTGATGGCATAATCACGGTCATACGGAGGCCCTGAATGCCCAAACAAGATGTGTGTGACACCACTGAAAAGCTGAGAATCTCTTTTTATAGCATTAAGGTAGGATTCAGTTATAAAGCATTTAAACATTTCACCTATCTCCAGCCAGCGGCGGCTGTCTCTGTCTTTGAGGGCTGGACAGCATTGTTAAAAATCTTGTTTGTGCAACTGTTTTCTTTATTTAACCACAGTTATGGGAGTTCAAGTAAAAACATGCTAATCCACAAAACAACCGGTAAATCGTGCAATGATAATATCAAACGTTAGCAAATGTAGTCTAGTAGCAGAACGCTGACGTCATCTCATGTCACGGCGCTTTAACAACGACTGTTTCTTCTTTTCTTTCACTTTGATTCTTTTTGAATCGTCTCACCTGAAACAGCAGGTTTTCCTCTGGATGTGAGGTTTGTAACCAGGGTTATCAGCTGGTTTCAGCAGTGAGTCAGATTGATCTCAGACTGGAAGTAGACTGTTTTTGTATGCATGTTGTTGATCAGCCATCTGAAAAGATAACGGCCGTCTGAACCTACCAGTAGGTGCAGTCGGCCCGTACTAACACATATCCGTTGGCTGATGATCACTGATAACGCCCTGTTCAATAGACTGATAACAGTCTCATCAGGTGAAAAAACATATAACAATAAGTGAAGATAGATAAACTTCTTCCAGGCTGTTAGGAATCACTTCAAATGCATCCAGTGACACCAGCTCCCGAAGATTAAGACAATTTAGTGACTGATTCAAGCAGAGAGAGCAGCGTACTGAAACGCCTTTTCTCCCCAAGTTCAGTTCAGACTTTAAGGACGGTGAGTAGAAATAAGTCCTGGAGCCAAAAACATAACTAACCATAGTTTTTTTGGAGGATGTAGCTCTGTAGGTAGGATGGAAGCTGACCAAGGAAAGGAATATACCAGCGACCGAGTCTACAAGTGGACCAGGTAGACCATCCAGAGGGTGATGGTGAGTAAGGGCTTTAAAATTGTAATAAACCTCAGTGCTCCGTGGTAAACAGCGTCCAGTGTGCGTAGGCATTGCGAAGATGCATGTATGTATACAGCATCACTACAGTCCAGCACAGATACAACTGTGGCAGCAACAAGTTTCCTTTTGGCCTCAAGGAGAAGAGAGACTTTAGTTTTTGCAGCAGTTGCTGAATGTGAAACTGAAACGAGAGAGAATTAAGTGCAATTGCTAAATATTTATAATGACAGACTTGATATCAGGTCTCTGGGCAGTGGTGATGTGGTGAACATGTTGTTAATGCAGAGCAGGTTGTACAGTACCTGTTGAGTAGAGCGGTATATCACAGTATTGTCGGTGTTTAAGTGGAAATTGGCATCAGAAGCATTATACTGGATGCGCTCTGTTCAAGGAGCACTCAGGCATTTATACAGATAAAGTTCAGAGTACTCTTCACAAGAAGTATTAGTACTCAGCTTGTATAAACTGTGCTTTGACCCCGCTGCCAGCCACAGTGACACACAGCGTGCATGTACAGAGGAGGAATCACAGCGGGCTGCATTAATGCAACATTTGCATTGTAGAGGGACTCTAAGGAGCGCGGCAATAACAACAAACACATCACACATTTCTTCCACTCGTGCAGAAGAATCAGAGGAAGCAAGTAATCTAAATTCAATTTGCATCTGCTGCAGGCAGATTATTCCGAGGAGCTGATCGTGTGTACATACAAGTAGCTCGGTGCAAAATCATCATGAATGCTAATCACCGATTTTCTACTGCAGTCCAACCTCTGCATATATGACTAAAGAGAAATCATGTGAGGTCAACAGGGTGCAGCGTCCCTCCTGTTTGCTCGGATGATCTTGCGCAGGGAGAGAAATAATATCTTTGAGCTGTCGGTAAACACAAACAGGTGCTGAGCTTCTGCTCGCAGTGACTCAGCCGTTCGCTGTAGGCTGAGGCTTCACAGAGTCGTGTTTACGCTAATTTCGGGGTAAACACGTTGCAGCAGAAGTCTTCGTCTGGAGGCTGCTCTCTGTTTTGTCTTCGGGGGGGTTGTGCACACGCACAGGCTGCAGTTGAACTACAGCAGGCTGCTGGTAAAAACGCAGAGGCGTCGGGAGCGAAGCTGCTCGCTGCTTTAAGAGCTCACAAAAAAATAACACAAAGAGTGGAAAAGCACGGTATCTCCCCTCGCTGTCGCCATTGATTGAATTAACAGTCGGCGAGCAACTCATCGATTGAGCGAGTAGTGCAGAGGCAGCCACTCTGGCCCCCATTAATATCACCCTCTGCACAGCACTGCTGTAATCGCACTGTTCGCTTAACAAGAGACATTCATCCTAATGTACCCATAATGCAATGATGCAGCGCCCCGGGGAGGGTCACTCTGATTGGCAGGCGTGCTCCAAGTCCAACGCCCTTCCTGTCCATTTGTGACGCCGTGGGAAGGAGAGATGGAAGAGATGGGAGAGTGGGGAGTGATGGGATGTGAAAATAAACCAAAAAAAAAACGAGGGGGACGTGTTGAAAGAGGGGAGATGTGGGGGAAGACGAATGTGACGGCAGCGAGATGGAGCGAGGACGAGGGAGGGAGGGTGAGTGTAGAAAGACAGAGTGGACGAGGAGGTTGGAATGGAAATCTCAAAGATAAAAGGAGGGATATGTAAAGTAATGATGCAGTAATGGATGCTAAGAAAATATTTGAGTCTGCATCCACACGCTGAGGAGAGGGAGGGGAGTCAAGTAGGGCAGCAAAATAAGGATTCTTGTTTTCCAAGAGGGACACCGCTTTTATTAGCATTTTTATCTTTTATTTACTTTGTGGAAAAAAATAGAAGGGAAGGCAGAACACGTGAGGCGCTGTGGCGAGGTTCAATCTTAAAACCCGTGGAGGCACAAATGTGATTCCCCCTCAGAACCAAACCATCCAGAATCTTTAAAGTTTTATAGTAATTTAACTTTCTATGTTCGGAAAAGTTTTTAAAATGATTTCACTCTCACAGAGGTGATGACCAGTCTTTCAGGAGGTGCGACTTGATTCTCTCACCACTCAGACTTGAATTTGGGGATTTACATATTGCACCCTTGGCGGTAAAAGACACTTTCTTTCAGCTGCACTATCAGAAATACATGTTGGAGGGGAAGGTGGGAGGTGATGAGGAAATATGGGCTGTGTCGGGGCGTGGGTGGGGGTTAAGAAAGGCTACGAATGGAGGGTTAAACAGGGTTTGAGGGGGGGGGGGTCCGGGGTCACCAGGGCCCGCCGACGTGATGGTTTACTTTGCACATTTCCAAGGGATTAAAGGCTCCACATCGCATGGGTAATGCATGCAGGGCCTAATTATTCAACGTCTCGTGGAGGATTGATGACACGCCGAGATCACACACACACACATCACCAGCACCACCACCTCTGGAGAGGAAAACAAGAGGGGGAGCGGAGGAGCGAAGCCCGGAGAGGTGACTGGGAGGCTGAGAGGCATAAAATGGAGATGATTAATTAAGATTGAAAGTGGATTTGAAACATAAGGTTTTCTAAAATGAAAATAAGAGTCACCCCGGGAGAGGAGGAAGAGGAGGAGCGCCGCAGCTGTGGAGAAGAAGTGAGAATATAAAAAGGAAAGGAGAGAGCTGGAGGAGATGCTGGCTTTTGATTATGTAGAGAACAGCCAGGTGTGGAGAGTGTTGAGAGGCTGTCACCCTCACATCAAGGACACACACACACACACAAAGAGACACACACACATCTAGGCACTTAAATATGAAGGCTTAGTCTGCCAGACAAAGAAACATTGTACACATGTGGCCTTTTGTATGTGTCAGATTAAAGCTCTGACTCAAATGTACATATATTATCTTCTCTATGTGTGTGTGTGTGTGTGTGTGTGTGTGTGTGTGTGTGTGTGTGTGTGTGTGTGTGTGTGTGCGTGTGTGTGTGTGTGTGTGTTGGTATTCTCCAGTATTATGAATGGCTGGTTGGATGAATAACTGACAGGCTGTAAACTAGAATACTGACTTCATAATGAGCAAAGTGTGAAATATTCTGGATGTGTCTCAAGTCGGCAGATTCAGACGAGAAGAAAAAAAAAAGGAAAAGTGTTATTGTCTATCACAGTGATGGAAATCGGTCTTTGACGTGGCTCACAGCTCATTGGTCAGTGTTTTTTTCCCCTTCCTTTACGAGGCTAAGTTGCTGGTTTAATGCTCATCCAATGGGATTCTGGCATTGAAGGCAGACAAAGCTTAAGGTCACATGTGATTCACTGTAAACACAGATTATGCATATTTTGTAACTCTACTCGTAGGCAAAAATATATAAGCAGGAGACACTTGAGAAAGATCCATCCATCCATTACTCAGACCCGGGTCGTGATAACAGCAGGCTGAGGAAAGGTATTCCCAACATCCCTCTCCATGGCAACATCTTCCAGCTCTTTCTGGGGGGGATCCCAGAATCGATGAGATCAGGATGCACAACAGCATCGGCACGTCTCCACGGCTTTAAAATGAAATATTGGCATCGCCCCGAAATGAACATTTCTGCCAAAATGACGACACTATAATTCTGCCCACGCAATGCAAATCATCGACTAAGTACTCTTCTTATTTTGCTCAGTAAATGTGTGATTTTGAATGTCTGCATTTGCCAGTTGATGACCATGACATGAGTCAGCATTATAATGTATTTTGCGGCAAAGTCACCAAACTTTTTAAGTGTTTTTTTTAATCAGAATTGACTTGATGAAGTGATTCTATACAGTTTTTATGTCTGGATGACCATTAAAACTGAAGCTCCTGTTGGCCCAAAATAACAGATACATCTTCTGGCAATCTGGTTTGTCATTTTTCAGCTTCTCTTCCAAATAAGTTTGTTTACAACCTGTCTGATCATCTGAACACTTTCATTGTAATGTCAGCATGTTCCCTGATACAGTCGACCTGCTGAGTTCACTGTTGTTACCAACAAGAAAAAGACACAACTTACTAAATTAAGACCCAAATTGGAATAAACTGAGTGTTCTTTAATAGAGTTTTTCTCTTTTCTCTTGTCGTGGCCTCTTCACTCCCACACACATCTTGTTCGTAAGACATTCTCCCACACAATACAGCAACGGCCTGTCATCACGTACACATACATGCACACCTATACACACTGCGAACAAAAGCTCCACTGTAGTGCAGTGTACACCGCAGCACAGAGAAATATGACTCCTGCCCCCTTTTCACAAAGAGCTCAGCAGACGATGCAAAACAAAAGGACACAAGAGGGTGTGTGTGTGTGTGTGCATGTGTGGTGCAGACCTACACCACACACACACACTGGGTGGGGACGCTCGTGCATGTACGTACACACAGATCGGATGTGTAGGAGAGACGAGTCCTGTGCTTCTGCGGATGATCAATTTTCAGCCCTGAGGATTCTGGGAGTCGTAGGAGATAGTGTTATGGGAATGCACCCATTGAGGAGGATAATAGCAGAGTGTGCTAATGTTATGAGTATTTATTGTGAGACTTAAGTCAATTGTAGTCAATGAATGTCATCTGAGCTGAGGGAGAAGTGTTGAGAGTAATGACCTGACTGCCTAATTGACATGTGTGTCTGTGTCTCAGCACGCACACACACACACACATACACAAAGGCATATTCACAGATGGGGAAATTTAAATGTAAAGGCCCACCGGGGGGGGTTGCATCACGCTCACGTGCACACACAACTGATCAGAAAGCGTTTTTTGTGCATGACAGACAGACGTGCACACGCTCACAGACTGCACTCAGCAAAATAAAAATCTCATTATGCTCATGAACCTGAAGGTATGAGAGCAGTCTCTCATCTCAACCCATGGCCCAGAATATTAAAAGGCTTTCTGCTTCCCTCCAACTCCCCGGCTCCCTCTCTCTCTCCCTCTCTCCCTCTCTCCCCTCTCTCTCTCTCTCCCTCTCTCTCTCTCTGCATACATATGACTGCATCTCTCCATTTCCACACTCGCTCGCCTTTGGGATCAAACGCACTCATGGTACCCCAGGGGCCCGGGCTTGAAATGAATTGCAATTACAGCCTCTTTCTCTACAGGCTCGTCTTATTTTTTTCTTCTGTTTAGTTCTAAAGTTATACAGAAAACTGAGGGAGGATAGTGACCAGATCTATCTATCTATCTATCTATCTATCTATCTATCTATCTATCTATCTACCTATCTACCTACCTACCTACCTACCTATCTATCTATCTATCTATCTATCTATCTAAGAAGTGCAGAGTCAACTTCCTACAATACTGACATGGCTGACTTTCATGTCAGAGCTGGAGGGGATGGCGGTGGTGTTACAAGCAAGAGACGGCTGTTTCAAGACGGTGTTTCAACATTTGTAAGCGTGAAACTACTGAATATTTTTGAATAAGAAAAAGCCTTTGGGATAATTTCCAGCCGTTATAGTGGCAACAAAGAACAGATATTTTTGACAAGGAGTGGGAACATTTTCCAGCCGTGCTACTGGCTACAAAATCAGATATTTGCCGAGACATCAGGACATTTTCTAGCCATGTTGGTGGCAACTAAACTGGACCTGTTTTACGAGAGGTCGGGACAATTTCCAGCCGTTATAGCAGACATTTTTGACAGGATTTCAGGATATTTTCCAGCTGTGTTAGTGGCAACTAAACTGGATATTTTTGACAGGACGTCAGGACATTGTTGGTGGCAACAAAAACCTTATATTTTTAATGAGACATCGGCACAATTTCCAGCCTTGATAGTGTCAATAAAACAATTTATATTTGATAAGATGTTGATGATGTCAGGACATTTTCCAGCAGTGTTAGTGACGACAGAGCCAGATAAGCCATAATTGAACCTAAAGACATGTAAAGGTGCAGCATTAAGAAATGTAAAGTTTCAACATATTCTTGTTTGCAGAAACGTACATTGCCAACATTAATCCTGGTGGTCGGCTTGTTTGTTCACAGTAATGAATGTCTCACAGACTAACGAACATAAAAAGAAGAGACGTTCAGACAGATGATACAAATGAAATATTAAAAACTATCAGAAAGGATCAATGAGACTTTAAAGAGGCACTCCACAGACTTCCTCTGTGCTGTGATATATTGCTGTGCTGTATAAAAGTGTGTATACTATTGCCTCCAGTCAGCAATCATTAGAAGGAATTACAAGGTGAGCACCAACACCAACATAAATCAGTGCCATTCCCGAGGAAAACATCATATAACCTGCATCACTTTGAAGCTACTTACCGTGATGTCAGCTGAGAGGCAGATTTATGTCGGCTTTTAATGGATAGATACCTTTTTTTATTTCAGCACACTGAAGGGTAAAGTGGGTTTACCATCCACTACACTTCTCCTGCTGTCAGCGTGTGTTTCATCACGTCTGTTTGTGACCTTCAAGCCTCTCCCTGCACACTGCAACTCACAAAACTACTCTCATGTTTGTACGTGTTGCTGAATGAATGAAGGGATGAAGGGATGAGACTTTGCAGTTATGAGTATGATATCAAGGCTGAGACAGTTTGGAGGGGTTGTTGGACTCAAGTTTGGTTGTGTACCAAGAAAATGTGTGTGAAGAGAGAGTTTGGGGGGGGGGGGCATATTGATCCTAAATGACGACAGTCAGGCTCTCTGATCTCAGCCGGACCCCTGCCACCCCCGTGGAGCAATCTGCAACCGTGGCAATTCCCCATGGCAACCAGAGAGAGTGTGTGTGCGACTGTGTGTGTGTGTGCGTGTGTGTGTGTGTGTGTGTGTGTGTGTGTGTGCGTGGGTGGTTGGGTGGGGGGCATGTCTGCAGAGTTATCATTATACTCCTCCTTCTCCACCTTCATCTGCTGCTCTGTTCTCTGGCTTCTGTTCTCCCCCGTCTCTGTTTCGTGTCCTTGAGAGACCTGCTTGCTGTGTGCTCGAGTGTGTTCCCGTACTTCTGTCTTTGTGAGGACACATTCGAATGTTAGCTAGCCGAGGACTTTAGCGGGAGGTGAGGACGTTTTCGGCCGGGGGCCTGGGGAATGCACCGCAGAACGTCCTCTCAAGGATTATAAATATAACCACACGAGTACGTTCTCACAGTCCTTCTCTCTCTGGATTTAAAGCGAGACTTTGCTGCTTTCTCAAAGGCAAAATAAACATATCTCCTTCTCAGAAATAAAAAAAGTCATAACAAATAATGAGAGGAATAAAACACAGCCCTGCTCTACTTAATGAACTCATGGGATTTCTGGTTTGGTGTAGTTATGGTGGCTAACGTTAGCTAACATTAGATTTTGAGTCTCTCTCTGCCAGTGTCACTGTCACACTACATTTTAAGCTTTCACAGAAACAGTTTATTTTTAAGCCAAAAGAAAAAAAAGATGTAACTAACCAACCAGAACTAACCAGCAGCTCGTTTAGTTCAGTTTGTGTTCCCCGTTTCTTCAGGTCTCAGTCCGGTCAGCTGACACTGATGTCTTTAAGCTGTTTAAACATACAGTATGCATGAGTAATTAACTACTCTCTCAGGTGTTTCTGATCAGGCAATTAAGCCATGCCCAATATTTAAGTGAGATTGGAGGAGAAGGTACTGGAAGTTCTGGGTCCGATGGCGCCTCCTTTCCTTCATTTTGGCCAGGCCTCCCTTCTTAATATCTGTAAATAATTATCCTTTCCTTTATCTGTTGTGGATCAGAAGATAGATGCAGACAGTAACTGTGTGTTTTGTTGAGGCTGTGACAGTTTCACACTTACAAATATTAAATGGCAGTCTTGAACAGTGATCACTGGCTTGGCAGCCTTCTCTCTCTAGCTGTAACACCACCACCATCCCCTCCACCTCCAGACATGAAAGCCAGCTCATAATGTGCTTTGACACACATTGTAGAAATGTCAATATATGACATGTACAAAGTTGAACTTATCCGTTTGGTTTGCAGAATTGTGAACTGCTGACATTTTATTCCCTCGACTCAGCTGCACGAATCACAAGCTTCGCTTCTGTTTTTTGGACAAACCAAAGACTTTAAAACCTCTTTCCACTCTAGGAAGTCGTTTCCTCTTCTCCAACACCACATGACCACAACAGCTAAACACCAAACTTTTCCAGGAAAGTAAGACACTTGTGAGATCTTCTGGTTTACTGAGTTTGACATTTGTCAGTTGAGTGTTTATTACTAAGAGCCAGGACACAGCAAACCTTCATCAGACAACTAGTGACGATAAATGGGCGAAATCATGGATACTACAGCAACAGGCTCAAGGGTTTTTCCCTTCTTCTCGTGCACTGATTCACTTGACTGAACAGCCAATGACAGTGAGGGAAACACCACAAAAAACTTGGGCCACAGAAGCTCACTGACGGCCCAATGTTGGCCTTAAAACCGCTGGCTACTGCAGATTTTGGCAAATGTCACTCAAACAGGAACAACAGTGCATTTGTTGGGAACTATTTTCAGCAGTGGATTGATACACATGTTAAACCACATGGTAATGGTAGGAACATGTCGCCCAGGGCAACAGTGTGGCTCATGAACGTGTTTTATGATAGTTTTTGGTCAACAACGGAGGATAAAGACATTTGAGACTTTGGAAACACACAGCACACGTATAAGTCGATAAAATCATTGTTTGTTTTGGTCTTGTCATGGAATTAGCTGAGAGTAAAAACAAATATAGAGTATTATCATCCATATCCTGAGCGGATTACACAATTCTTTGCTGATTATATCAAAGGTAAAGAAAAAAGACAAAGCCGGTCCTCATAAGTATAGTGTAGGAGCGTGGATGTTTGCTTGTTTGTGTGCACTGTGGTATAAAATATGAGGAAATGGTTCTTTTATGTAGCCGGGCTCTTAACGGTCCCACAAGGAGCCCTGTTAAGGAAGCATGAAACAATTGAGGAGCATTAAAAGAGTGTTCTCTGATCCACAACACTGCTTTAAAATGATTCCTCTTTTATTTCCACTAGTCTTAAGAGTTGTTTGAGTTACTGTAATTAGACACAGAATCATTTTAATGACCGACGAACAGCGAGACTCGTATATTACAGGTCACGTGTATGAAAAGCGATATGATGAATGAAAAAAGAAGAGGAACTGATGCTCCACATTCACAGAGAGGAAACGGAAAGTAAAAGGGTTCAGAGACTGAACGACCTTGTCTGATGCACACTGAGAGACGGAGATAGTGGCCATGTAAATGAGGTTAGATTAGATTAGATTCAATAATTGATCTGAAAGTTAAAACAGCGAGTCGTCGGCGGACAGGTTGAAACACCTGATACACGACTTTTTCAAGGACACAAAGAAAAACACGGATGAGCCAGAAGACAAAGTATATAAAGTTCAGGGTTATAGAAAAGACTCTGCACATCACCAGGATGACAGGAAAGAGACGTTTCTGTTATGACGATCACACACTCCAGATATATTGGGGTTTTTTATATTTTCTGTATTTCACACTTTTTCTTCTTCATACGAGCAAAATGCTGACACCACAGATGCCCTCCTGCCCCGTCTCAGGAGCTGCTCCTCGCTTTGTCAGCATCTTAAACACACAACTCTCCACTAAAAGACACAACAAACAAACACTTCCTGTTCTTTTCTTTCTGCCCCAGAAGCACTTGAAGCTTATTTGCTTGCTTTTATAGTGAGATGAGAAAATGAATGTCAATCTCATGACAAGTGGTTAGACTTGGAAGCAGTGGGAACAAGTAGCCTGGTTTTCAAAATAAAAGAATTTCAAAATAAAAGAATACTCCAGCAAACACTCATAAAGCTCACTGATTTAAACATGTACGAAACAGGACTGCGAGAACGTCTCCCCAACTTGTTGCTCTCAAACTATTTCTTGGTGAACAACAGCTAGGTGCATTGACTTTGCATATAATAAGTCTTACTGTCACAGTGATTTTTCTTTTTCCAGGTTTGGTACTATTTCTGTCTGTGACCAAAACTAGAGCTTGTTTACCACAGTTGGCGGCTCGGTCTTCCACACGAATGTGGACTCAACGTTTCCGACAAGTGCTTGAGTCTTTACGCTAAACTAGGTGAACCACATCCTGGGTCAAGCTCATAATATTTTATATATTCTCACTCGTTCTTGAAAGGCAGCGTGCCAAAATGTTAGACTCTTTCTGTAACCTGGATGAACCGTCACATGTAACAAATGAGCATTTCTGCAGACAGGTAGCCTACGATCATTTGTTGGTGCTTGTCAGGAGATAGAGGGGATGGCAGTGGTGTGACAGCTAGGCGGCGAGTTGGGAGACCACTGTTCGAGAGGGTATTTTAACATTTGTAAGCGTGAAACCACTGGATATTTTTAACAATATGTTGGGGCGTATTTCAGTCGTGTTTTTGATGAGATGTCGGGATAATCTGCAGGTGAAAATCAGATCTTTTTTAATTTAACATCAGGACCTTTTCTGGACGTGTTTGTGGCGACATGATCTTTCCCTGAACTCTAACCGAGTGGTTTGTGTGCCTAAACCTAACCAGACTACAAGCACAACGTACATTACCACCATTTATTCTGGCGGCTGGGTTGCCCTCCATGAATTCTTGTCTCTAAACTCTCTAGGATGCTCCTTCCTGTCTCCACACAAAGAAAGTCACAGGACGTGGAGGATGAGAGTGGTGGAGGGGCTTCCTCTCAATGATATCCCACACACTGGTTCCAATCCAGCGCTCTGGCCTTTTATTTTATTTTTTTCCTTGTCTCTCCTCTCTGCAGATGCCAGTCTTTCATCTCGGGGAGTCTGTCTTTTAGTTCACCACAAGACATCAGCTCTCTCCTCCTTCTCTCCCTCTCCCACTGTTTTCTTCTTTTTGACCAACACCCAGACACTCAGACACATGTACACCACCCACCTGCCCCTCTCCCCAGGCCTGTCTGCTGCTGCAGGGCTGCAAACGCTCTTCCACAGCTTTTTATTTATTTTTTAAGAGTCATAGATAACAGAGAGGAGAGACTTTAAGAATGTACAACATCTTAATTTAACATCTGAAATATAAAATCAGAGAAAAAAGACAACGTAATGCTGACATGTTGGCAGTTAACAGAGGATGGTTGGACTTTTAGCAGCAGCAGAGTGACAGAGGGAAGTTTGATATATTTCATTTCACGGGAAACACAATGTCACAGCTAAGACTGGACTTTTACTTACAAATATCAGCAAATCAGTGTCTAATCTATAGAAATCTCTGACTCTTTAGCTGCTAAATGCTCCACTGTGTTCACCAGCTAATCTCTAACTGTCTTTCTGTCATTTACTGCTGAGCAGGTAGTTAACGGTAGTAGATTTTATTCTGACAACGACGCTATGAGAGCGCTTAAAATGACTCAAAGCACAGTTGTGTTGATGGTTAAAAAAAATAATGAGCTGAGACCAACTAAAGATCTTCAAAGCTGAGGGGAGCTGCAGATTCACAACCACAGGCACCCAACACATTGTTTTCCATGGCCGTTTAATTATAAAACTATACAAATATCAAATATTTAAGCTACTTCAGAAGAAATTCAAGGTTAAACTTGTACATTAAGGGATTAAATGATTCATGAATCATTTTAATTTCTGGTATAAACAATCATGTTACCTGCGTGTTTCTGCCTTCAAGTCTACCCGTCGGCAGAGAAAACATTGTTCATTTAAATTCACCACAATAACTTGTATTCGGTCAACAGCCCACACATTCCCCACACAGCTCCACGCACACACACGCACACACACATAAACGCCTGAATGCGATAAAACACACAGACGGTAACATAAGTCGGTGCCTTTTGAAAACATCCGAGGTAGTTTTCTTCCCCCGTCTCTCCGTCTCCCTCCCTTCTCTCTCTCTGTCTCTCTTTCTTTGTCTTTCTTCAAGTCTCTCTCTCACAACACAGTCACACTGTTGTGTTTCTCTGAGAGGCTGCTCCATGGCAAAGTTCAAAGTGAGATCAGGGCAGTAGGCGGTAGCAGAACACCCCTAAGCACTATAGCTTTCCACCGCCACCACGCTCCATTTACTGCACACACACACACACGCACGCACACACACACACACACACACACACACACACACACACACACACACACACACGACACTTTGAACTTGACCCATCACGTGGACACTGCATTTATTTTGTCGAGCATTCATAAGTGTCTCAATCTAAATGCTCGCATGTGTATTTCTTTTCTCGAGTGTGTCAGAATACTTCAACACATGTGTGGTTACAACATTTAAGTGTGTGTGTGTGTGCACATGTGCATCTTATTCCCTGTGTATGCTTTCAGTCAAGTGCATCGCTATATATCTGCAAGTAAGCGTGTGTGTGTGTGTGTGTGTGTGTGTGTGTGTGTGTGTGTGTGTGTGAGTCTGTCAGTGCGCATGAGAGAGTGTTTATGCGAGACGTAATGCATCAGCGCATTTGTGGGCTTAAATAAGAGCTTTTACTGTGTGAGCCTGATGACAAATCCATTGAAAACAGGTGGGCACACTCGGAGCCAGTACTCTTAACTTGCTGTAAATGTGTTTTCAGGCTTTGCGACAAAATCTTGTATGCAGAGACCCCAAAGTCCAGATCTCCCCCCGATCCATCAGTCCGGACTGGATCCACTCAGGGAAAGTCAGATATGAATAAAACAAGGTCGAGGCTCAGAGAGGGATTACTCTTTGGGATGTATCCGCTTAAAGACTTCCAAAAATGTGTAATGTAGTCGTGTACTTAAGCCGGCCACATACAAGTAAACACTGGTGTGTGGGGATCAGGACTTGTGTAGATGTTCTGAACTGTTTTTGTTACGTGTCACACAGTTTCAGTCCTGTTTAAGTGAAACTTCGGTCGTTTGCTCCAACGACAAAGAGGGAAAAGCAACAGATTAGGTTTGTTGTGTTCCATTTTGTCATATTCAATGTTTTCTATTTGACAATATGGGTCGAACGGGCCGGTTGCTAGAGTAAAATGTTTGCATTTCGGGTTTCTGCAAACCACGGGTGTGTCAGAGAGTCAGAGCGCGCTGTTCGAAGCGCCGTTTCAACATTCGGAAACTCACCGGGTGGTTGTTAATCTTCTCAGCCTCTTTTAAAGTTTAAAAAATGACATCAGGTGTGAAGGAGCAAAAAAACAACATCTCTCACATTAAATCCTGGTTTGTCAGCATGGAGTCACTGCAGGGGCGCCGAGCTATTCTGAGTCCAACATGTAATTTGCAAAGACACATTTCTTAAAAACAAGCAAACAAACAACATAACGTTCCATTTACACGGCAGTGATGATAGTTTACCCATGAGTCTCTGTGCAAATGTGAGCAAGCTAACCTGACGTACGCTTCATCATTGACATATCAATCAACACACTGGCCAGTTATCTGTGTTATTATCCAGTGTATGGTCATACTTGTGAGCCACAGCGGATTGTTTTGTAACTTATCAAGCAAGAGACTCTGACATACCGTCCACCTCAGAAACCACCGGTGAGGTTTAACGCGGCTGACGTTAGCTATATGCTACAACTGCTGTCCACTTGTTCATACGGTCACATTTACGTATGTATAAGCTGGTCCCTGCTCCAGCTCTCCAAGTACCTACTGGAACATTCATGAGGAAGCTGTACAAGCAAACATCTTACAGACAGGAAGTCGTGGGTCAAAGGTTGAAGGTCCATCTCAACCAGATTCACCCGGTCGAGTTTATTTCAGTTGGGGACACGTTTGTTTTCTCTTCAGTTTGAGTTTACAGTAAAAGTTCTTCTTCACATTCTCACAGTCAACAAGACATTTTGAATAAAGAGATTTGCATCCATGTAACTCTTCCTCCATCACTTCCTCCATCTGCTCTGCCTTTTCTTTACATCCCGACCCCCCAAACACACACACACACATCACACACACACATCACACACGTGCAGAATAGGCGGCTGGTTTCTCTGGTGGGACGTCTAGAAATAGCTCACCCTGTGGGCGATCTGTTCCAGTTCAGTGACTGATGGTAACCAGGGACTTTTTTTTCCTTTGCTTTCAACTTCAAAACTGTAATTAACACAGGCAATGCATCTTCTAATTTGACCTCGGGGGCACAGGAGTACAATTAACCCTCCTCCGAGCACCAAAATCCAATTTTTGATTTTCATTAGCGTTTTCAAAATGAAGTACAACTTTTATTATTATTTCATACACTTACTTGTGAAAGAGAAATGTTTTCTAAGTAGCTATTTATAAAGTTTCATAACTTCTTACACGTTTTTTTGTTTTAAACTGACCGATAGCAAATCAATGGCAGCATGTCGGCCCACATCAGAGTCAGATGGACGAGCAGGGATGACCTGCGCTCCATGACAGAAGAGAGCAGCACAGTCTGCACAAACTTTCAGTCTTTGCTGGAAAACTAAATGCCTTTTGGCTCTTTTCTACAGTTTATCAAGGCTCTCGTTAGAAAACCCTGATACCCTCAGTGTCAGTGATTCTCTTCAGCTGCATTCAAGACAAAGTGTCAACAGTCACGCTGGCAGCTAAATGCTAACATCAGCATGCTAACACAACACTCACCATCCTCATTAAGCATATTAGCAAGCTAACATTCGCCTATTATTATTACTAAACAGAATGTAGACCTGCCGTGATGTCGCCCACATTATTTTTCGAATTTGGCAATATCGCCGTCGCCATCTTGGGTTCTTGGAGCCTGAAGTCAGAGAAATTGGAGCTGCTGAGCAGACACATTGCTACGTCTCGATCCCGACAGCTTACACTACTTTATTCTTTAGTCTATTCTTTCGTTTTATTTTTATTTAATTTACTAAATGAGCATAACGCTGTATTGAAGAAGTGAAACTAGCAGGTAAGACTGTTGGTTCATCAGGACACTCTTTACTGAGGTAATAAATCAGGTGAGATGTTGGGTCATTTTCTCATAAGCTTATATAAAAAGACTTCTTTTATGAAACCATGGCCATTAGAAAAAGATGCAGGTTTAAAGGCACTTCTGCGTTGGCTTCACTTTTCCTTTTCAAACTGATGGGAATGTGATTACTTTTACTTTTTTGTTTTTTAGATGTCTTTAACGTCATTAGGATTCATCCTCTGGAGGTGATGAATATCTTTACAAAACGTTATGAAGATCCATCCAGTGCCTGTTGAAATATAAGACAACACAGCCTTACGTGGAGTCACGCCCCTTGTGTTGCTAATAAACCCAACGTTTCTTTGTCCTTTTGCCCTGCTACTGTAGGAGGAACCACAGTCCTTCACCCATCCTCTCCTCCCGGCCCGGTTCTGTCCCCCCAGTGTACGGAAGTAACTCCTGGCTCTTGTTAGCGGGTCTGGAGCCACTTTGTTTCGCTCGGTTTGGGACACGGCAGGCTTTTCATGCTCCGGGGGGGCTGTGGCAGATCGTCTTGCAGCGGCTGAGAGCGGTCCTGGCACACAAAGGGCGCCTTTGTCTGCAGAGACCCTTATCTGTCCACCAGCATCAACTTACTCCTACGGCACAGAGCCACTCGTATAAACCCCCACTTTACACTTCAACCGCACACACACATAAACACAGGTAATGTATACAGATGGCGCACATACTCAGACAGTAAAAGCTCGAGTACCAGGGCACCGACACACACACACACACATGCACGTGATAGGAATTCCTGTATGTTATTTGTAGGTGTGTGTTACATGTGTGTTTACTCCTCTGTGGGTGTGTCTCTGCACACACACACACACACACACACACACACACACGCTCACACACAGGTGCATATTATTAATAGAGATGTATAAATAAGCCGCTGCAGCTACACAGAAGAACCCATTAAAAGTGGGAAAGCATATGGTCATACTGTGCAAACAATAAATCGTCTCCGAGGTTCATCTGCCTGCACACATTTACATACACCCACACACCCTTACCTCCTCAGATGCATACATATCATCTCCGAGCAATTAACATCTATACTGATGGCTGTGCTCAGGCATTATTCGCCTCCTTATTGTTATTCCTTGGCTTTGTTTGTCGGCATTGCACCAACGCAGCCTGGAGAAAGTTGTCTATTAATTTACTGACAGTTTAAGTACCAATCTGCTCTGTTTTCATGTGAACAAACGCCATTTTTGATTCTCCTTCTCGCTCATTGATACGGCACAATAGAGACTCGAGACTCCGCTCGGTTAATAAAAAGCTTTCAGCCCTGCAAGGTTTGGAGTCACTCGAGGGAAAAAACAAAATCCTCACTCGCAACGGAAAAGATGTGTTATCTGCCTGTTTTAAACAAGTAGAAGGCTCATTTCTTCTTTATTATTATTTCTAATAAACTGAACAAACAAACCAAAGAACACAACTTGTCCGCCTGCGTGTTAATAACCTGGTCACTGTAAAAGTTTAGAAACTCAGCAAGCAAAACACATTTCTTCCCACGCCTGACCTTTATTTGTAACCATTGCGTAATTACTTATACAAGATGCTTCCTGACTTTTTTATTTATTGTGTTTGTGGAGTATTTAGACTTAATGAGGCTACTTGGTAGATTCAGCTAAAGTCTGAATTAAAATGTAAGTACTTCAGGTCGCACTGTCACCCCAGAGAGACCCGCAGGTAGATTATCATGCACATGTGCCAATAAGAAAACCCCAAAACTTAATAAATCCTCGCCTTGTTTCACCATAAACTGCCTTTTGTGAGTTCGTCAAGAAAGTAAAGTCCACGTGAAAATCAACGCTAACCGATGTGCTTCACTCGTTAAAGTCGTGGAAGAGGAACTGGCTGGTGAGCAGGGTAGCTGACACCTTACTTCAGTCAAATATCCAAGGAATTAAGTTCATATTAGACAAATCCACACCTCAGGATATACAGTAGTCCTGTGCCAACTTTGACAAATCCTATCCAAACCTTTCCTCTTCCCCTAACGTCAAACCTGCAGTTACCGAGTCTTTTTGTCCTCTTACAGAGCAGCTGAAGCAAGTCGAGAACATTTAAGTTAATGTTGTGAAACAGCAGTTCATTCAGCAGTCACAGAGCAACACGATCATTCGAGTCATGTTTCTGATGACCTGATGAACGTGAGTCCAGCGTTCTCTCTCTTCTCGCTCTGTTTTTGGTCTCCACCGACTCCTGAGGGAAATATCCGGCTCTTTAGCTGCTAAATGCTCCACTATGTTCACCAAGTGAGTTTCTCCATGACCAACTTCTTTCCTCTCACACATTTAATTTACTGTTGGTATAGAAACATCGATGAGTGCAGCTTTAAATACAGAAATACTCAGTTACATTCAGTCACAGCTCCTGAAACTGTCAGTGATTTCACAGAATCTGTTTTTAAACTTCACCTCCACGTCTCAGCTGTCTGTCGGCCCGGCGGCTAAATGTCATTTTTATTTATCATTAGCAGCTGTTGTTTGGGATGTATTCACTGGAGGTGCTAGAAAATTGGAAAAACAAAATCTGCTTTCAGTGAAACAATGAAGATTGTGACGATTTACACAATTGATTTTGAGCTGAGACAAAATAAAACTGCGACTCGGCGGCGTATCGATCCCTCAGCTGTCTGCTTCACTTCTCTGGAGTTTGACAGAGTTGTTCTGAAGAGGGAATAAAGAACAACTGTTTACCTATTGATTCAGTTTAATTCACTTTATTTTCCATGTAATGAATGTGTATGTGTGTCTGTGGACGCTGAGAAATCACCTTTCATTCAGTTTTCAACACTGTTTTCTTGGTGATGGGCGTTCGGGGTGAAGTGACACGGACAGTAACTTCACACCTAACTGCCAAGAACATTCTGCACGCCTGAAGACGAACCCAATCCTTTTTTTTAAAAGCAGGAATTAACCATCGGTATCTTAATTGTTTTGCCTCGGCATGAGTCACCGTGCTGCCGAACAAATGGAGGCTTCGTTCGACTATCTCCGCTCTGTCATCTTTGACGTTGGCAGACAAAGAAATCTGTTTATCCCCCGTCAAAATGTGTGCTCTCTGCAAAACCAATTAAATGCCCATTTACTCAATTGTTCTGACAGCGTACGCCCACAGATAATGCACGCACGCACACACACACACACACACACACACACAGATGTATGTATGTACGCACACACTGGACACTTTTTGCTTAAACACTTCGCAGCAGATGACGGTCATTTCCTGTCTCCAGTCACGTTGGGAAGGAATTTAATAATTTCTGCTTTCAAGGGGAATCCCAGTCTATAACAAACCGTCTGCTGCGCCTCTTTCTGACAACCACACTTGGTAGGAATTTCTCTAAAATTGAAATTACACAGAGATGAAATATTTTACGCTCAAAATAAAAAATAATAATAATTTGAAAACCATGTATCCGGCTCCCAACTCTCCCCTCAAATTCCTGCTGTTGTTGTGTGCGTGGTCACAGGTTGAATCCACCCGACAGAGGTATTGGCACATTTTTTCCCAACAACGCACTTCCTGATCCCTTTTGGCCTCAGTGTTAGCCCTGATATATACTGTCTGTATCCTTACCTGGCTCTCCGCAGGGCTCCCAGGGACAATAAGGAGAAGAATAATCCTTGTAATTAACTTTAAGCTGAGAGGAGCTCCAGTAAAGAGGTCTCTGTGTGTCTGCACTGTGGAAACACGAGAGGCCTCATCCTGATGAGTGTGAGGACATCTAGTTTCTGTCTCTGCAGACATGTTGACCTTTAAGTTCTCATGTTAACCAGACAGCTCTTCTTCATTATTAACATGGATTTCATCTGGAATTAACTTCCCAACATGTACAAGAAGACTTTGCGTCCCGTTTGTGACCAACAGTTGAGAGGGTTTTTTTAAGTTAACGTGCGTAACGGACGTAACTTACATTACATAAACAACGTACTACATGACGCACTAGTTATTCAAACCCAAAGTAAGTAACCCTTTTCCTAAACCCAACCAAACAATGTTAATTACAGTCCTGGAAATGTTTTTCAGCAAGCTTTATTTTGAAAGTCTAATTGGTGTTGTCATAGTTTGACGCTGAAGGCCACAGACCAACCTGCTGTGTTGGACGAGCTGGCATTGAGAACGTGTTAGAAATCAAACCCTCCAGAGAATTATCAGCTTTACCGCGTTTTATACTGAGTTTCAGCTCATTGTTCATCTCTCCTGTCTCACTGTCAGCGCTCTTAAAACTTCAGGAAAACTCCAGTGTACACTACCTGCACCGACAGCCCAGCAGCAGACAGACACGGTTGAGGACTTGCTGGTCTCCAACAAATATCCAACAAATATTGGACCTGCACTGTTCTGAAGTTGTTCTGTGTGTGCTGACTGTGTGAATATGGGACTGTTTGCTAACACATTAGCCTTAGGCCTGACGGTGATATACTCATGTTGTGTTCTGGACTTGTTCTGCTTCCCCCAGATGACAAAAACATGAATGAATGCAGGTTAAACACAGAGACGGTCACGGTCCCGTCCACACTGCCTTCTTATGTTTGTGTTCTGCTTTCCCTCCACACCTGCCCTGCATCTCCTTTGCTAGCCCAGCCCTGTTCCCAGTGTTGTTTCCACTCATTCCCCTCACCGGTGTTTCTTCATCATCATCATCCAGAAATAAATTCACCCATTGATCTTCCTGCCTGCCATCTACTGCATTTGGGTTCACCTTCTCTGCTCCAGCGTGACGGAGACACGTCACTATAAAAGCATCACCTGTGGCCTGGTGCGTCTGGCAAAAGCTCTTCTGCACATTTCTAGCAGTTTTTAGAAGCTGAAACATTCTCATCTTTTCGGTCTAAGGTCTCACCACTTCACCATTAATTACACTTGTTTGCTGTGTTGCACATACAGCCCTGCTCCACAGAGGCACCAGGCTGTTTTGGCCAAAAAACGTGTTTTTTGAAGCGGCGAGACTCTGTTTGATCAGAGCCAAAGAGAATGCTGCTAATAATACTGTCATATTATTTACTTGACGCGGCTATAGTCAATATTTTTGCATCAGTATGTGTAAACAACGTGACAAAGTGAAAGGGGTTTGCTCCTGGAGATGAACCTCAGGAGAATTATCAGCTGAATCTGCAGCTAACCCCTCGGCAGGATTTCCAGCTCATGAAGGAGTGAAGATACACGATGAATGTTAAACAGCCAGTTATTATTCATCAGGAGAAGATGGAAAACAAAACAGAGATAAGAGACGAGTGAATATTGAGATCCATCCGATGGTCAGAGAGTCGTTTAAATATGCAACTCTTTTAATTTAACTTACTGAGTCACATGCAGGACTTTTACATGTGAAGACGTATATTTACCATGTTTGGATGGTCCCATCCACCATGTTCGTCCAGACTTTAGTATGTTCATGTGCTTGTGGAAACAACATGGATGCTACAAGGACATTTTTGTGTTTTTTTTAGTGCTCAGAGCCTTTAAACATGAACTTAAACGTGATAGTTGTGACAGTGATTTTGTCAGAAACTTGTTGCTGCGGCAGTTTATTCCCTAAAACCACTGGATGATTGATTTACCTGCTTGTTAACAGGGTTAATGTTAATAAAAAACTTCTCTAACTAATCTAGATCATTCTACATGGGCAGCAACTAACAATACCTGAATTTATTAAACATGTCTAACCAACAATTGTTTACGTTGAACCGCCATATTTCTACATGATGTCAAAGTCGATAAATCACATGCCCAAATTTCTTGCAGATATTCTGAGTTGTTGTTCCGACTTGAGGGGACGTTCACGTCATTTTTCAGATTATTCCGACGCCACATTAATGCGCGATTACGCCACCGTTGGCTGTTTGCTGAAGGTCTTTAAAGCTAACATTAGCTTACATGCTAAGTCACCTCTGTATCCTCCCGAGCGAAGCTGAAGACAGCTCGTCAGCTCCGGAGCCAAACAGCTGAGATCACATTCAAATCAAATGATAATTAACGAGGTCTGCATGTCATCAGCAGCATGTCAGAGAGCAGAAATGTGGACTCGCTGCGTCTCATCTCTCTGAGTCCTGTTTCATCCTCCTTCTCTCTCTCTCTCTCTCTCTCTCTGCTGCGTCACTCTCCCTCTATCTCTCTCGCCCGCTGGCCGGGCTTCTGAGAGTTGAAGGAGACAGACCGGGTCTTTGACTGGGGCGGTGATGCTATCATCGCTAGCTGCACAGGCCCGGCTTTGTTTTCTTCCTACCGACTCTCTCTCTCTCCTCTGTTTTTTTGCGCTGCGATCGCCTGCCAGGTTTCCCGTTGCTCGTGGAATTTCTGAAACGTGGAATAATGAGAGGTGTAAATCAAGACCGAGAAAAATCAGCAGCTTTCATAAATTCTCAGGGGGGAGTCGAGGAATAAAAAGGAGATTTACAAAAGAGGTTTTTTTTTTAAAGAGTGCAGCTGAATGCATGCTTACCTCACGTGTTCGGCACTCGTAGTTAGTGAGAGGAAGTTATGAAGAAGTCAAGAACATTTATATCAGGGCCACAGTGGGAAACCTCATGTGAACTTTTGCCCTCTATTTATGCTGTCACTTCTAACAAAACCAAACCACATCCTTCTCACAGGAGACTCTCTCTTCAGCTATTTCTGTTTGAATCCACTCAGATTCAAATGTCATCGTCTCCACGGGCCAAACAAACTGCACTAAAAAGAGTAAACACTCTCAGAGTCCAAGTAAACTGCCCCCCCAACACGGCTGTGTGCACACATCCTAAGTGGAGAGAAAAAATCATTTAGGTATACAACAATGAGAGATGGAAAAACAAATGAAAAGCAGCGATAGTTTCCTCTGAAGAGTCTGTCTCAGTAGGTCGAGAAAGATAAAGAGATTATGTGCAAGAAAAAACTGAATAAAAATAAGGAAGCAGGAATTTGCACAGTCAAATCTTCATCTACTGGGAGGAACCATTATGTTTACCATCATCACTCTTCTGTATATTAACTCAACCAGATGGTGTAAACAAGCAGCTTTTACTATAGAGGCATACAAACTGCAAATCTGCAGAAAAATGGTGAAGGTTATATTATTTTTCTTTTTTTTTCATCCTCAAATATCAAATGCTGTCAAAAAAAAGATGGGATGTTTTAGTGTTAATACCGAATCAAGCCCACGTCTTTGTACCTGTACATTTCACCAGAACCACTGCAGGTCAGGAGCTTTCTTCATTTATGTATTGTCATGTGCATTTTATTTGATTAAGGCCTCATGTTCAAACATACCTGGACAACATGCAGCATGTAAAACCTGTTTCTGAAGCCACAAAGAAAAATATCCACTTTTACAATGTTTCAGAAATGTTATGTTGTGTTATGCATTTTTACATCTGTTGCGTTCTCTGTCATATCATCATCACCGTCATCATATCATCATCATCATGACATCATCAGGGTCATTTTATCAGCTACAGAACACACGTCACTACAAGCCACCCCCCATGATGAACCAACCTGAACCGACTCTGACGTGTGAAACTGGTGGCGTGGCCCTTTAACGTGATGCAGTGAGAGTGCTCCACACATAAATCCTCTCCAGCTGCATACATTACTATCAAACAGAGATTTGAGCCTATAAGTAGCTGCTGTAACGTGAGTTATGAGTCCCGTAATGTAAAGATCCCCCTCTCTCGCTCTCTCTCCCTCCGTCTCAGTGTCTCTCTGCCACCTCCTCTTTGATGCATATTATCTGTATGTATGAGTGTACACAACCGGGTCACGTCCCACCTCCCAGAGAGCCCGCTCGGATCCGTATTTAAACTGGGTTACACTTCGGCTAATATCTGGGAATACTGTCACGATGAGGAATGATGGCACTTATTAGACCCCACATGCATCTATTAAAAGAAGAGAAGAAAAAGAGAAACAGGAACACTTTGTTCTGGGATTTGCATGTCTGTGTTTTCGCCAGCTTGTTACAGTCAGTGTGTATATATTGAAAAATTAGCCCAGGAATGTTCTCATTCTCCTCCGTGAGCATTAACATAATGCAGATGTTAATGCTGGACTGCATCACGGCTTGCAGAATGATCGATATCCTCTCCGCTGGAACAAGATCTGAATGGGGAATTAAAAAAATCTCAGTGTTTAATGCCAAGATCAGCAAAAGATATCAGAGTAATCTTTTAAATCACTTCTTAAACACACACTTCTACATACACACGCACACACTAATCATATCAGTGATTTAACCTGCTTTAGTCTCATTCCATGTGCGTGATTATTCTTTAACTCTGCTTTTAATTCACGTCTGCCAAAATAAAATCCAGGTTCGGGGAGTGAAGACGTCTCACGATCAGACTGATGACCCCGACGTGTCCTTCAGCAGGGAAGTGTCTACATGACACACACGTACAAATGTTTGTATCGTTGCCGTCCAACATCACTGTCAGTTCATATCGCTGTCACATATATACGTCCCACCCTCAATAAAAAAGTGATCCAAAACCAAAAGTATGAGCATCAGCAGATCGGTGCAGGCGCCGTTTCCATTTCCAGTTTGTACACAGTTTAATGGGCCCGTTCCCACACAAGATCCGAGGAACATGTTCAGGAACTCAGAAAGCCAACTGTAGTCCCACAGAAGTCCCTCTCTGATTGTCAAGGAACTATTAAAGCAGAGTTTTCTGCACATTCAAGCAGAAATAGACAACAAACAACCATCAGAGTGTCTCCACTTTGGAGACCGAGCATTGATGCGCCGGTTGGTTTCTCACAAAGCTTTCTGGAAAGGCTTTTTTTGGAAGAGGACACTTTCAAAGAAATACTTGGCAGGTGATTGGACAAGTCCTTTTGTTGATTACTTTCGATCAGAGGCTAACTTCATCCAATCACATCAACAGTAGGAGAGAACTACAACCACTGGAGCCAGCTGATAAATCAAACTCTTACTGAAGTCAGTCGGGAGAAGAAGACATCTTTTCCGTTGAGAAAAAAACCTCCAGTGTTCCTTCTTCTTCTTTCAATGAAATGTTCTGATAGCAGCGAACCTCTCGAGGAGCCGCCATTGTTTTTTTCAAAACAATCAACTAAACCACGTCTTTAGCTGCCAGTGGTACCTCAGATGAAGCTGATTGGTTCAACCTCTGTGCATTTCAATCACAAGTGTATAGTTTGAAGTCGGGGCAGATGAATCTTACTGACGAAACTGCAAGGAACAACACAATCGATCTAAATGTGTCATGAGTAAGGATTGACTAATTTGGTATTTTCTTCCTGCAGTGGAAATGAGTTTCTCAGTTTTTTTGGCTCCATAGTTCCTGTGAGGTGCCCCAGATTAATTTCTAATGTGGATAATAAAAATATCGAGCAGAGGAATCAGAAACAAGGATGAAGTTCGACCTGTTGGAACCATATTCTTCAGTAACTTCAAGCTTCAACTGAACTGAAGGGAAGACAAAGCAAATATTTGCCTGAATGAAGCGTAACGTGACCGTAACTCCAGACACGTGACACTCTGCCTCAGGGCGGGGCTGTGAGGCCGACGACCGGTGAGCTCCTGCAGGATGATTGACAGCTGACCCGTCCAATTCCAACAAGAGGAGAGTCAAAGTCGAGTCATTAGAGGAGAGGAGAGGTTCTGTAATCACGCTGGGCTGTCTGAGAGTCCAGACAGACGGCCCGCTCTGCAGCTCTGTCTCACACACACACACACATCAATTACACGTCCGTCTGAGTGCGTGGTCTCTGTTGGAGAGTGTGTATGTGTGTGTGTGTGTGTGTGTGTGTGTGTGTGTGTGTGTGTGCGCGTGTGTGTGTGTGCCCGGCATAGATGAGAATGTGCCTGGGCTGCTGGTCAGGAGGAGAGAGACGATCAATGGTGGAGCTCAGTCAGCCATGGCCGCCGCCTGTCAGACACCGACCTCGCAGACACTCGACGGATAGACTGTGTGGTCGAACCTTCCCCACCTACTGATGCACACACACACACACACACACACACACACACACACACACACACGACACTAAAAGGTTTTTTTTAGAGCGTTAATTTGCGGCCGTGCTGCTCGATCCTCATTAAACACCAGCTCGTCCTGCGTCTACATTTGTCATCTTAATTTTAACGTTTGTTCTGGAGTTGTTTGTTTTTTGGAATATCTTCATTATCCCCTGGGGGGTATTTTAATCTCACCTGAGCCAATTTGTTATGTCTCTTGCCTTCTCTCTCCCCTCGCCTGGTGTATTTTTATCCTTTATTTTGTTGTCATTTCACTGACATCTGTTTTTTTTCTTCACTGTGCAAATAAACTCAAATCTAGGCTAAACTCAAACTGACGTCGCTCTGCTGTGAGACTCACATTACAGTCAGATGCAACAGAGAGAGGAACAGATGTACAGTACTTCAGGTGGATGCAAAAAACACATCCGTGGGTCTAAACGCTAAGTGCACATCGTTTTATGAACATTAACCTATAGGAGCCCACACAGAGTGGATGTTGTGTAATCCAATTCCTGTGCATATCTGCCCACAGAGTCCACGCAGGGAGGAGAAGCTGTCACTGCTGCTGCTGAACCACACTGAGAAAAGATAAAACACGCAGGAAATATATTCTGAGGACGGAGAGTGTGAGAAGCCATCAGGATGTTGGATTATAGTGCTCAGAATACAGGAAGAGGTCTATTTATCGATATGCATATTAATATGAGTGTTAGCAGAGGTACGCACAGTCTGTACTCATACCGTAAAGAAAGACTCAGCAGTAATACTTCTTTACTCAAGTAAAAGTAATACAGGCTCTGAAATGTACTCAGAGTATCAAACCGAAGCTCACGTCATATTAATATAATTCAAAGACTATTAAAGCAGCAACAAAGTGAGAAAATAAGAAAATCTCTGCAGATACGAGACACTAACACGCCTTTTCTCCCCATTGAGGAGGAGAAAGTTCAGATATCTGTGTTCAGATGTAGAGAGGGAAAGTTAAAGAAATACTCAAGTAAAGTACAGATACCTGAAACATGTACTCAGTGGCCACTTCTGAGTGTTAGCAGTATACTGAAGGGATGTGCGGATGTATCAGCGCCATCGGTACTGGTCAATGTTTATCTGTTGTGTCACATCAGTTTTGTTCAGGCACATTTATGAGCTACTGGCTCATGACCTCACTGCCCTCAGCCTGTGAGGCTACACAATGAGAATGAGAAGCTGAATCTCTTTCATGTGATAGAAAGTCATATTAAAGTGTGTTTCATGAATTTGTATGATCAAATTTCTTGTTCTCTCACAGTTAATATAATGAAGGGCTGAATGACTTCAGTTAAACCTTTTCTTTTCTCTGACACAAAAGAGGGAGTTAAAAAAGGAAACAATTTAAAGAGCTTCCTGCTCGGCACCAAACAGCAGAGAGAAAACATGGAGCATAGTGGAGCATTTACAGCCCAGAAGAAAATATTGCTATTTTACATCTCCGGATAAGTAAAACTTCGTACGAGCTGAATTTTATGTTGGGAGACGACAGCTGCTAAGATAGATCGCTGTAAGAGACGGTATTTGTGAAGAGAGCCAGCCGTGTTTGTGGCAACAAAACCAGGTATTTAAGCCCTAACATGAACCTGAGGCAGGTGGTTTCTGAGCACAGATAAATATAAAGTTGCAACATAAAGACAAGAGACTTTTATTCTGGTGATTGGGTCGAACATTTAGCGGCTAAAAAAGAGTTTATGGAGGAGTTGGTGGAGACCAAACACGGAGCTAAAAGGGAGGGAATATTGAGCTTACATTCATTAAATGGACCGCAGCACCACCAAGATGGTTTGGGTTTGGATCCAGTGCCGACTCTGGAACCAGTTCTTTGCATTTCAACAGCCAAAGAACTGGTTCTACGCCAGGAAAACTGTTCTAGTCCAGCAAAGTGTTGGTGCCACAAAGAACAGCCTGCGTCAGGGGCTGGGAGCAGGGTTATTGTGACCAAGGAGCAACTAAAAAACGCTCATGACCGCCATTTTTAAAACCCAGAACTAGTGTAGCATGTTCTGACTGATCCACTGGAGAATAAACAAAAGATTTTCAATATGGACGCCAAATTTGAAGCAACAGTGGTCTGAGGATCAGTCAAAGGTTTGCAGGTTGAACCAACTCTGAACCAGCACCGGGTTCACTTTGGACCAAACATATTTTTATTGATGTCGCTGCGCTCCCAGATTTCAGAATGACTTCTGTGGGCTCAATAATGATAATCTAAAGTAAATGAATAAACCAAAGTTGTGATGGACCACAGTTTCGTGGCAGGTGCCGTCACAGATGAATCCTCGATCTGCTTCCTCTCACAGTCGATCAGAACTTGTGGTTGCCGTGGCGCTGCCCAGAGAGATTTTATTTTTAATCCCAGCACATTTGATGACTAGAATCTGTGAGGTGCCACCTAATTAGAGACGACAACAACTTCTTTTCCTCTCGTAAGATCAACAGTGGAGAAGTGCCCAGATTGACGAGCCGGAGCTTAGAAACACAATTCAGATTCTGAGTTTGTTTACTGGAGAGTTCTGATAACCTGTCATCCCTCTATCATCTGTCTCCTTTTACCCATCAGCCCCTTATTTATCTGGCGTCCTCTCCCTCATTGGCTCGGATGCAAACTCTCACAGTTTTTTTCCTGGAAGACGACCGAATCCAACATTTGCAGCCGTCTGGGTGCGGTTATTTGGAGGAGTGTTGGAGTTCGATCAAACCCCCAACATCCTCGGTGTAAACGCGCCATAACTCTGCAGTCTGCCTCCAAATGATTCTCGGCGGAGCGGCGCCGCGTTTCATCTCGTGGGTGACATCACAGATGAACTTTGGTTCCTGTGGACTGCAGCTCGGCGGAGGGAGAGTTGTTTATGCACTTCATAAAACAGACTGAGCTCAGCAGAGAAATGTTTGTGAGGCCAGTTTTAGTCGAGATTATTTTCCCTTTAATGCGGTGCAGTCAGGCTCTGGGGATCCTGACATATTACTCTGTAGAATTACATCCACTAAGACGGGCAACACGATGCTGCGGATGATATTTATAGCGAGCGTAAGGCTGTACCTTTCTTTTTAAATGCACATATTGGAGAATATACAGCCTGCAGCACTGCAGGACTGAGCTGTATGTAAAGTGATTCATACATAATGAATGCACGCAGCGAGATAAAGACGTGAACCTCTGTCTCCTCTCCGTCTTTGTCCTTTGCCGTCTTTTATGTCTCTGGTTGTAACGTTCTCTTGTAGCCTTTGTTTGTTACGCTTGTTGGATTTCTTTATTTCTGCTTCTCTGTCTGTCAGGGCTGGATTACCAACCATGAAAAGAAAAACTGCAGGGAGCACAAAGAAGCCAGCATTACTCAGTAGAAATGGGTTGTAAGTAATTTAATTAATTGCAAAATTTTGTTTAGGAATTTGAATGATTGAAGTACAGAATCAAGACTGAGTCTATTTCTGTGTTATAACCTTGTTACCACAGGCTTTATTTAGAAAGGGTCAGTTATTTTTGTGCTAAAATAAAACAACTTAACAACATAATTTCATTTGACTTCATCTCCAGACCATTAGAAATAAACTTGTTACTGAAGAAAATCACTTCAACTTGGAACTGGACTTGAAAGTCAGTAATATTGAATCACAGCAGTTGTTGCAGTCACTTGTTTATCATCCTCTCTTTACTGTTCAGGGACGTCTGTGCGACCTCCGTTTCTTTTTTTATATACTGTGTGATTGTTAAACCACGAGTTGATGATAAAAGAAACATGGAGAAAGCTTTTATTTGATGCGTAGACGACCATGATCACATAATCGTCACAGTAAAGTCCTTTAAGGCCCGCTAGGTCACACCAATATTTAGCAATATTTGTGTCAAAATGTATTAATTTTAATGGAATTGCAGCTAAATTAGTGCAGATGTCGACGTCAACTTTGGTGAACTTTGATCACAGAATTGCTTCTTTTCATCAACTAACTGCAGAGTTAGTGGCACCAACAATTTAGTTAGCAAGCTAGCAAGCTAGCATCCTGGGACAACAGTTGTGATGTAATGGTGCCAGCATGATATTTGGTGCTAGCATGTGAATGGCAGGGATGAGCGAGGACACCGTTACGCAATGTGCTGTTATTCTGTACAAACCATGATTATTTACCAAGTATTTACTGTAAACAAGTTGACTGTTTTAATATGAAGTGTGCAAAAGTGCAGAACAGTCAACTACAAATAAACTGTTTCTTACATAAAAATAATAAATGTAAGTAAAATGTAAAAATAAATAAATAACAATATGAAATTTATGGAAACTTAAATAATGACATAAAACAAACTGGGTGAAATGGAAATGATTAAACCAGCAGTATGGACCCAGAATAGTCAGGGTCATATATATAATATATGACTAATATTGCAGCAGCATGGTGGCACAGTGGTTAGTGCTGTTGCCCCACAGCAAGAAGGACCTGGGTTCAAGGCCCGGCAGGGATGGGCATGGACCCAATATGTTCAGTCAGTTAAAATAAACTTTGTATGGTTATCACTGATGTAACAGGGCCGGCGTCAATGCAATCATCTGTTTGTCAAAGGCTGCCATCTTGGATTCATTTTCTTTATGAAAACACAGCAAAATGATTTAAATGGCTGTAAACCAGGTTTTCCATTGCCGGAGGTTTGATTGGGACTCTCTTGATGACATCATCTCGTCACACCCTCTTCTTCTGAAAAGGTTTAATGGCGCTCAGCCGGCAACAACAACTTAACTCACTCAACTTATCAAAATATTTGCATTGGGATCAGATGATACTCGTGAAAAGTACATCGTCTGTAGCGGATACAAACTCGACCCGCTGACCCGTTTTGTCAGCATCACGTCTGAACCACTTTTTGAGAGTTCGTCTTAGAGTTTGTGAGCGTTAGCAGAGTGCGTCCGTGTCGGTCTCGTCTCATCAGTCTCAGTCGGCCTGGGACAGTAACGACCCTGTGGGATTTCTGTGAATCGTCACCATCACCACCCTGCGACTCTGACATGGTCCATACACAAAATGCAAAGGGTGGAAAGAGCCCAACCAGAATCACTTGGCCCGGGGAACACCATCCTAATTTTTTCTTCAATAACAAGGTATCCGTCCTCCGTCTCATCTCTCCTCTGATATCCTTTCCAAATCTACCTCATCTCCCGCCCTCGCCGTCCGCCACGAGTCCTCTCATTATTCCACCATAATATCCAATCGTCTGTCGCCCTGTGTGTGATTAGCGCTGCATCCCAGCTCGTCGCCTGTGTGTGTGTGTGTGTGAGAGAGAGAAACACCTCATCATCAGCCAATCATACGGATCAGTGCCGATGATCCGGCTTGAAGCGTGAGGAAAGAAAAGCAAGCTATTGTTTTTTTGGACCCGTTCCTCCTTTTTCTCTATCCCCACCACAATGGACCAGACCTGTCACTGACGCTTTCACACTTTGAGCCAAAAGAGCTAATTCATCCATTTATATTTATGTATGCAAAACCTCCTTCCACTCTGCCATTAAAACAAAGCAAATGAAATTGAGTTGCTTTGTTAATTTGTCTCTTTCTCTGTCCCCAAAACCCCTCAGATAGATGTGGATCTCAACCTTTGTGCTGTTGTCATGCGCCACTGAACATTCGGAAATGACAAAGCCACCGCGAGCTGATAAGACCGACAAAAGAGATCCGTGATCTCAGCATCAGGGCCAGAACCGCTGCTGCAGCCAGAAACAGGTGAGCTGAGGGGAAACATGGACGAGGTGAGACTGAAGCTGGACACAGAACTCTGCTCCTGAGGCAGCTGAGGCCTTTCATGAGGGTCAATATATGACTTTTATTAACCGGCACTGGCAACTACAAAGTTCACTAACTTTATTATAGTGAAACGAAATAAGTATGGAAGCCCTGAGGGGTCGAGGGAAGACATTTTTCGTTTTTTTTCTGGCGATCGATTTTCTGATCTGACCTAAATCTTTTCTCTCCTGCGGTTATGACTTGAGAACTGGTGGGAAAAAAGTTTTGCCAGGTTAAAAAAAGTTCCTTTATTTTTTTTTATTTTTATTTTTTATCCGTGAAAACATGAAAAAAAAGTTTGTGAGGAATTTCTTTTTACATGTGATTTTTTTTCTTTCTCCTGAAAATTTTTTTTTACTCAAAGAAAAAAACATTTTCATCTCTGAAACCAAGTTATTATTTTCTTTATTTTTTAGTTGAAAATTTAAGTGTTTATGTGAAACTGAGTGGAGATTTTTTTTTTTTCCGGGAGGAACAAAAGTTTCTCTTGGAAAATTTTTTACAATTTCTCCAATTATTTTTTCATTTGTGAAACCAAGTACATTTTTTCCTTTTTGTAAGTAGAATTAGTAAAAAATTTCAGGAGAAAAAAAAAAAATCTCTCCTATTTTTTTTTCCCCTCTAGAAATAAGTTTATTTTTTCCTCCCGAAAAGTAAGTGAAATATTTACGTATATATATTTTTTTTCATTTGTGAGGCCGAGTGAAAAAAAATGTTTTGGGGAGTGTTTTTTTTTTTTCTTTTTCTTTTTGGAGGATTTTTTTTTTCATGTGATTTTTTTTTCTTTCACCTGAGAATCTTTGTTTTTACTCAGAGACAATATTTGATAATCTGTGAAACCAAGTCAATTTTTTTATTTTTTTTGTAGAAAAATAAGTGTTTATTTGAAACAAAGTGAAACTTTTTTTTTCATAAATTTTTATTTTTTTATTTTACCTCCCAAAAAGTTGTTTTACTCTGTTTCACAAATGAAAATAAAAATTTCTCATAAAAAAAATGAGTAAATTTTTTTTCTGGACGAAAACAAAACATGGTTATCATGTGTGAAACCAAGTGCATTTTTTTTTAGGATATATACTTTTTTTTGTGAAAAAAAAAAAGTTTTGAGGAGAAATGATTTGATGGACTTTTTTTTTCTTTTTGGAGGATTTTTTTTCATGTGTGATTTTCTTTTTTCTTTCATCTGAGAATCTTTGTTTTCACAGATGAAAAGATATTGTCTCTGAGTAAAAACCAAGTACATTTTTTTTGGTAGAAAAAAGGTGAAACATTTCTGGGAGAATATGTTTTTTTTTATTCCATTAACAAAACATTTCTTTTATGTGTGTGATTTTTTTTTTCTTCTTTCTCCTGTTTTTTTCACGCGGTTTCACACATGGAAGAAGTGTTTCTCCTGCAAAAAAAAAAAGTTTGACACAAGATTTTTCAGGGAAACTGAGTGGGGACTGTGGCTCAGGGGTAGAGCCAAGGTCTTGTTATCAGTAGATTGCTGGTTCAAATCCCCTGATGTCCTTTGTAAGTAAGTCACTTTGGACAAAAGCATCTGCTAAATGCCCTAAAAAAAGAAAATTACATATTGAGCAAAAACTCCTCTCTTGTTTTGAACATGTTTAAAAAAAGTCATTATCAAAATTTGTTTCCTCTTCTTGAAAACATTTCTTTTTCTCCTGAAATGTATTTGACTCTGTTTCACACATTGGTTTTTTTTTCTAAGAATTTTTTTCATGTTTTCACAGAAGGAAAACAAATTGTCAGGATAATCTGTACAAGAACTTTTCTTCCACCAGTTCTTCAGTCATAAACACAGAGAAATGATTTAGATCAGACTTAGAAAATTGATTACCAAAAAAACCCTCTGGACTCGGTGGGTTGTTCTGTACAACAAAGTTTGACATCATGACTTGTTTTTGAATTCATTTTTATTCTTTAATTAAATCTGCTCATCCTTTAAGTCTGTTTCAATCAAGTCTCTGATGATTTCCGTGGCGACAGATGAAACATCTGATCTGTGTGAAGTGTTGAGACTTTCACCTTCCAAAAATTAATTTAATTTACAGAAATGTCATCAATCAATCACGTCATGTTTGAGGATTTCCATCATTTGCAGTTTGACTGGAGCTCTTTAAAGTACATTATCTGTCAGGCCCTCTTCTTTTGCAGTTGTTTTACGGTGCTCAGTGAGATAAAGAGTCAGTTGGTCGGACTCTTTCTGCAGTCGAGCTTATCTCATAATATTTGCATGGCGGCAGTGAATGGAAACGTGCCGTCATTTGCATTTTCTTTTGCATGCTTACTGAAAATTTGGTTAGGATCTGCACCACAGCCGGAGATAAACCTGATCTGTGAAAGTAAGAGTCTCACACCTCAGATCTAAACAAAGGTTCACGAGTTTGTTGAATGTATTTGATGCCGTCAGTTTTGGTTTCAGATCACAACTATACGAACACACAGCAACTATACATGACATACCTTCATCCTGACGTCATCACCGAGTTGAGCTGTGTCTCCCTTCACTTACAATGTTTTAGGTTTCCAGTTGTGTCTGATGTTGGTGTGTGGTCAATTTACAGGTGGCCTGAATAGATTAATTGTGTTGCTACTATAACATTATGGTATCAGTACCAGCAGAACCAAGATTAGTCACTGAACGTCCTCACAGGGTTTTTTTCTCTAAATCCATTTCAACAGTTTTCCAGGACTTGCTGTAGTTGATCTAAAACTCTGAACCGTCCAAGAAAATGTTTTCACACCAGAAAAGAACCAAACCATCATTCAATTTCATCTGAACCCAGAACACCTCTTTTCAGTGGACCAACATTCAGCCGTCCGGCCTGGACCACCAGGATATAATGTTAGCAGTTCATGTTTCTGAAAACAACAGAGGTTTGTACCAAACGTGAAATATCACATTTACATTATATGATTATTAGCTGACTTTCACATCAGGAGGTGGAGGGGGACGTTTCATTTTCCTCTCGAAAAAATTCTTGGTAAAACATTTTTTTCCCTCTTGAAATTTTTTTCTGCACTCTTTAAAAAAAATTTTTTTCCTCTGAAATGTTTTTTCTCCTCTTTAAGAGACATTTTTTTTCTGTGAAAAAAAAGTTCCTCTGAAAAAAACTTTTTTTTCCTCTTGAATATTTTCTTTGCCTCTCGAAAATTGTTTCTTCCCTCTTGAAGAAACATTTTTCCTGTGAAAAAAAATTAAAATTTCCTCCGAAAAAAACATTTTTTTCCCTTGAAAAAACATTAATAAAACCCTCAAAAAAACGTTTTTTTCCTCTCGAAAATTTTTTTTTTCCATCTTGAAAAAACATTTTTTCAAGATGGAAAAAAAAAGTTTTTTCCTCTTGAAAAGAATTTTTTTCTGTGAAAAAAAATTCCCCTTGAAAAAAGTTTTTTTTTCCTCGAAAAATGTTTTTTCAAGATGAAAAAAAAAAGTTTTTTCCATCTTGAAAATTCGCGTTCCGTATAAATATGAACGAGAGGAACCAGAACATTTCCACACAGTTTGTCTGTTTTTTAATCTCACCATCTGTTGTTTTAAAGCTGTTTCTTTGTGCTTGTCACGTTCATGACAGCGCTCTGAGGAGTCAATGAACCCAAACTGAAATAGTTTCAGGACGTCACTCCCAATTATCCCACAGCTTGTCGTTTCTACATTTAAGATTGTACAGATTAAACAAACAAGTCTTTATTATTGAGCTGTGGGCGTGGCTGAGGGCGGTGACTATTTCATTGTGACATCACAACCTCCAGGAAGTCCTGACAGCTCGTTTAAAAGCACAGTTTCTGAATACTGTTACTCTCTACAATACGAGACCTTTAAACTTCTGACAGAACCAGACGGGCTGTCGATCCTTTCATCTAATTTTTGACAAGAAAGCAAATGAGCGTATGATGAACATCAGCTTCGGGCCCCCTGGAGGTTTCTGGAGCCCCGAGGCAGCTGCTCGCCTCAGCGACAGTAATGTACTTTTGACATGAGATGTATGTTGGTACTTTGAATATTTCAAGGAACTGTCGAGTTTCTGCAAGTTGATTTTCATATTATTCTTTCCATGAATCGCTGCCTGAGAGGTAGCAGTCATTTCACATGCATGATTTTCAGTTAATGGGCTCAAACATCAGGAATTTAACGGAGAGTAATGGCGAGATTTAAGGGTAATGGCTTTAATGGATCCATTGTACCGTGCATGTGGCCATTTCATATTAGAGGAAGAGGAGGAAAATGTGAAAGGTAACAGCAGTGTGTGTGTGTGTGTGTGTGTGTGTGTGTGTGTGTGTGTGTGTGTGTGTGATGGCATTATTTTAAGACTTCCTGTAAGCTGCTGCTTGGGCACTGGTGATTTTGAAATTGAATGTGACCACTGCACTGCAGTTTTGGAAGGGGGAAAAAATTGGATTGCAGCGTAAAGTGTTTGAAATACCTCCTCAGCCCATCACCATTCACAAACTAATCCCCGTCACCTCGGAGAGAATCGTCTCACAGCGTGGAGGAAGAAGGAATGCTATTTAGCTTTCACCTCCCTGCTTCTCCCGGTCCTCCTCTCCCCCCTCGCTTCCCAAAGTGGATTGACCTTCTTACTCCAGTCGACGCCGCAGAGTCACTCCACATTCTTTCATCCGAGGCTGAAAACTCATCTCTTCAAGAAGTACCTCATGCTTTCCTCACATAATCGTATCCCTTCACCTCCTCTACTGCTGCTAATACGATCAAGACAAATCCCTCCCACCTCCTCGCTTCTTCTTTCCTTCTAGCCACTGATTCTTCTGATGCTTTTCTTATCACATATCTCAGAAATCATCTGTTGACGGTGACAGTTTATTATTATTAAGCCTGAGTTCATTCAAACTTCCTATGATGCCACTCTGATGTCTGAAAGGTAAAAGTTCCCATCACATGTTTCCGATGACGATTTAGATCGATCAGTAAAACCGTAGATTCACAAAAGGAAACAGTTTGAAGACGGCCACATAAAGACAGCCATCAGGAGGATCCACTGGTCGTTGGGTTTTGGGCTGCAGTTAATTCCCACTGAGATAAGGATCATCTGCTTCATCTCGCTGAATTGGTCCAGACTTTCAGATGGTATGAAGAGTGTGTTTCTGCAAAACCACAGATACAGTAAGTTAAAACTGAACATTTCTCTGTAACTACCTGGTTAGGGTTTGGAAACATCATGGTTTGGATCAAAATACCTGTTTGATGCGACGGTTCAACTTCCCGTGACAAATAACTGGTTTTGGTCGCCATCTGTGGTCATAATGACCAAAAAAATATTTTTTTCATGCCGAAAAAAAAATTTCAAGAGAGAAATGTTTTTTTCAAGGAAATTCTTTCAAGCAGAAAAAAATGTCTTTTCAAGAGGAAACAAAAAGATTTTTTCAAGGGGAAAAAATGTTTATTGGAGCCGGCTGTGTGCACAATACCAGAGCGGAGCCACAGGTGAGGGAGGCTCACAGCTCAGTCGATGGAAACACATTTCTTAAAAATTTTTTTTTTTTTTTAAGAGCAAAAGAGGTTTCTTCAGTGGAAATTTTTTTTAGTTTTTTTCAGACGAAAAAAAACTTTTTTCCAAGGGAAAAAAAAATCAAGAAAAAAAATTCAAGGGAAAAAAAGTTTTATTAAAAGATGTTTTTTTCAGTGGAAATTTTTTTATTTTTTTCAATGGAAATTTTTTTTGTTTTTTCAGTGGAAAAAAATATTTATTTTTTTTAAGAGGAAAAGAGGTTTCTTCAAGGGAAAAAAATGTTTCTTCAGTGGAAATTTTTTTTTGTTTTTTTCAGAGGAAAAAAAATATTTTTTCAGAGGAAAAAAAACTTTTTTCCAAGGGAAAAAAAAAATCAAGAAAAAAAATTCAAGGGAAAAAAGTTTTATTAAGAGGAAAGATGTTTTTCAGAGGAAATTTTTTTATTTTTTTCTGTGGACATTTTTTTGTTTTTTCAGTGGAAATTTTTTTGTTTTTTGTCTCACAGCTCAGCCGATGGAAATAGGTGTTTGGAAAAAAACAGGAACAGGAAAAAAAGATTTTTTCAGAGGAAAAAAAAATGATTTTTTTCAGAGGAAAAAAAAATGATTTTTTTCAGAGGAAAAAAAAATGATTTTTTTCAGAGGAAAAAAAAATGATTTTTTTCAGAGGAAAAAAAAATGATTTTTTTCAGAGGAAAAAAAATGATTTTTTTCAGAGGAAAAAAAATTTTCAAGAAAAAAAAATTCAAGGGAAAAAAAGTTTTATTAAGAGGAAAGATGTTTTTTCAGTGGAAAATTTTTGTTTTTTTTCTGTGGAAACTTTTTTGTTTTTTTTCTGTGGAAAATGTTTTTGTTTTTTTCAGTGGAAAAAAATGTTTTTTCCGTTGAAATTTTTTTTGTTTTTTGTCTCACAGCTCAGCCGATGGAAACAGGTGTTTGGGGAAAAAAAGGGAATTTTTCACAGGAAAAATGTTTTTTTTTTTAAGATTATCCTGGCAAACCTTTTTGTTTTCCAGCAGTTCTGAAGTCATAAACACAGGAGAGTAAATAATATAGATCAGACATCATCAGAAAAAAAAATCTTAAATTGCTAAAATGTCAACTTTCCAGGAAGTCAGAGAACAGTCACAGGATTCTGAGCTCATGAGATTCAAACGAGTTTCAAGTTCCTCAAATATTCAAGAGTTTTCTCAAAGAAGCAAAAGTGTCTCTCTGCAACACAAACATCAAAATCTCTAAAACAGCAGCAGCAGTGTGTGTGTGTGTGTGTGTGTGTGTGTGTGTGTGTGTGTATGTGTGTGTGTCACCGCTGGGATGGCAGCAGAGCTCAGTGAACTTCAAACAGTGCAGAGGCTCCTCGGGGGTCTATTAAGGTGGGACTGATACATCCTAATGATGCTGATGTGACTCTGGTAACAAAGGTAGCTGAGCGGTTCAAGGCAGGAGCGTCCCATGACAACGGGATGACTGACAGCGCCCGGGTCGCCGTGGGCAGCGGGAGGGAGGGATCCCTGCACCGACGCACCCCTTGATTTGTTGTCAGTGAGCTTGATTGACATGTGATGGTGACACGGCCTCGGCTCGGCTCAACATCCCACAGTCAGCTGCCAGGTCCACGACAGCAGAGATCAGAGGTGGATATTATTTAATAAAGGTTCACTTCGCTCAAATTAGGAGAAAGGATACTTCAGTTTCAGATATATTTCTGTATGTGGTACCATGAGAATTGAAGACTTCCTCAGCAGACTGGGCCCACGGAGCCTCCAGACTTTGCTGTTTTTAATTGGCGCTAGTTTCTTGTTAAGGAGTTGTTCAGTCTGAGGCTGTTCTGACTGTATAACTGGCAGCACTGCTCATTTGTTAAGAACGCCTGGAGCAGCCTTTGTTCACATTTACCAGACAAAGATCCTTTGTGGCCGGTTACGTCGTCAGTTGACAGTTCCTCCTCTTAGGTCGTGTGCACCGTGTTGAAGCTTGCAGGTAGAAAACTGGCAGCTGATTGGAATTATGGAAATGTGTGAAATCAGCAAACTTGTTTATTTCTGTTGTCATCTTCAGCCTGAACTTTGATTTCTACATCTTCCACTAACTACTAGTTTTGGGTCAGCTCAGGCTGTCATTTTATTTAAGTGAAAATGTTATTATTGAGATGTGAGAGCATCAAACATGTATTTTAGATGAATTAGACGAACACACGTCATGAAAAAAGACAATTAAACTGTATGTAAGCTTCTGTGTTCGTACCCAGAAGTTACTGAGAACAAACATTTTGGTTTCAGACCTGACCTGCCCCGTGAACACACACACATTATTCAAAAGGTGTGTTTACATGTCAACATAACTGAAATTCCTTCATCAATAGTGGTGGTGACTCATCTCATTAAGATCTCTCACAATGAAATGGCATTTCTGTAATTAATTCACAAAAACAAACGATTAAAGGAGAAGTTAAAATGTACATGAAGTCTGAAAAAATACACACAAATCAAACGTCTGGATTTTAATACAGAGATGTCGTGCGTGTGTGTGTGTGTGTGTGTGTGTGTGTGTGTGTGTGTGTGTGTGTGTTAATGGTCGCTGTTGCCAGATGTGAAACCAGCATGAGTCAGTGTGCGGTACATATTTCTCCACTGCTGGTCACTGGTCGGTTATCACACAGCTTCCTGTTGGAGCAAACAGAGGTTTCTTTATTTACTAACATCACAATGAAATCAGTGAGGAGATCTGGGAGTGCTCCTGAGTTTCACCCCGTCACACTCATGTGACATTCAGGCTGCATGACTCAATCTGAGAAATGATGATGGATGATGATGTTTTGGGCCGCGCCGTGCGAGAGACGGGAAACGTGGGAGACTGGAGGAGAAAATTAAAACTCGGGCTGGGAAGAGGTAAAGCCAGTTAAGGAGGCATGCTGAAGGGATTAAGCGATTTCAGAGCTTTTTTCTTTTGTTCCTCTTTTTCTCCGGGTAACATTGTGAGCCACAGACGCTAACACCTTCCATTCATCCACACAAAGACGAGGGGTGGAGCCGGCTGTGTGCTCAATACCACAGCAGAGCCACAGGTGAGGGAGGCTCACGGCTCATGTCTGAGCAGTGTGTGTGTGTGTGTGCGTGTGTGGTTGGACCGCTCTCTGATTAGCTGAAGGTGTTGGCTGTGTTTACATACACCTGTGGCATGTCACCGAGGTCACCACCCAAAAAGTTCAGGAGCAACAGGTGTGGGTTTGTTTTGGTCCGGCCCCGAGTACAGAAACTGAAACTCTGTGTGTGGTACAGTGTGTATCAGTATGTAGTATCACTGGTGATATTCTAGATTCTTCTTATTGTCAGCAAATCCAGGAGAAAGACTGAAACCAGCACAGGATGTATCTGCTCACACTGATGAACCAAAGAGCTCCCCTGCTGTGAGAGAAACACATGTGTCATCACGAACATGAACATGAACATGAACATGAACACGGCCCTGTAGTAACACAAATATAGAAAAACAGCACACGTGTTATCAACTAAGTAAAAGATTAATAAGACAAGAAAGACGCACATTTTTATTGCACACATGAAATAATTTTTTTTTCATTCAGTTTCACAGATGAAATAAAACATTTTTCTCCTGAGAGAAAAAAAAATTCTCTTGGTTTCACACATTAAAAAAAATCTCCTGAAAAAAATTTTTTAAGAATTTTTTTTTTTCTTTACTTGGTTTCACACGTGGAATAAAACATTTTTCTCCTCAGAGAAAAAAAGTTTTCCCATGAAAGTTTTTTTCACTTGGTTTCAAACAGGAAATTAATAAATTAAAAAAATCTCCTGAGTTTTCCCTGTGAGAAACTGAATGACAAAACATTTTCACAAGAATATGTATTTTTGAAAAAAAATTCTCCTGAAAATGTTTTTTTTTTTTTCATCCAGTTTCACAGATCAAACTGTAAAACACATTTTCTCCTGATTTTTTTTTTTTAACTTTGTTTTCACAAAAAATCTCCTGGACAAAAAAAAAGTTTTCTCCTGAAACTTTTTTTTTTTCAAAAAAATCAGATTTGTTTTTTGTTTTTTTGCTCAATTTCACGGGAGAAAAAAACATCTGTGTAAAAAAAAAAGAATCCATCTCTCAGGAGAAAAATGTTTTATTTCATCGTGACACCGGGTTAAAAACAAGAAGTATATCAAAATTTTTGTTTTTCATGTGTAAATTAATTTTTTTTCCACTCAGGAGAAAACTTTTTTCCTGTGTGAAACTGAATGAAGAAAATTTAAAACTGAATGTTTTAAAAAAAAAATTTAAAAACATTGTGAAGAATTTTTTTTCACACTGAAATTTTTCTTTCACTTGGTTTCACACGAAAAAAAAAATTCTCCTGGAAAATAAATGTTCTCCTGAAAATGTTTTTTTCATTCAGTTTCACACAGGAAAAAAAATTCTCCTGAGGGAAAAAGAAATTCACTTACATATTAAAAAAAAAATTCTGATATATTTCTTGTTTTTAACCCGGTGTCACGATGAAATAAAACATTTTTTTCCTGAGAGATGGAAAAAAGTTTTCTCCTGAAAATTTGTTTTCACTTGGTTTCAAACAGGAAATTAATAAATTAAAAAAATCTCCTGAGTTTTCCCTGTGTGAAACTGAATGACAAAACATTTTCACGAGAATATGTATTTTCCATGGGAATTTTTTTTTTAAAACATTGTGAAGAATTTTTGAAAAAAAATTCTCCTGAAAATGTTTTTTTTTTTATCCAGTTTCACAGGGAAAACCAAAAGATCTTTTTTTACTTGGTTTCACAGATCAAACTGTAAAACAAATTTTCTCCTGATTTTTTTTTTTTTTAACTTTGTTTTCACAAAAAATCTCCTGGACAAAAAAAAAAGTTTTCTCCTGAAACTTTTTTTTTTCAAAAAAATCAGATTTTTTTTTTTTTGCTCAATTTTTATTTCATCGTGACACCAGGTTAAAAACAAGAAATATATCAGAATTTTTGTTTTTCATGTGTAAATAAAAAAAATTTTCCCCTCAGGAGAAAACTTTTTTCCTGTGTGAAACTGAATGAAGAAAATTTAAAACTGAATGTTTTAAAAACAATTTTTAAAACATTGTGAAGATTTTTTTTTCACACTGAAATTTTTCTTTCACTTGGTTTCACACGAAAAAAAAATTCTCCTGGAAAATAAATGTTCTCCTGAAAATGTTTTTTTCATTCAGTTTCACACAGGAAAAAAAAATTCTCCTGAGGGAAAAAGAAATTCACTTACACTTAAAAAAAAAAAATTCTGATATATTTCTTGTTTTTAACCCGGTGTCACAATGAAATAAAACATTTTTCTCCTGAGAGATGGAAAAAGTTTTCTCCTGAAAATTTGTTTTCATTTGGTTTCAAACATGAAAAAAAAATTTGCTGGGAAAAAAAAGTTTTCTCCTGAAAAATGTTTTCTTTTTCATTGAGCTATTTTTTCATTGGTGAAAGAAAAAATTTGGTTCTGTAAAACAAATTTTCTCCTGATTTTTGTTTTTTTCCACACTTTGGTTTCACAAAAAATCTCCTGGACAAAAAGTTTTCTCCTGACCTTTTTCTTTCTCACTTGGTTTCACACATTAAGAAATAACGGATTTCTTTTTTTTTACTTAATTTCACACAAGAGAAAAAAAATCTCCCAGTAAAAAAAAAATATAAAAAATCAGAATTTTTCTTTTTCATGTGAAGAGAATGAAATAAAACATTTTTCTCCTGAGAGATAAAAAAAAAAAAGTTTTCTCCTGAATTTTTTTTTTCATTCAGTTTCACACAGGAAATAAAAAAAGATTTTTTGCTGGAAAAAAAATGTTGGTTTCAACATTGTTTTTTTTTTTTTTTACATGTTTTCACAGGAACTTTTCACCAGTTCTCAAGCGATAAACACAGGAGAGAAGACAGTTTAGATCAGAGTGGAAATTTCCTCACTTGACCCTCAGGACTTTCATAGTTTGAGCATCAATGCTGTAAACACAGAGTCCTCTCATCGTCCTGCTCTCTGTTCGCTCACACAGCTGAGTGCAACAGCTTAATCCAGGTTGTTGTGGTGGAGACAGTTATCGATAAATGTTTTCATATTACTGTTACGATAAATCGATAACCTATATGTTTTTTGAAGGGCAGCACTTGCAGTGATGAACCCACAGAGAATGTGTAGCGTTTTAGTGTCTTTTAGCTAATTGTTTTAGTTTCAGGGCATCGTTACTGTTGTTTTGGTTCTGTGTCACTGCTCTCATCAACCTTGTTAACGCTGAAGCTTTCTGGGAAAATGCTCTGATGAACACTGAACAACACCAGCGAACAGCAGATAAAGTTGACGTGAACATGGCGGAGCACTGAGCATCTGAAGAGAGATACTTCCTTCAGGAGTCGGTGGAAACAAAGAGTTAAAAGCAAAGTGAATATTGGACTAACGTTCAGCAGCAGCCACACACTGCTCTAAACCAATGCTAATGTTGCTCTGCGTCTGCTGAAGTGTGAATTCATCACATCACACGACTTGTTGTGGTGATAATATGTCAGTGTTGTGTTTCCAGCCGCTCGGCCTGCTGACCTCAGCTTACTGAAAATCAATAAATGCATGCAAAATGTTTCCTTCAGTCACTTTAAAAGCTTCTCTTCTTCTTGTTTCCGCTCTTTTTAGCCTCAGTTTGATTTAGTTTCTCTAGTACTACCTGTTTAAACTGACTGACACATGAAACACCGTCACTTCTGCTGATAATTCCTCCTGGATGTGACGAATGTCTCCCGTGTGAACACGCCCATGAGAGGAATCCATATTCCAGGATGAGTCACGCAGCAGGAGTCCACAGTTTCTGTGTGGATTATCCTCCTTATGTAAGATGTTGATGCATCGTATCACTTATCTGTTTACTACCTCCACATATCAGTAATTAACTTACTCAGCAGAGCTCAGGAGTCCAGTGTTTCTCTCAGACTGCTGCAGAGGAGCATCAAACAGTGTTCATCCTGGAGTCCATGTTAGTATGCAAAGAGTGCAGCATTCTCCCATTTCTTCTTTTTTAATCCCTGAAAACAAGATCTGTACGTCAGCACACACAGGTCTGCACCCAGCGCTTCCTCCAGAGATTTCTGCTACTTCAACAACTCAAACCAAAGTCTCAGCAGTTGTCTTCCTTCCTACCAAAGACATAATCAACATTGACACAGGAGCCTCCTGGGTATTTAAGACACCAGCCCCTCTTATTCTGAACAGTGTGTAATTACAGACATATGTGGAGAGGTTAAGGGCCTTAAAAACCTGACTACTCTTCAGTGATAAACTCCTCAGCCTCCTCAAAAACGAAAAACCCATTAAACGCCCGCAACGCCTCGTCGCCTCTCAACAGCACTCCGCGGTCCAAGGCATGAAAGCGAGGGAGATAAAACGGAAACGCTAAATAGGAAAAAACATGAGAAAGTTTTCTCCCTCTCGCTCGTCTTCCTCATCAAAGTGCGTGAGCGAGATGCGAGGAGATGACGGACCACCGTGAGAGAGCGAGCGAGCGATGGGAGGCTCACAATTTGTTTTCTCTTTTTGTTTCCTGCTTTTCTTTTTCATCTCGGCGTCTCAGGCATTTTTTATTTTTTTCTCTTTCCTGATAAACAGTCGAGAGCTGAGCTCCAGCGCCATGAAGATATTTTCATTTTCAGCTGCAGCCTCATAAACAGAGAGGCTGTGAAGACAATGTGGTTAGAAATGATGAATATATAGCCAGTGGCTTTAATATCTTTAATGCTCGCCACGGATGTGGCAAATAATAGAACGGTATTAGATAAAGAGAAAATAGAAGAAAAAAGACGGTGAGCACTTTTCAACTCTGAGGTTTTTCGCTCCATTAGGAATTTTTAACTGCAGGTTTTAGCCATAATTCATCTCAGAGGACTAACAAGGCAGCTTCTTTCAGTTATGGCCTCGAAGCTTTGAGGTGCTGAATGTCAAATACTGAGGAAGCCAAACCAACAGGAAGACCTGCGATGCAGAAATCCACCCATGCAATGCAGATGTTAGAGGAAAACATCAGCAGGCCAGAGTGAAATGTTGGCATTGTACATTTCCTCTTTGTACCATATCAACATTTCTACACTACGTGTCATGTCAGGTTTAGGTTACATGTATATGAGCTGATTTTCATGTCTGGACGAGGAGTGGATAGTTGTGGCATGACAGCCGCCAAGCCACAGACCACTGTTCAAGACAGCGTTTCAACTTTTATAAAGGCGAGATTATAGGATAGTTTTTACTGCGACGTCGTAACATTTTCCAGCCGTGTAAGTGGCAACAAAACCAGATATATTTGACGAGACACCAGGACGATATGTTGCCAAAAACGTGATTTCTTGCACCGTCTCAACATAAAACTGAACATTTAACTTAAAGAAATAAAAAAGTATAAAGTTTTAACATATCCGTGGTTAGCAGAGACGTCCACTGGCAACATGTCTTTTGGTGATTGTGACAGGACGAGCTCAACATTTCATGTGTTTGCTTTCTCGCTGAGAATCAGTTGAAGAGGTCGATATTGCTCTCATGGTTGTAGAGTGAGAGTGTTAGCTTAGCATAGCACAACAACTCAAAAAGGCTGGAACAGAAAGTTACTCAGTTGGCCACAAAAAAAAAAAAACGAGATGTAACGTCGTTATGTCGTTACATCTCTGAGGACCGTTGTGTGGGACTGCATTGTACCGTCATGTGAGTCTGTATTTCGTTGGCTCCTTCTGCCGGTTCTTGGACGGCACAGGGTTCAATTTCTTCATCCAAAAAAAATCCATGGAAATCTCTCCCGTCCTTAATCATCCAACGCTGATTACAGCCACATTAGCAGCAAACAGAAGAGTATGTGGCCTGAAAGCCAAGTTAAAAACCAAGAGATACTGATTATGAAAACACATTCTCTGACAGCCTGATACCTCCAACCTCCTCACACGCTTTCAATATCAAATTCAGTGGTTCTGTCTTTTTTTCTAGCGAGCAAATACAGACCCAGTGACCTAGTGTTGATGCTAAAATAAAGCCAAGACTCTGACCGCCCTAATCTACTCTTGGCCAAGAATGCTGGCTAGCTGGACGCTTGGCTGTCACAGCTATAATCTTGCCTGTTGCTCGATATCCTGGCTTACACACTCTTTGGCTGAACAGAAAGTTACGGTGGCGAGCTGATGGGCTGTGAGAGCTGATTTGGTGGCTGGCTGACTGGCACTACTCGCGAGCTATAGTGGAGGAGATGTCTGGCCTGCGACGACTGCGTCTCTGCATGGCTGTGTTCTGGCAGCTTCTCCTCCTGACTCACTGGCAGAATGGCTGGTTATACAGGCTAGTTGCCTGGATATATTGGCCGACAAAACAATGAGACTGACTCACCGGCTTAGTGACAATTTGGCCCTGTGCTGGTTCTGTTTCAGAGAGCAGCCATCGTCCCACAGATAGGAAACAGGATCCCTTAATCACTGGCTCCATATTACATCAACAGAGAGTGGGCCACAGCAGACACAGCAGACACACCTCACCACTCGCTGTGGTGCAACACTGCATTAATCCCCAGTGTTGAACAATACGTGGTCAAAAGTATGTGGACATGGCTGTCCACTTCCTTTGGTCTGAGGCTGGTTAACTGGTTCAGCACCACATTCTTCATGGGGAGTTTTACTCAGCCTGGAGAACATGATGCATTTATGCGTGTACAGACGTGAAACTGATCCTAACTCTACAGTCTTGGCATTGTTGTGTCTTTTCTATCATAGACTTTACAGGAAATGGAGAATAACGTGCAACATTTTAAAGTCTCAGGCTATCAGGACGTCCTTTACCTGCATCTTTAAGACCCCATCACACCATCGGGGTCGGACTTTATCAAGATATGAGACAGTATATCGTCTATAAGTGTTGTCCTTTCTTGGATTTTAGGGCTACATTACAAGTGATACCATTTTCTGAAACATTACTGATGATTATTTCATTTTTTTTTTCAATCTTTTTGTCTTATACTTTCAATACTCATCCAAATAATATTGTCACATCAATATCGAGGTATTTGGTCATAAATATCATGATACATGAGATATATATCATGTTTCACCAAAAAAAATCAGGATATTTTAAAGCTGTATCGCCCAGCCCTACGCTGCGGCTGTTGGTGAGCGTCTGTGGCCTCAGTAGTAGTTGTTGTTGTTGCATTGTCTCCTGCACGTTGGCACTAGTCGGCCCTTGTCGGCGGCTTTTCTGCCGACTGAATAAGTGGAACATGCTGAGTGCCTCAGCCTGTCGCTGTAGTGTCCATGATTTCAACCATTTAGTGTAGCTTCTCCTTCTTGTTCACCTCCGCCTCTTTGATTTCCTCAACTAGAAGTCACCATATCAGCAAGAGTGGTGTGAGGCTTCTTTGTCAGAATAACCATGGTTGTCTACCTGCAGTCCTGAGCGTTGACTGAGAGTCATTTCCTGTCACACTGGTGCAGAACGTACAGGCTTGCCGGTTGCGGTTATTGTCTTTACGGTGTGTTCAAGTGCAGCTTTTTGGCCGAGAAACAAATTGTGCTCACCTGGTTGTTCCAGAGTCTTTTAACTGAAAGAGACCGGGTCTTTGCAGTCAGAGCTAAATCAGACAGGCTACATCATCAGCATCTTTTAAATCTCCCATCTTTTATAAGAAGCATTTATGAATTCTTCAATAACTTTTGGGTTTTATTGTTTCACTCTAACTAAACCTTGTTTTATCCAGATGTTTTAGTTTCATTTGTGTTGTTTCTATCTGCTGTTGATTCTTTCTTTTGTAACCGTGTTGAGAAAAGTGCTATAAAATAAAAGTTTATCATCGAGCGATGCAGCAGTCACGCCTTCGCTCTGGTGTCTCAGGGGCCCTTTGGGATGAACTGAAGCCAAATCCGTGTTGGACCTCGCTGATGACTCTTGTGGCTGAATGGGAGCAAAATCCCTACAGCTGCTTCCAAAAGTCTGGTGGAGAGACTGAAACCAGAAGGCTGTTTTTCAGCAGAACATCAATGCTTTTTCATTTTGGAACGAGATGTTCAATTATTATAAACAGTACGGCATCTGAAAACCATGTGTTACATTTCCTTTAACAGGGAAAATGAAAGATCTGGATTGTCGGTTTCTAATTTCAGTTCTGACGAGAATAAAATGTGATTTCAAATATTATTTATTTTTTCTGAAATGATATAAAATATCATGAATGGCCACATTGGGACTGAAAAGCGGAGGATTGTATGAAGTCTGTCAGCGGGAATTTATCTCCACGCTGAGATAAATCAGATCTAAAGCGAGTAAATGAAACTGTCACATCGTCTCTCGTTCACTGCCGACTTGTGTGAAACAATAAAAAATAAAAAAAACAGACATTATTTATTCAGGCGGCTTGAAAGCCGAGCGACAAAGCAACACAGACAGACAGCGCGTCCATAGGAAAAACATTTTATTGAAAAACATTTTCAGTTTGTAACAGACTGGTGGAATGTGTGTCATTTATCCTCACTTTGAACTTTTTGTTTTAAATTTTTGAATGTTAAAACCATTTTTTTCACAGCCTGGCCATCTCATACTGCAAGGAAGGGCGGGACGGGGACGGGGGGGGGGGGGGACAGGGCTACAGCCACCCGGTAACCATGACGACATGACTAAAGAAAAAACCAGGGGTAGACGAACAAACAATGCAAATATATAATACTGTGTTACTTACAAACTGGACTGATATTAAAATCATAAACAGAAACAAAAAACAAAAACAAAAAAAAAAGAAAAAAGAAACTAATTCAATAAATATTTATGGTACACACTTATGGCACAAATATGCAGCAGTCGGTTTGGCAACTCTTCTCTCATGTTTTTTTTTTTTTTTAAACCAAATTACCATGGAAACAGTGCAAAAGGGGAGGGAGTGGGGAGGACACGGGCTTTCCATCGAGCGCTAGCTAAAATACATAGCAAAAAATTCAAATTTTATACAAAACATCTTACTTTTTAAGAGTTTATAAAAAAATGTTTTTATTGGGTTCTGGTCAATATTTACATAAGCTATTTACCAAAAAAGTAGTATGCTCTGTTTGACTGAAGTGTATTTCCATTTTTTCTGTACTTTTTTTTTCCATTTACTTTCCTAAAAAGGTGAATAAGGCTATTGTAACAACCCAGGATCCATATACAATACAAACATTAATGTATTTACAGTTTCTTACCTACAGAAGTACGGTGCAAAATTACTGAGTCAAGTGACCAAGGGCTGACCATACGAGCAAGGCATTTTACAGTAGCCTGAGGTGCTTCTCCTAGCCCGTGTGCTAAGACTCTCACAGCATCGCTACGACGTTTTCACCACAGGTCTGAGCCGAACCGGGTCAATGTTGGGAGAGAGTTAGTCGAGTGGCCGCTAAGAAAAGGACGTCAGATTCAAAGAAACTAAATAAGATTGTCAGATTCTGCCGCAGACAGACAGCAAACTAAACAGCCATTTCTTTGTTGTGTGTGTGTGTGTGTGTGTGTGTGTCTATTTTCATTTCTTTTTCTTAAATACCTGTTCAGGTGTGATATATATGCTTTTCTAATGGTTTCTTGTTTTTCACAGTTTACCTTTTTGTACTACGGCACATAGTTAGAACAGAAAAAGGTTCAAATAAAACTAATGCAGGAAATAAAAAACTAACAGCAGGCTTGTGTGACGTACTTTTGCTAGTTTTTGTGTCATTTGTTTGTCGTTACATCTTTCAGTGGTTAAGAACACTTTCCATAGGTGGTGTTTTTTTTTTTCTCAGAATTGATTAAAAAAATAAATAAGAATTGCATATTTGCAGATTTTGTAGCCTCTTAGAGGCACAAACCTCAGATCAGACAAGGCTTGGCTTTTCGGTGAAATTTTGATGTTTCTTTATGATCGAATGACGTTGATGTTAGTGATGGGCTGACACATGCTCGAGGGGGAGGGGGGGGCGGCCGGCTTAAGTCACGATTATGATCTCAAGCCAAAGATATTAATGAATGTGAAAGTCACTGAAATATAGACTTGCTCAACACGCGCACGCACACACACACACACACACGTACACACATGCACAGGGAACATGGAGGGTGTGTATGAGGACAATCAGGGGCACTGGGTGTTCATGAGAATTATCCTTTGGGAGATGCTACACTGAGTGAGTGTGGGAGACACAGCTACTCTGCCCTTGTGTACACCAATGTGAGCTATTTTGGGTCAGATAAGTCTCCTTCCCCATCGGGGGGCCAGGGGGGCCCAGGCTGCCCTCCCCGGGTCCTCCTTCCCAGGACCGAGAGCTCATGAAAGTACGGGACTCAGCGGGTCGAGAGATATCAAATAATCAAAAACCTAGATTGCATAATGTGCACTTATACCATAATATATTAACGTTACTTCTTCTTCTTCGTCTTCTCCTCCTCCATACCGCCTGACAACACCTGTGCTCTATGTGTCTATCATAAATAAATTCTGCTTTTTATGTTATTTTTTTTATTTTTCATCTTTGTAATGTCCTTTTTTTTTAAAATGTACATCTATTTCGTAAAAAAAACCAACAAAAAAAAACAAAAACCAAAGAAGTAAATGAAGAACTCACAATATGGAAATGCTAATGGAGATTTGAGAAACAGTGACAATGTAAGTAAGATGTCCCTGTGCTTCTTTTAAAAAAAAAACAAGAATAGGAGAGCACCGGTCGCGGTGATTTTGGGCCCTCTGGGCACCCTTAATCATCATTGGACCCCTAGGGGTAAACATTACAGTACCTAGAGCTGCAGCCAGCTATGCTAACCTCAACTACATCTCGGGCCTCTTCTTCACATGATGCAAAAAGCGGCAGTAAGGCGAACTGGATTTCTTATTGCCCCCCCGACACCTGCCTGTTTGAAAAGCCCAGGTTCTAGAGAAGTTGAGGCGAGCCCTCGTTACTAAATTCTGACGGGATACAGCCGCTCTCCCATCTCTAGCTATCACTGTGTCTCTCTCTGACCGCTGTGAAGAGTGGAGGTACCAAAGACTGGGGTTAAAAGTGCTGCTCTATGAATATGAAAGTCCTCCACTCTTCCCAGGAGCCACCTGGGCAGACCTGACACCGGCCCCAGAGTGAGGGCAAGAAAACTTAACAAAAAAGACGAAACAATCCTCACTCCTTCTTTTCACGCTCTCGCCACTCCGAGCCACCGTAGGGTCACTTGTGTTTTAAACGTCACATCAGGATATGACATGTCACTAAAAAGGAAAAAAAAGAAATAAAAAACTCTGTCTGCATTTGAACTACATCAGATATGAAAACAAAGATCAGTTAATGTTGACAAAAAAACTTCAAGTAACATCTGAGAGATTTGAAAAAAACAGATCTGAGAATGAGGAGAGAAAATGGTGCGGTCCACGCTGGAACCCAAACAGTTCACATTGACCGGTGAGGAGACAGTGTGTCTGTGCGCGTGGGTGAATGTGTGTACATGTGATGGTGAGGATGTGGGTGGCAGGGTGAATGAGGTGATCTCCGTGAGTCAGTCAGGAAAGTCCCGGAGAGGATCGCTGTGAGAGATCGCTCTCCTGTTTCCTCGTCCGGCTGGTAAATCCACAGAGTCTCTCCGGCCTGTGAGCATCGAGGGAGAGGGCAGCCATTTTGTGAGTTCATGGTCAGCCCCATATTCTCCCTTTACCTCTCCTCCTCACTCGCTTTTTTTTTTTTGTGTCTCTTTCCCTCTCATTTCTCGAGCAGTAGTCTCTCTTAAGGTGAGGCCAAAAAGATTCCTTCCCCTTCCTGTCGTGCCAGGAAAACCTTCACATCCGTCTGTCCGTCCGATCCGTGACAAAAGAAAAAAAACACACTGTGCACCCGTCTAAACTTTCTGATCCCGCAAAACACTCAGTTCCTGTTAAAATGTTGGGCTGCAGTGCACGAAACAAAACAGGGAGCGACGTCGTGGGGGAAAGAAGAGATCGTCCTCTCTGTTTCCCCCCCCGGAGCCCCAGAGAGCAGCAGCAGCAGTGGCAGCAGCAGCCTTTCTCTCCGGCCCCTCCACCCAAACCCGTCCGCAGCCGACCCGGGACCAAACCAGAGCGACAAGGTATCAGCAAAACTTCAATAAAGAAAAAAATAGTGACAAAACATCAGAGGAGAGGAGGAGGAGGAGGAGGAGTCAACAGAGTGAGAGACAGAGAGAGAAAGAGCGAGAGTGTTCGCGGGCATGCCAGCGGCGCCAGGCGAAGCCAAAAAACCCGCTCTGCCCGGGGAGTGGTCCAGTTCGTCTCCTGCGTGTAAAAGTTCCCCCTCAGACTTTGTAATAGATGTTGGCCGGGCTCTGAGGCGGCATCTCCTGAACTATGTAGACCGGGTGGCCGTAGTCGCCGCTGACCTTCTCGTAGTGCGGGCAGAAGACGCTGTCAGCAGTCCTGAGCGGGATGATGATGTCGCTGGGCTCTGAGCCGTTATTGTTCCCGCCGCCTCCGCTCCGTTTGGGCGTGGCCAAGGTGCTTAGAGACAGCGTGGCGGCGTGCTGCGGCGAGTGCTTGCGGTGCCGCCGCCTGTACTTGAGCAGCAGCAGGACCAGCATGATGATGATGATGATGAAGATGACGCTGCCCGAAGCGATGCCCACGAAGATGGCCACCTCGGAGCCGATGACGCTGGAGGACTTGCCGCCGTTGTCGTTCTCGTTGCTTTCTCTGGGTGATAAACCTGAAAGACAGACGGAGAGCAGACGTGAGCAGAAGACAAAAACAAGATTTTTTTTGTTTGCATCTAAAACATCCTTGGTGAAGGTTATTGTTTGTTTGTTTGTTTGTTTGTTGGTTCGTCAGCAGAAATACACAAAACACTGAACAGATTTCAGCGGACAGACGGATCCAGGATCCTCACTTTCTTCAACATTGCAACATTTCTGTTTTTTGCCACTTTTGTAAATGACTCAGGGAAAAATGGATGTTAACAGAAAACAAAAAAACAGGACTGTTGGGCGTTGACGGAGGTATGCGCTCTACTGAGCGCCATTCTAGTGATACATGTGAAAACTTGTCTCTTCTATCATCTTAAAATAAATACAGTCTGAGTTTCAAAGTGGAGGTTTTGCTCAGTCGGGCTGCAACTAAAGATTTTCATCGTCAGTTCATCTGTTTCCTCCATTAACTGAATAATTGTTTGGTCTCAAAGCCAAAGACGACGTCTTCAAATGTAATATTCAGTTTACTGTCATCGAAATTACATTTAAGAAGCTGGAATCAGATGATTTTGACTTTCTTTTCCTAAAAAAATACTCAAAATAGTTGGTGATCTATTTAAAAGCCCAAAACTGATCAATGAATCAATTCTTTGCTGCAGCTCTGATGCTCAAAACAGACCAGTTTGTATCTTCAGCCATGCAACCGCCTCTTCTAAAAAACGCTCAGACCCTCTTTCCTCGAAGGCGTTCGTGGTGTTGCAGTTCATTATATCGTAAGAATAAAATTAAGCTTGAGGGAGAGGATCACATCTGGACCAGTCGCTGTGGGAAGTGGGCGGGTTTGGAAAGTTACAGAAATGTAATTGTGAGAGCTTCAGGACGCTGTCGGGGGTCTCAGATCCAAAAAAATCACCTCAGCTGAAACATGATAAAGGAAAGACGGCAACGTTATGAGCTGTGTGTCTTTCTCTGCCTCAGTCTTTGGTTCCTCACAGTCTTTTCATCGTGTCACAGTGAAGGTGCAGCCGACGGACCAGCAGCAGCAGCAGCTGCCTATAGAAGCCTTTTGTATAAAGGTCACATTCGATCGGTGGCTATTCAAATTCAGCCGGTGAAGACTGCAACCTTGAAACTAGGGCACGGCGCAGCCCGATAGGAGATACAATGGCTCGGGGAAGATACAGGCGGACGGCACTTAGATAAATTGCATTTAGAAAGACATAAAAAGTAACTTCATTTTCTCACTAACAGCCCCGGAGGGAAGATATTATAAAAGAAATATTTGATGTCATCATGAGACATCAATTATGAAAGCCAAGCTGTGCTCTGTCTCCCAGCGATGGACATCCTGGTTCAGGTCCAACACACACGAGGGGCCGGTGCGTTGCTGTTGTTTCTCGGCGGTACCGGATCGGGTCCCTGAGCAGGCGGGATTACTGTGTCTCCCTGTCTGCTGCTGCTGCTGCTGCTCCCCTGAGGGCCTAAAAGTGCTTTTTGCGGTGGTAGGGGGGAGTGGATATGGGATGGCAGGCAGCCCAAAGCAAGGACCCTTCTGTTGTTTTACAAGGGGATTATGCTGCCTCAGACGCTCTGCCCATAGCACTCTGACGCCCATATGCTCCTGCTAGCGGGCCGGGATGGAGGGATGAAACATAAAAAAAAAAAGTGGAGAGAGAGCAAGATGCTGATGTCGGCAGAGAGCGGTGCCAGCGTGGATTTAACGGGGCGGGATGGGAGGATTTAGGAGTGAAAACAGAAAGTGTCAGGTGAGGCCACGCCCTCGCTGAACCGGGCCACAGAGCGAGGGACCGGTGGACTGTTAATATAGGTCAGCTTGTTTTTTTTTTGTTCTCGGGGCCCTTCCTGTTTCTTTTATCTGAGCACAAGCTCGCTGCGGAAATTGCCGGACTGATTTTTTCTTCTTGGGAGATTTTTAACTGCAATATAATAGCAGAGAGATAAGAGCGGTCTGCACGTAGCCGCCGCTCGGCTGTCTGAGTTGTGATTCGGCGCAGAAACAAGTGTGTGTCTGTACTGAGAGGCAGACAGCGATCAGATCATTTTCCTGAAAATGTCACTTAAGCGGCGGGTTCGGGCTGGACCGCGGCCAGCGTGGAGATACCTTATAAGTCCTTGAGAGGCCGGAGATGCCTATCAGTTTTATGGGCAACATTCAATTACTGGCTGATGAATCGCTGACCTTTTCTTTCCTTCACTTTCAAACACACACACCTTGTAACCACACACACACACACACTTAGCGCTATCTACTCTTAGCTGCTTGAACAATCACGGGGCCCAAAAACACCAAATTGTTTCCATAAATCCTCCCCTCTATTACCACTTTCTCAGGATTTAAAGCTGCACACAGGTGAACTCACCTGGTTTCTCCAGGACATCGTTGTGGTTGAAGGCGTCCTTACCGTCTGAGTGCTTGGGGGAGTAGGGAACTCTGGTGGGGTTGTCTTTGGGTGAAATAGGGTCAGAGGGATCTGGAAGGAAAGCAGATGCAGAGGAATTAAGTTAAGTTGAGATTTTTATTCAAGCCAGTCAGGTGTTTATCTCCAGAACTTCTTCTACACTCGAGGTAAACACAACTTTTAACTAATAGATGTATTTTGTTGCATGCAAAAGAAGCATCATCCAGTTAAAAATGCACAACAGGAGTCTAAACATCGGATGAGGCCACGTTCAAAATTCAACATTAAAAGGTTTTTAACAGAAGGAATATTTTCGATTATCTCTTTTTATCACTCCATAATTTAAAAATACTGTCAACAGCTATCAAAATATATATTTTCGCCATGTTTTTAGTAATAAATGTCTCTAAATCAGGCTGTGAATGACAAATGAACAAAACTCTCTACAAAAACCTCCAGAATAAAGATGTTAGTGCTGCTGAAGTGGAGACAACTTAATGATTAAATGTCCAGAACGTAAATCTGACCTAAACTAAAACATCTCAATATGTATTTTGGACTTTTGGACGTGTTAAGGAAGCAAAACAGCCCAAAAATCTCTCAGTGCATGAAAAATGTAGTGTCTCCTTCTGATGTCATCGATTCTTTCAAACAATCTTTAAAAAAAAAACAACATTTCCTGCATGTTTCCTCAAACACCACAAAAACAAGTGTCTTAGAGGAAATCCTTCAGCACTCAGCAGATTCATGCATCCAAACTGTCCTTCACTTCTGCAACTAGATCCACACTAAATCAAAATGTGTCTCATGTTCCTGATTTCACTGTGAGAAGCAGCTGAAGACAGTTTCTGCTTCTGTTATGAGTCCATTTGGGTCTAAATGCAGCTAAACTGTCTGTCGGTCTCTGTTGTTTCACAGCCGTCACACTAAACGCTGAAGTAATTCACTGAGCATCTGTTGTTATAATCGCTCGCTCAGGTTGAAACGTGCACCGTCACCCTCAGCCGCACCTAAACTCCACTTTACTGAATAAATCCACTGATTTGTAAGCAACTCGAGCTGATTTTCAGTAACTATTAAGCGGCGGAAACAATCTCCAGCACCTGTTTCCTTTTTCTTCTTCAGAGTGCAGCGGCTTCGATTAAATTCCCCCGACCTTCAGCGATTCTCTATAGCTCTGAAGCCGCCGCTGACGAGAGGGTCAACCCCGGGAAATTACCACTCTGGGTGGCAGCCGGGCAACTGATTTATGAATAATTATTGCTGTAATTAAGAGCAGGTCTGTCTGCTGTGTGTGTGTGTGTGTGTCAGAGTGTTATGACTCCTGAGCATTGTGTGTTCGTGTGCACCTTCTCCACCTCGCATGTGTAGAAAGCCTCTAAATGAGAGAGTGTGTAGCAGCAGATGCTTCCAATGCTTGTGTGCGTGCAAGCATACACAATCGTGTGTTCGTGTGTGTGTCTGTGTGTGTGTCTGTGTGTGTTGCTGCGCATTAGGGCTTCCGCTAGATTACATCTCCTGCCCCCTCGCAGCCCCAGGTGTCATGGAGACGATGGAGCTGTGTGCCGCGCAGCCTCCTATGACCTTATTAGGACATTTTCAGACTCTCACAACAGTTTTACAGAATGTAGCGGCGCTGCATCGTGGCCGCCCGCTCGTGCCTGCAGGCGCTCGCGGCCGTAATTCAATAATACAATACTCACTTTGTCCCACTTTCATGATTATCTTCATGGACTTGGTCTTGCACACTCCCCCCTCCTGGTTGTCGATGCCCTCCATGGTGCCATTAGATGTAGCTACAAGAGAGAGAGACAGAGAGAGAGAGAGAGAGAGAGGAACAAGGTTAGGATCAGCTGGAAATTGCGTTGTCATATTCGCCTCGAGCAGATCCGAATAACAGCCAGTTCCCAAAGACAACAGCGGCGCTGAAAGCCTTTTTCTGCTGAGGGAAGGATGTGAGTCATCCCCCCCTTTAATAAAATCACAATTCACCCGTTCATCACCTCCGTCGCTCCGGAATATTTCACATCCCCAAAGTCAATTAGCTTGAGTAATTGTGACTGTAATATCTCTAACTGTGCTGATGGGCCTCATGAAGGAGGCAGTTAAGGGAGGCGAGGACAGACAGAGAGAGCGAAGCAACGATGGCTGCGATGACAGCGGCCATCTTGGCAACGCCGCGGGGGGAAAAAAAATGGCTGGCTTATCGTGCATTAAGCGCTAACGACACTCCAGAGAGTGGTAGCCAGTTATTAAAGAAACACACTTTTGGATTTTTAAAAGCCTTAAAAAAAAAAAAGGCTTCAGATCTAAAAGCCAAACTTGCTGACAACATGAAAAAGAAAAGGAGGAATCAGGGGTGTCAACAGGAGGGGATGAAAACAGGGCACTTCTCCAGGAGAGGCAGTGAAATTAACGGTGGGAGGTGATAAAAAACCTCAACGGCCCCCGAAGATGAAAAGAGCTTAAAGGATCTGAAAACAACATCTGAACACAGGAGACAACAGGAGTGAAGCCGCCGAACGCCGTGTTCAAGGGACAGCAGCAGATGTTCTGGAGGGGCGGCGTCCCACATGTGAACAAAACGGGCCCTGTGAGCAGAAACTGCACTGTGACAGGAAGAAATGTGTACAGATGTGGCCCACACACACACACACACACACACACACACAGCTCAATCAGCTGGATGCTTTCAAGCCCATTAGCCGCTGCTCCGCCTCTCTCCTCCGCTGCCCCTGGAGGCCGCGGGCCAGAACTGCAGCTAGCGTGGATCATGAGTGGGACGGGGCAGGAGGGGGGAGGAGGAGGAGGTGTGTGGGGGTAGTCGGGCTTGTGGTCTATCAGGTCAGTAACACAGAGGCTAACGAGCTGCCAGGGCTTAGCGGCTTGGCTTCCCGCCAGCGCGCAGTGGCCCGCATTCACTACGACTGCCTCCCCCCTCCTCCTCCCCTCTGCTTCCTCTCCTCCTCTCTCCCCCCCTCATCATCCTCAGTTTCCTCCTCTCTTCTTCCTTAAACCCCTTCACCCCCTCGCTCGCTCGCTCGCTCGCCGCCCCTCCCCGCCACCTCGCCACCTCCTCCCCGCTGCAGCACAAGCTTTTTCCATCAACTGCGAGGGAATTGAAAGGCAGGTGCTTCAGCCAGATTCAGATTGAAATAGCTTTGAAAAATTAAGCCCTGCATAGTCTGCCACTTTCTCCTCCTCCTCCTCCTCCTCCTCCTCCTCACAGTCCCCTTTTTCCTTTTTTTTTTCTCCCCCCTCTTCCTTTTCCGCCCTCCCAGCTACCAATCATTTTGATCCGAATCCCCTTGCTTCAATAAGACGGTGATGGGAGCGGACACAAAGAGCATGTTAACAAGGACTCCCTCCCTCCATTTCGCCTCCTCTCCCTCTCTCTCTCTCCCTCTCTCTCGCCCCCTGTCTCCTCCTCGAGCTGACCTATGGCTTTCCAGCGAGGACCGAAAAGCACATTACAGACAAAGCTCCTTAAAGGCTTGTGCTCCTGCACCCAAGTGTGTGTGTGTGTGTGTGTGTGTGTGTGTGTTCATAAACCTGTTAACACACATGAATCGTACGATCGTGCAGGATTTCATTAACGGTCTTAACAATGTTTACTTCGGCGAGTAATTGGCACCATGATGGTGAGTTTGTGCACGTCGAGGTGCGTTCGTGTTGGAAACGCTCGTGGCCCCGCGGGGTCAGAGTTCACCGGGTGTGAAGGGCGCTGATCCGTACCGAAGGTTTATTTAGGTCTCATCTGCCACATACTTCGCCCTCCTTCCTCCCTCTTCCCCTCCTTCTTCCCGTCGCCCTATTAAATCATTTAACACATCGACACCCATCCAAAAAAAAAACAGAAGCATCCTCGTTGTCAAGCCTCCAACAAACAGCTCCTTTATCAAAAAAAAAACTTGGCTGCAACATTTCCTCGACATTTAAAAAGAAATCGGAAAATATAAAAAGATCCTTTTTAATCTGGAGGTATTTTAAACTTTAAATTCTTCTTCTTCCCCTTTAAATGCGGGAGTAAAACACACACGCTCACTATGCCAAGGCTGCAGTCCAGGCAAGCCTGACTTGGATTTAAACAGAATGTGATTGTTGAATCGGCTGAGGCTGGCTGAATGACTTGGCCCCGCTCGGCCCCGGCCAGACGAGGCCCAGGCCGGACGGGCTGACAGACTAGCTGGCTAAAGTTAACCAGCTAATCCTTAATGCTGAGGGGGGGGGGGGTGGGATAGACCTGGTTCCTACAAGACCCTCACAAATGGATTTAGTCACCAACTACTGCTTGGCATTACAGCACACAGATAAGACAGGAAGGAGAGGATGGAGAAGGAAAAGGAGAAAAAACTAGAGAGGAAGATTAACCCGCTGCTTCAGTTTGTGTGTGACCTTCTGCAGAGAGAGACAAGAAGGGAAAAGGACACGAAAAAAAGAAAAGCTACGTCTGATTTTTCCTTCAACATTCATTCGCTCTATCTCGACGGTGAATTACAGTCTTATTTTCTCGCTGGTGGTTTGAGGATGGAGGGCTGGGACACAAACGGGCCGGGCCTCGTAATGCAAAAACAGGCTCAGCAACAGGGGAAAAAAGGCCATCAGGAAAAATCACTCACCGGCTGTGACAAAGTACCGCTCGAGACCAAAGTGACAGCTTGAGTGGGCCCGTTAAAAATGTCCCAGCACACACACACACACACACACACACACACACACACACCTTCCACTACGCACACGTCACATGTACGCTCGAACAAATGGCGTATCAAAGACGTGTCCTCACTCTGAGTGTCTGTGTGTGTTTCACAGCCACCTGTAAAAATTAGCACTAGCACGCAACGAGCATGCGCCGCTCCAACCCGCTACACCCCCCCACCCCGCCTCGTAAACACACCACAAGTCACCCCCAGCCCCCCACCCTCTAACTTAATTTACCCTCCTTAACTCAATTTAACCTCCTTAACTTAATTTTCTCCTGTTTATCAAATCAGGCGAGTGGAAAATCACCCTGTGTTTAACGAGACAGTCAATTGTGAGCTGCAATCCAGATAAACACTGAGCTCTTATCTCCGCTTCCTGCTTCTTCTCCTAATGTAAAAAACCTGCAATACTCAGGATGCCTGTGCTAACACGCAGAGCTGGTTTAAGATGTCCTAGTGTAGATAACGTAACATTCGTGTGGTGTTAGCTGATAATAGCATCTTGCAATTTGTTTAAACTTCTGATGAACTCGTATCTCTTATCCTGTTTTCTTCCTGCAACCAGCAAATAGCAAGAAAAGATCAAGAAGTACAAATATCTGTGCTAGCATGTAGAGCTAGTTTTAGATTAGCATGTGGTCATTGAGCTAAGGTATCATTCAGGCAGTGTTAACGGTAGCATTCTTGTAATTTGTATTTTTTAATTTCCTGCTTTCTCCTAATTTATCCAACAAATAGCAAGAAAAAGTCCAATATCAGCCGAGATACCTGTGCTAGCACGTAGAGCTAATTCAAGAATTTCAAGCAGTGTTAATAGCATCTTGCGATTTGTTAAAACTTCTGATGAGCTCTTATAACTTCATTTGCTGTTTTCTCCTGCAACCAGCAAGAAAAACCTGCAAGAGTTCAGATGCCTGTGCTAACACGCAGCGCTAGGTTTAGATTAGCATGTGTTCTTGTAGTTTCGATGAAGCTTCTCGTGAGCTGTGAGATGTTTCACTTCTGATTAATCCCACATTTAAGATTTGATCATTTGTACAAATGACTTGTCAGGGTCACAGAAGTGAAGTGTCTGTGGTCGAGCATGAAAAGTCTTGTTAAGCTCTAAAAACTCCTCTTTGAAAGCTGCTTCGTTACGTTTGCCAAAAAAAATCTGCGGGTATAATTAATACACAATGAAACACAATGAAGGGCCGCTCATAAATAGTGGAACAGAGCATGGCAGCGACCGAAGAGGCATCTCAGGAAGACACATAGGACGGGACAGAAACTATACAGAGAGAAATGAGGGACTGAACGGATGGATGTGTCCCAGAAAAGACAGTAGAAGAAGAAGACAAAAGCAGCTATGAGCGAAACGCTGAGCGTAATTGCCGTCCGTCTGGTTGCTGTGGAGCGTGAAGCCATCAGCGCAGCGGAGAGGTTACAGGCTGGTTAATACCCGTCAGCACCGGCCGCCCTAATCGCCCGTGACAGGTGGCGCCTTTGCGTTTTCGGGTGACCCCTCAGAATCAAGGCCGGGTCACCACCACGTACCCACTCCTCATCAAAAAACCCATTAATTAAATCCACTTAAATTAAAGTTTCATGATTAACACTTAATTATAGCCGCAGTGATAAGTGCTTTAATTATCATTTTTGGTGCAAAAACGCTCAGTTTGACTGAGAGGAGGTGCAGAAAATCCACTGCTTTTACAATTTCCCACGCAGACACACAGCTGCATTCACTATTATTACTAATCCTGACAGGCGTTTTCATTTTAATGTGATAATAATGAGGCCACCGACAATCCATCAATATGAACCTGGACATGTAAGAGTGAGTAAAGAGCGAGAGCACGACGAGATTTCAACAATATTTTGCAGAAACCTTGTTTTTCTTTAGTTTTTACAGAACATAATGCAGAAATCAGTGTTTGGGCTGATTTATAGTTGTTGTATTCCCAGTGGTGTTTTCTGTTTCTATCATTTTGGACAATAAACTCTATGACTTTATCGAGTTTATGTAGGATTATTGCAAAAAAATACAAATGCTGCATATTCTGCAAAATCATTACCAGGTTGTTTTTATGCCCTAAAATTGGTTTTAGCCTCCAGAAATCCCTGATCTGTGGGGCTTTATAAGGAGCTGATGGTTCAATCAAACACCTGAAAGCACATTTTAAATTCATATCACATTAAACGAGGAGTTTTCCACGTTAGCGCCACACGACAATCACAGGAGCAGAAGATAACGGGACTGTTTTCTGTTGTGACTGAAGCAGAAAGGTGATTAAAGTCTTGATGAAATTTCCTCGTGCTCGTCTGCTGCGACTGTAAATTCAGTCGTGTCCTTCTTCTGCCCTCTTTAGCTCATCTCTCTCTCTCTCTGTGCCCTCATTCCTCTTTAGCCTCTCTCCACCCTCCTCCTCCTCCTCCTCCTCTCTTTAGCTCCTCTTTCCTTTTACCTCGCCCTCCCCTCGTTAGCTCTCTTTCGCTTTCGTCACTCGCTCTGCCCCCTTTCCCTCCTTATTCGTCTCTCTCTCCCTCTTTAGCTCATGTAATCATCTAGCTCACTTGGTTTCTCGGCTGCAGGCCATGCTGCCGCAAACAATCACATCAGACTCATCTGCTCGCAACTGGAGCAGCATTGTGCGCGGCCACTTTGACACACACACACACACACACACACACACGTGCACGGATACGGGGAAAAAATCTGCAGATATATAAAGCAGCCTCTTCTACACATGCAAAGCTTTACACACATATCCTTTTTTTTTCCATTGGTGCAGAGGGAACAGATCTGACCGGCCCGTACAGGACGAGGCCCGATGTCACAGTGGTTTCAATCTATAGAGGTGGTTTCAGAGTCGGGAGGGGGCGTCGAGCAGAAACCCATCTAATCTAGGTCTAGCCTTGGCACAATACTCAACACAAGGCAGTGCTAATCCAATTGGTTGAGATCCGTAGCATTGATGTGGGGGCCTTGGCAATTGTGAGAAGAAATGGAGGATTAAACGCTGGTTAATTAATTACGTATCGAGTGCTCACTCCAAAAGACTAATGAAATCCTCACGGTGAACTTTCTGAGGCGGTGTCACACTCCGACGGATCTTGGACAGCGCTGCTGGAGGGGAAGGAGAGGAGAGGCGGGGGGCGGACACACTCACACACACACACTCGCACACACACACACACACACACACACTCGAACAAGATGGAGATGCTTTCAGGTTTAAGGGCACGGCGAGCCCCGGGTGTAAATGCAACCTATCCATTAATTCCCATACAGTTACGCCTACGAGCGAGGCTTCTCACGTCGGCTCGCTGCAACACTGCAAGGTATAAAACATCCACGTCTCCACCCACGCACACCTCTGCACATTCCTCTCAGTGTGTCTCTCTTGTTTTGGTGTTTGTTTGTGCTCCGCTCTCGGTGTTTACCCATGCAAGGTCTGGAGCTTCTCCAAGCGGCCGATTGGAAATAAAAAAAGAAGAGAACGACACTAAGTACACAACACGGCGCCACAATGCAACTGCAGTGGGCTGTTAAAGCTGCAGAACTCGGGGGCCGGAGCTAGCCAAGAAGAGGCAATTAACAGCAAAACGAGACACACTCCGATGGAGAAACAGCTCCCTCTCTCCCCTCTTTAGGCTACACATTAGCATTTTTTGTAGCTGGGAAAGGGAGGCGGGGTGGCGGCAGCCGAGAGGAGGACGAGGAGGAGGACGAGGAGGAGGAGGAGGGTGATGTTGGTGGAAAAAGGAATTTGCAAGAACTGCAAAATTGGATTTTCCAACCTCTCTTTTTTAAAGTTAGGGACTGAACTTTCCCACCACTCTTGTCGACTCTGCAGGCTGATGAAGAGCGTGAGGACGGTATATATCAGATGTTGTATGTGTGCAGCTGTGTGCACGTTTGCATGATCAGCGTGTTTTCCTTCACACACATGCATCTTCCTGACTCTTTTCTTATCCCTTCATTAACCTGAACTTAACGCGGTCTTCTCCTCTGATTCTGCTCCACCACATTCATCTGCAGGAGCACCGGGAGAAGCGGGGGGGGGAAAGTAAACACCAGCATCGGCTCATCAATAATTAACTGCAGCGTTTGGGTGGAGGAGGCGAGGGGAGGCTGATGGTGTCTGCGTCTCTTCAGCCAGAAGCCTTTGTAGTCGCTCACACAAACCACATCTGATGGTGTGTTGGTTCAGGTGTATTGTGGGTAAGTCTACACGTTATTTGCCTACAAACTGTAGTGTCCTCGTGTGAGTCATTGTTTTAACCTGCAACATATTTCAACCTGCGAGTCCACAGAGTACCTGTTCGACTGTAACTCAGCACGACGTGCCCCGCCATGCAAATATCCTGCAGCTATGACACATTAGTGACAGAGCAGCCACTGGTGCCTGTTCGGAGGTTTAAACCAACTTAAGCAGGACTGAATGAACATATTGTGCCGGTGAACCTGTTTTTTTTTTTCCTGAAACAGCTGCTTGACAGATCTCTCTGCAGGACGTCGAGTGCTGCAGAGCTCAGAGGTAAATTTTAATTCGCTGGAGTCGTCGTCGACTGCAGGCGGTTTAATGTGGGATTTAAACACAGAACAGCGCCGTCGTTACCTCGAATATTTGCTTTTTGCAAACATTCGACTTCCTCTACCATCTTTGAGCGTTTGGATGAGAAGCTGTGTTTCCAGCCCGTCTCCTTTCTTCCCCTTCTTTTCGACTCAGTCAGAAATATGGCCCTCCACTGCTGTGACAGCTCACAGATGGCGGTGGCAGAGCCTCACAGATGGTCCTATCTGCAGCGCACCCCCCATCAGCGCCACACAGATGGTTCAGTCCACCTCCCATGTTTCAAACCAGGGGGCCGTCACTAAACCCCATCAGAACTTCCTCCCAGGATGGCGTTGGTACATCACAGGCAATCAGCAAAGCGGAGTGGCCACACCTGCACCGCGAGGCTGGGTGCTGAGTCATTTCTGACTGTGAACAGTACACGGTCTCAGACCAGGACGGTTTTATATGCTTTAATAAAAGTAGCTTGTCCTGGTGTCGGATGAACGGGTTTCAGAGGTCTTTAAACATCAGAACCACTCCGAGCAAACTTTTTCCTGCAACTTCGAACGGTTCGACTTCAAGCTCCTCATCATCTCATTTCTGGCTGCAGGCTTCATTTATACAAGAAGCAAATCCCACAGGGGAAAAACTCCAGACTCCTTTGAATGGACTTTTAGCACAACTTCAAACGGACCTAAAATGTTTACTCATGTGCGTCTTTCTGTAGGATCCCCGGGGAGAAGTCCATATTTAGATGTGTGCCTCGATCTGTGATGTTCAAGGAACGCTCAGAGTTATCTGACGACGAAGCAACGTCGACTTTCCCCTCGACTGAGACGTTCATATGTGTTTGTCACAGCTAACTTTGATGTCTGGAGGTGGAGGTGATGGTGGAGTTACAGGTGAAAAAGGATGCCAAGCCAGTGGCTGCAGATCAGGACTGTGTTTCAACAACTGTAGGCAAGAAACTACTGGATAGAAACTCGACTTTTTCTGTGTCTGTGGCAAAATAAAACAGATAGTTTTGGTGGGAAGCTGAGCCATCTGCAGCCGTGCTTTTAACAAGACCTCAGGACAATTTCCAGCCGTGTTTGTGGCGACCAAAACTATTTTTTTAATCCATAACCTGATATTTTCCAAACCCTGACCAACTGGTCGTGTTTCATACCTAAATCTAACTGGTGCTCGGGTTGCAGAACATCCATCTGTAACATCTAGTGAAGGTGTATGAACTGTACAAAATGGAGTCTAATCTCAGAAGAGCAATCCATCATCTCCGTTCAGGCAGTTTCTGAATAAGAAAAATTCACGACCACACAATAAACCTCACTCAGAAATCTGAGGTATGTCACCACCAGCTGCTTTCTCAAACCTCGCCGAACTGTTTACAGCTGTTTAAAACCGTTCAATGCTTAATTTACGACCCCATCGGGGAGCGCCGTGTACTTACAGATGATGTAGTAGTCTCTCCCCCTGAAGAACTCCAGGCCCCACAGATTCGGGCTGAACTCCTGAAACTTGAGGGTGAACTTGACGTCCTGGTCGGGCTTGACACAGTTGAGGAGCGGCGTGTCGGCCTTGGTGATGGTGCAGCTCTCCAGCTGCTCCCTGGGCACCATGTACACCTTGTAATACTCCACGCCATCGGACACCCCGCCGTCCACGCGGGGGCACACAATGTCCAACTTATCCCCGATCTGGGGGTACAATACCACGCCTTGGCCGGGCACGAATCTGGAGGAAGGAGACGCAGGAGAGAGGAAGAAGAGATGGATATTAGTCAGCTGCAGAAAAACTGATGAGGAGTCATTCATTATGCATTTCAGACTGGAGTGTTTGCCATCGAGCCTCTTCGTATCTCCCCCAAAAAAAAAGGAGAAGTCAGTTAATAATTGATGTGGTAATTACTGATTGTGTCCATTAATTTTAGATGACGGAGGATAATGGCGGATTGTGTGTGTGTGTGTGTGTGTGTTGGGTACAAAGTGACCCCCATATCTGAAGATGAAATCACAGAGCTTTTTTCTTCAGCATCGTCGCAGCGACGGGAAGGAAAGAATAATTAACCGGAGCACTTTTCCCCGGATGCGAGGGGGAAGCGACAGCACGGCGATGGCATACATAACAGAAAATTAAAAAAATGTTTAAAAAACAATGAAAACCTCGCTTGGTGGAGCAAAATCACAACAACAGGAGAAACATTAGAGACACTCACACATCCACAGAGGAGCCTGCAGCAGTTTGACTGGGAGTGAAGCTGAATCCCCCTAAAATCCTCCCAAAAGTAAAATAATGTTGCCATTTAGTCTCCAAGTACTGAGAGGCCCTGCAGCAGTACTGTGACTGCACACACACACACACACACACACACACACACACACACACACAGTAGGAGCTGCAGTTGGAGGTGAAACCTTGTATTTATCTGCTAAACCAATTTGCCCCACGCCTGAATACAATTTGAAATGTTAACCGTCGAGGCCCGGGAGGCTTTTTTATGGCACGCTGTGAAACGCTGGTGCGAGTAAATAAGACGGGAACGCATCGACACAGACTAATGAAGATCTAGTGGGACCGATTAGCTTCAACATGTTGATCGTGTGTGAAGGATGAAAGAAATATGTCTCTACTGACGTGAACTGGAGCGGAAACAAGAAGCCGATCGAGCGATTAGTCGACTAACGGACAATAAGTCGGAAACTAATTTAGATTTAAGTCACTTTTAAGTAAAAATACCAAATATCACCTGGTTCCACCTGTCAGCTGTGAGGATCTGCTGCTTTTCTTTTAACTAAATATTTTTTTGGACAGCTGGTCAAACAAAACGAAAAGGACATTTGATGACATCATCTTGGACTTTCAGTATTTTTCACCACTGTTTTCACCTCATTTTACAATCCAGGGCAGCAACTAACGATTACTTTCACTGACAGTTCATCTCTTGATTATTTTCTTCGTTAATTAAAATGGTTGTTCTGAATCCTGAAAGCACCTGTCAACATCTCTACAGCGGAGTAAACAACACGTTGTGTCTTGTTTGTTTACCTGTACACAAATGTAAAAATGAAGTGCCGTTATGAGTTAAGTTCCCATGCTAGAGCTAACTAATGATTACTTTCATTGCACATTAATCTGTTGATCATTTTCTCGAAGTTGATTAATCAATAAAATGTCCTCGAATGTCTCCTTTAGTTTCCTGTATGTGATGTAACACACTGACATCAGAGACTTCTGACTTCTTGAAATAACGAACTGATTATCAAAGATAGTCGGCGATTAATCGATTAATAATCGCAGAAAAGCAGCATATTGATTTACAATTTTTCTTGATTAACAGCCTAAATGATCAAAACTGTCAATGAACTTCAGTTAGTCGACTGATCACTAGTCGCCTCCTCTGAACCTGCATCACTCGTCTGTATCATAAACACAAATGTCTTCAGGCTCAGTGTCTCCACGTGACCTCTGACCTCTCCTCCTGGAGGACAGTACAGACGAGCCTGTGATCGTCTCATTACCAGAGCAATGAGACTGAAACACCACACACACTCTGCTGAACTCAACTCCAGCGTCGAGCTTTGACTGTGGGTTTTTTTTTTTCCTGACTACAAAGACAGCCACCGCAGGGCGGCAGGGGAGCCTTCACACAGGGGACCGGTGGCAAGGCACAGTCGATTCATAATTAACAAAGAGCTCTAAATGAAATAGCGGTGGGGAAAGAAATTCAACGCATAATCAGTTTTATATATATAAACATGGAGGCTGGCAGCTCTCACAGAAAGAGAAACCCTCCCTCGTCTTCTTCTGCTTCTTCTTCTTCTTCTGCTTCTGCTTCTTCTTCTATCTCTGTCACACACACTTCGTCTCTCAAACGTACAGACACATACATTATTTCTCCTTCCCTCTCAAGCAGCGTGCATCATCTCCTTTGCTTCCGGCACCGAGCACGTGCACAAGCGAGCATACTGATGCACACACACACACACACACAAACACACACACATGCACACGCGGTGGCGGCTAACTAGGCCGAGCGAGTATTTCCTTCTGCCCCCTGGAGACACACTCAGCGGTGGTACAGTGTGTCCAGTGACGGACACACGGAGACGGGGACAGGAAAGGCGGATGTATGTCTATGCATCGCAGCGCCATCTGGCCTCATCTTATCGTGCATGAGTGTGTGTGCACGTGTGTGTGTGTGTGTGTGCGTGGAGGAGGGGGGAAGAGAGGGGGGAAGTAGAGCAGGGAGATCGAGCGAGAGAGAGAGAGAGAGAGAGAGAGAGAGAGAGAGAGAGAGAGAGAGGAAGGGTCCATAGAAAAGGCCGAGGGGGGGCCTCTCCTCGACACAAACACTGTGGAGTTGTATGTGTATGCATTAACCTTCAGTGTGTGTGTGTGTGCATGTGTGTGTGTGTGTGTGTGTGTGTGTGAGCATGGTTGGAAGCATCCATTCATGCGTGCAAATAGGCATGTGTGTTTATACAGGAGTGAAAGCATGCATGCACGTGCTTATTTTAAATCTGCGTATGTGTGCGTACACATCATTGTGTGTCTGTGTGTGTGTGTGTGTGTGTGTGTGTGTGTGTGTGTGTGTGTGTGTGTGTGTGTGTGTGTGTGCAGCTCGTGGTGGTCATTATTTATCTAAAGAGCTTCATCTAGAAGTAATTCTGACATCACAGCAGCTGATCGGTGCTGCAGACTCGACTCGTCGGGTCTGAATCAGAGTCGACGACTGTAACTATGATTCTCCAGGTGTGAAGCTAACGTCAGGACAGGTTTAGCCTGGTTAGCATAAAAGACATGAGTCATGAGGAAACAGCCAGTCAGGAGTTTAAAAAATCTGCCTGAACCTGAAAAAACGTCGTGCTGCATCTTGTTTGTTTACTCGTTAACAATCACAGACGTATTAATGAATCGAGCTGAACTTCACACGCTAAAGCTGATGATTACTTCCAATGTCAAGGAATATTTTCTCGATTAATCGATTAGTCGTTTGTAAGAAACAAGCTCAGTGTGGCCTTAAAGACATTTGTGTTTACAGTTGAAACTCTTCGCGTCTGGTTGGCTGCAGGTTTCTGAGGGAAAAGAGCACAAAAGGAGAAAAAGGAACCAACTAATGCCAATTCCGATTATCAGAAATGAATCGATCATTTATTAATAATTTAAGTTATTTATCGAGCAGAAACGTCTTTTTGAACGAGCACTTTGAAGCTGAAGCAGCTGATTGGACTCTGCAGCTGCAGCTTCTGATTATTTTCAGTCGATTGTCTATAAAATGTCAGAAAATGTTGAAAAATGTCGGTCAGTGTTTCCCAAAGCTCCGACATGACGTCCTCAAATGTCTCGTTTTGTCCACGACACAAAGATTATTCAGTTTAGTGTCACAGAGGAGAGAAAATATCCACATTCAACAAACTGACATCAGAGAAGTTGACTCTTTTTGACTGATGCAGCTCCAACAGCTGTTTCTACATTTCTACTTGTGTTCAGGTTAAACAAATAAGAAACAACGCGGATTAACAGTTTAAGTGTCGGCCTGCAGCACTTCACTGCTACCTGTCTGTTAGACCGAACACACCCTGAATCTAGCTGCATATTTGACTCACACACATGAGACGGATATCAACTATTCTCTTCTCGCCCTTTGAAAAGAAAGCTCATAAAACATTTCCACGTGTCTGAATAGCTCCTGTCACATCCTCACATGTGACGGACAAAGAAATCCTGCTGCACACATGTTTGAACATCGATGACAAACTCAATCAACACTTTATCCTGACAAAGCTATCAAACAGGGCGTCACAGCTCCAGCCCTGCTAGCATGAATGCTATCTGTGCAGGGAGTGGGCAACTAGCAGGAGATATGAAGAGATAACATCACACACACACACACACACACACACACACACACACACACACTGATGACTGTCATAATGCTGCTTCCTGTTCTTCCACACAGATCTGCCTCAGCCGGGGGCAAACAAACAGGACTAACACACACCGTCCTCTCTGAGACACTGCGGTGTTTTAACCAGCTGATTTACAGCAAAGTGCGACATCATGAAAGTGTTCAATAACTGCTGACAAAGAAGAAGAAACGTGTTTTAAACGTGGGTTTTTACAGATCGGCTGCCGACGAGGCTGATTAGAGGCCGAATATGAGCTGCTGTGGGTGAAACACAATAGAAGGAGATGAAGACGGAGAAGACAAGCTGGACGCTCATTCATTCATCCATTCATCCCTCCAGAGCGACAGGCAGCAGACACCCGGCCTTGGCGGCGGCCATTACAACAGAACACCAAGTACAGGAGGTCACCAGGCCCGGCCCGAAGAGCCCGAGGAGCCCCCGACTCAGCTGCTGCACAGATAGAAGGATGAATGAAGGAGGGGAGGGGCGGAAAACAAATACGAGCTCGCCCCCGCCATCTCATGATTGTAAATGAATTTGACCCCCAACCCTCCACAGGGGCCCCCCACCCTGCTTTAAGGCACACTTGGCCCTTCACCCCCCCTCCTGCTTCACAGCAAACTGAAAACCCTCCTCTTCAGACCCACTATAAATATTCCCGAGAGCGTTTTCTCACGTGTGGAGCGATGAAGGCCGTTAAACCAAGACGTGACCGACTGTGGAGGAATGACCAGGAAGACGATCTGTGAATCATCGACTGTCTGATCATCGATTAATCGGTTTCTGTCAGAAACAAGTCAAACTTCTGTGATTCCAGCTGGTTAAATGTGAATATGTTCTGTTTTAAGACCAAACAACTAATCGATTAAATGAGAAAATACCCTGAAGATAATCCTTCATGGAGAACTCTAACTGCTCCTGAAGTTACAGGAATATAAAATATATAAACTGACAAAGGTCGTAAAGATAACTCACAGCTGACGACACAAATGTGAGAAATCATAAAGAACACAGTGTCTCACTTCTTCTGAAGCGGTCCAGGTTTTTAAAAACTAACATTAACATTAAAAAAATAATGATTTTGTTTGAGAAACCACTTAAAGTGAAATATCTGCTGTACGTACTCGACCTGACGTGAATCAGCAGCTGCAGCTGTGAGTGATTATCTGAAGCACGGTGAGTTTTTTCTCTTCACATCCACGTAAAGAAAACAGAGGATGTGCCAAAAACACGAGAATTTAAAGATAAAAACAATCATGTGACTTTAAGACTCTGAGGAAACTCCAGCAGTGTGAAGGAGCCGAGCAGGAACGCTTCAAGACTTCATGTTAGTTTCATTGTTGCATCGATTAATTGAAGTTAAATAAACGATTAATCGATTAATTGAAGTTAAATAAACGATTAATCGAAGTTTAATAAAGGATTTATGGAAAACATTTGCTGGTTTTAGCTTCTCGAATGTGAGGATTTGTTGTTTTGCTCTCGTTTGTATGATTTTAAATTGAGTATTTTTTGGTTTTTGGACATTTAAAGGTGCACTTTGTAGTTTTGGGATAAAGATTTTGGACATGATTGTATTCATGACTGTTTTATTCAGTTAAGGAAATAAATACATATTTTTTCCTTTAACATTAACATTAACTTTCTGAGGTTGAGTTTCTTTTACAGAACTACATAACGCTCCTTTAACTTTGATCCAGACTCAACAATGAATCAGCTGCTTGAGGAAATAATGAGACTCAGCGTCAGTTGCAGCTCGACTCTTCTGCTGTCGACAGTTTTCTGTCATGTCACGCAACATTTGTCCTTCCTCACAATGAGACCGACACTCGTCCACGAGAGGAGGAGGTGATGAGAGACAGGCGGACGGACGGCAGCACTCCTCTTCTCCCTCCTCTCGTCGCTGTTCGTCCCTCTACAACCCCTCCACAAACAAACTAGACCCAAAACCCGGGCCGAGCCTCGGACCTCTCGTCTCTGACATTTGTTGTGAAGGTGAGGACAGACGCAGGTGTCTGAACTCTCCTCACGAGCTCCTCGTCTCTGTCTGAAGTTAGATTACAGAAAAAAAGCTTTTATAAGACGGAGAAGTTTTTCATAATTGTATGTTGAAATCAGAAGGCCGCAATTTTCGAAAGCCCTCGCTGCTTTTCTTGGAAAAATGATTCTAGAGCGACGTCTGCCTGTGATTGCTCTTCAGCGCTCGTCTCTGCTGTTTGATGACGAAAAATATAAGTTTTTATCTGTTTTTAGTGAAATATGAAGCTGTGAGAAGTTTTTCTAAGAAGAGAGAAAGTGAAATGAAGTGTTTCTTCCACGTATGTGACGAACTCTGCCGATTCAGGCGGACAGGTGGGCGAGACATCTGCTTTTCTACTTTGTCTTCTCACCACTGTCTTCACCTTTAGGTTTGGTGTCTCTTTTAGTGTGTGTGTGTGTGTGGGGAGGAGAAAGGAAATGTTTGGGGCAAAAGGAGCAAAAGGAAAAAGGGAGGAGGAGGTGCAGACCTACTTCCTGAGAGGTTATGACCGCCGCATCTGTCGCCAGTAAAACAACAGCTCACGTGTCTCTGAAGCCTCCTGCCTTCTCTCTCTGTGTCGTCCCTGCATCCTCCTCTCAGTGCACATCTCCCTCTCACCCCTTCATTCCTCTCTCTCTATTTAAAACCGCTGGATTGTTGGATTTGTGAGTGACAAAACACGAGCCGCGGTGGCCGCCCCGGCCTCGGCCCTAATCCTCCCCTGCGCTCTCTTTCCTGTGGCCCTGAAGTTATGAGAAAACAAAGTGGAGCGAGGGGAGGCTGAATATTTACTGCAGACCGAGAGCAACTGTTTGACTCTGAATCCCAGCTGCAATGTGAGGATTCATTAAAGGCGGCAGACAAAGAGGCCAAGCCGAGGCACGGTGAGGGTTAAGCCGGCCGCGATTCTTCGCAGCGACCCCGGCTTTCGCCCTCTGTCGGCCGAGGGGACAGAGGTCTCCACGTCCGCTGTCACCCAATCCCCCCTCAGCCTCGCTCTGCTTGAGTCTGCTCTGCGAGCCTTCGGCCCTACCTTTCATCCAGTAATCCAGGCCTATGGGATCTGAGCGGGCCTAGACATAATTACCCTCGTTGCCCCTTGGGGCCCCGACTCTTTCTTCTTCTCTCCCTCTCTGTCTCACTTTTTTCCTCCCATTCTTTTCCCTCCTTGTTCCTTTTTTATTCCACAATCTTAAATCATCAACTTTTCTAATCATTAAAGAAAAAAGGCCACGTCAACCCTCCATCACCCCGCCGGTGTGAACTCGCCGTCGAACACGGCAGCGTTTCACTTTCTCTCCTTCCATTTTTCCCCCTCTACTCTCTCGCCCTCGCCGCCAGTCGATGTAGCTAAATTAAAACAACTGATCTTTTTCTCTCTGAGCTCCAGAGGAGAAGGAAAAAAGGGCAAAATTAGAGGCTCCGCGGGGGTTTTTGGAAGGAGGGACGGGTCGGAGGAAGAGGGAGGGCATCGTTACGACATTCAGCACAAGGCCTCGTCAGTCATTCATGATGGACCTGCATCTCTAAGCCCTCCTCCTCCTCCTCCTCCTCCTCCTCTCTCTCTCTCTAACCCCCCCTGCATTCACAAAAGGACCCACAGAGGTGCCCCCGTCACTGCCCGGTCACAAAGGGTCTTTGGGCTTCTATGTAATCTCTTAATGAACTGCATTGGAGGAGAGGGAGCGCTCCTTTTACATAAACCATGTAAAGCAGGCCTCGCTTTTGTTTCTCCCTCCCAACTACAAAATGGATTACCAGAAGAAGGAGGTGTGTGTGATGTGTGTGTGTGTGTGTGTGTGTGTGTGTGTGTGTGTGTGTGTGTGTGTGTGTGTGTGTGTGTGTGTGTGGTGGTGGGGTCACACTCTTGTTTTTTTTCTTCTTCGGTGGTTTTGTGCATAAGGGCAGTAAAGTAGTAGAGCGCAAACAACAATGAGGTTTAATCGACACAGCCGTGATCTTTGTGGAGGGATTTCTTCTGATAGGTGCACACACACACTCAGCACAGAGCGAGCGAGCGAGAGAGAGAGAGAGAGAGGCTAGCTGTTTCTTTATGCTCTCCCCCGGCCTACACACACACAAAGGCATTAGACTGGCCCGCAGCCTTCACATTTCTAACATTCATCTTCCCTTGAATAGTCAAAGAGGAGGACTAACACAAACTCAAAGCGAGACGCAGAGGCAGGGACAACTCGGGCTGTCGAGCATATTGCTGACCTGCTGAATAAAGATATTCACGCTTTGGGCTCCTCTGTAACCGAGGAGGAATAACTGACACACTGGCATGAGGACTTTCAACAAGCTGTGAAAAGGCGGATAATAAAAAGTTTATTCAGCCGACGCTCACGGGGAAGTTATTTATCAGGACGGGAGCCGTGTGGAAAAAAACTCAGTGGCACATTTTCCACCCTGAAGTTCCTAAAGTTTGGAAATTTCAACCGATTAATCGATTAAAGAAAATATTTTAGTTGTTTCCAGCCACAGAACTTGAACTACAGACCCACAGTGATTGTCCTGCTCACAGTGAGGGTATTTACCTAAAGAGAAAAGAGGCTCCACTCACACAATGATATCACTCTGTGGCCTTTTACCTCTGAACTCTTCAACCCAGACAGGAGGTAAAGAATGCGCACATGCACCCGCTAATTCTGCGGAATGCCCGCCGCATCCGTGGCAGCCTGCGGCCTGTACTTGCTCCGAGGCTGGACGCACTTTATCCTTTGTTTGTTTTTTTTCCTCCTTTTTTCAAAATCAAAAGTGACGCGCCAAGTGAAATGACACACTAATTTAAGAGGGCTGCAGCTCCAAAATGGAGGTTCTGACTCTGTGAGGACAGGACAGCACAAAATAACTTGTTGGGTGAGCCCTTTATAGAAGAGGAGGCTTTTCCCAGAACACAGGCTGCAGTATGCTCAGTGACAGGGCTTATATTTGCTTTGTCCTTCAAAATAAAACCTCCTCTGCAGCATCACATTCAGGCAAATCATCGCTGCTGAAACCATTCTGGGGTGTTTCTGTCGTCAAATGGCACCATATACGCACTGACCTAAACATAACGACTCACTGCATCGCAGCACAGAACCATTTGGGCTGCAATGCATGCATACAAAGTGCAACCTCGACCGATTTTAAGCTTTAAAAACGCTGTTTCGCTGCCGATCCATCGTCAAAATGGGTACAAACATACATTAATGCGTCATTAGGAGCATCGAGACGCGGCGGGACACAGATGGCCGAGGCAGTCAGGAGGCTGGAAGGCCGAGGCTGCTGCGTACAGACCATCACAGCTCTCTGTCCCGCAGACAACGCAGCAAAATCCTGTCTGAAACAGACGAACAAGGCCCGAGAGCGCGCACGGTTACGCACAACACAAGCCTCAGCTCTCCACCACGCAACAACAGGCACCTGTTAGACCGTCAGAGCGTCTCCATTGTGTGTGTTTGACTGTGGAAAAACAGGAGACAAGAGAGGGACGGAGGGGCTTTCTGGCTGAGCTGGAGCCAAAAGCTGAATTATTGAGCGAGTTGGAGTTTGGCCGTGACGAAAGCGCCACAAAGAGGGGCGCCCCCCGCCGGGCTGAGACCAGGGGTGTAGAGGAGGAGAAAGACACCTTTTTATTTGCAGAAAAAGGAGTTTAACCGCCTTTCTTGGCCTGTTGGAATATTTAGGAGGCACATGGAGGGTGGGGGTGATCTCAGCTGGGTGGATGAGACGCAAACAGGCCTGTTTCCTCATAATCACCCAACTGTGGTCAAAGATAACTCACTATCTTCTATAAACATACACACAACTGTATGAGACATCATGAAATTCAGAAATCAGAATTCAATGTGACATCCAGGCTTCTGTCAGATGCAGTGCACGGGCGCAGAGCAGCGGGGTGGAGGCGCACGACGGTTTTATTCTAAGTTTTCATCTCCTCCAACACGTTTTCCAGCATAATCCGCCCTAAAAAATTCCTCTCATTGTTCACTTCATTATTTAATTCTCTGCACACAAAGTGTTGGGAGCCGCGTCAGAGCAGCAGAGGGCCCCGGCGGAGCGTCCCGGCAGCTCCACGCAGCCCTCCGCCTCGTCGTGTTGAGAACAACGAGGCTTCATTATTTTCATCACGGAGGGTAAAAATATCATCCAATATTTGATCCCGTGGAAAAACACATCTGCAAGGCCCCGCGTAATGAGCTCGATGCAGCTTCAAAGCTCTGCTATTTTTACCGGATCGGACCTGTTACAGTCTGAAATGAATCACAACAGTCCAAGTTATTACTGAGCGAGGAGGCGAAGCGTAAAGTTACCTACAAAATGACACCCAGAATGAGCCACATGTCTGACTGACTCCACATTAATGTGCGCGTCAACAACAAATAACAGATGCAACATATGAAGTGTTGAGCTGTGTGTGTGTATGTGTGTGTGTGTGTGTGTGTGTTGAGTGGCACCATAACGCACGGGCGGCCGAGCGGGGCCTCGCTATCCACTGCGCGTAAATATTCCCCAACGGCGACAAGAAGACAAACAGCAAATTAATCAGCTGGGCAGTGAAGACACGAGCAGAGCGACACACAGCTCCTTTACATCCTGACATTTTGGATGATGTCTTTATCTTTTAACACCAATAAAACACCAAACTCTGTTCAAAAATTGTGCGAGTTAAGGCGCAGAGCGGGTGGAGATCCATTAGGGTTTTTTTTTTTTTGTATTAATCGTTACGGGGAAACTCGGCGCACACATGACCCGCTAATCTGCGTTTATTTTCACAATATCTGACTTTAGAGACGCGGGTCCTGCAGATCAGCACGCTGTGTGATGTCTGCGGGAATAAAAAGCGAGGATAAAATTCAAATTTTTAAATCACGCGACTCTGAGAGCTCTTTGTTCCTGTAAATGTGTGCTGAAATGAAGAGGTGTTTCAGGAAAACTACACAATGATGACTGGTTTTATTTTACGCGTTTAAGCCACGAGCGGCGAGCGAGTCAACCTTAAATTGCCTGATTTTTCAACGGAGTCTGGCATGAAATCGTCTCCCCGCACGGGAGAGCGTATAGGGCGCTACGGGGGCCGATAATCAGCGCGGCTTGTGTTCCACTTACTTGGTATTTGTTGTGTTCCAGTAGATGGACTCCAGGATGAGCGCCCGGCACAAGTCCACTTTGAAGGCAATAAACAAAACTCCGAAATAATATCTCCACATCGAGTCCCCCATGGTGAGCCTGCGCGCCTCCGGGTGGGTGCACAATCCTTCTCAAAATCGCCAAATGTGTCCACAAAAAACAAATCAGACGACAAGCGCTCCAGGAAGGGCTGACGGCGGCAATCTCTTCAGCTTATATCCCGATCCAGAGGGGATGCGCACGGACAACAAACCCAAGATCAGACGTAGAGGAGCATCTCCTGCTCCAAAAACCAAAGGCGCACGGCAGCAGTTCATTCAGCGGGCAGTGCGTTTATATTCTCCCCTTCAGAGCGCTGTAATACATCCCTCAGAGAGAAAAAAAGAAAGTGGTGTTGTCCGCTGTGGACCGGGCGGCAGATGGAAATCAATACAAATATAAATCCTCTGCGTTATAGTCCAGCAGTGCAGCCAAGATCCAGAAGAGCAGCAGCAGCACAGAGGCGGACAGAGATGGCTGGCTGGTGGAATGGTTGAGATTATTCCCCTTTTCAGCTGGAGCTGCTGCTGCTGCTGCTGGTGGTGGAGGTGCTGGTGGAGGTGGTGGTGGTGGTGGTGGTGAGCAACAAACTGTGGGTGACAGCAGCAGAAAAATGAGAAGGGCGAAGCAATGAGGTCGGATGGTCAAAATTAAGAAAATGATCAAATATGAGAATGAAAGAAATCAAAGGAGCTGGAATGGAAGTTCTCATACTAGAGGTCCCCAGAAAACAACGCGCTGCGGCTCCTGCAAAGATCCGTCCCAAACGCCCGCAGAGTACGCAGGGGTGATGCCTCAGCGCTGCTCCGAAACCTGGATGGAGAGTAACTGCAAGGGAGCGCGACTGGGAATATTTGGTGGAGCTGGTTTTAGCGAGGCCCCGCCCCCCGCTGCCGCTGATTGGTCCCCACGGCGGGGAAGTCAATAGGAGCTGTGCTGTCAGTCAAGGGGAAAGGCAACTGGTTCAGTTCGGTGACTAGTGGAGAGCAGAAACGGGGAGGAATCACAGCCGAATGTACTTCTGACAAACAAGGCAGGTGGAGGAATAAAAGCCGAACCCGAGGATTTGTCATTAATGTCTAATTATGACGTAATAAGATCACATCACACACATATAACACACAAATAATAAAAGGTGCAACACTCCCCCTGTAATCAATAAAAAAGATGTCAGCAGGTTAACGGCACGCACCAGACTCCATGTAAATATCTACTGTTTTTACTCTGATGCGTAAAACAACAAATAACGCGCACTTCTCGCGTGTTTATGGCTCCATAATGAAAACAACGAGCTCCCATAAGGCTCACACACACACACATACACACGCACACACACACACACACACACATGTACGTGCGTATGTGTCTCCATTGAGTGCACTGTGTTGCAGCTCGAGTTTTTTCGAAAGGCACGAGCGCCCACTAGCGGAAAAAACGCTCTGGAGACGTGAGGAAGGAAAGAAACAATCGAATAATGTTTTATTTCACATTTTAATAAAACTTAAAATAATGAAATAAACTGTTTTAATTTAGGACAAATGAAACAGAAGATTAAAGCGTTTAAAACAGAAAGTGTTTCCGAAATAAAGAGGACGATTAAAAAGAAAATGTTTTGAACTTTTAAGGAGTTAAAGGAGTTTTTTTTTATTACTGAATTATTCCTTTTACAAATAAAGTGACTTCATGACTATTATCCGCAGTATTACGTGTGTGTGTTGCGCCTTTTCATCGCATCCGGAACTGTTACAACATTATTGTAACAAACATTAAAGTTCCTTCAGAGCTTTAATTGAATCGACACATTCACACTTTCTGCAAAACACTTAAACTTTTAGTGAACAGCCTCTAATTTAACGAGCACACACACACGCACACACACACACACACCTCCGATAGATTACAGCTCAGACTAAAGTAACGTGTGAACTTTTGGCACTTTTCAACGACTTAATTCGATCAGCTCGTTTCTTCTCGCTGTGGATTGCGGGGCTGTTTGCGGGGCTGTTTGCGGGGCTGTTTGCTCTCTGCTGATCGTCTGGCTGATGTTAACACCGGGCGGATAATTGAGGAGTCCGATCCCTCTCCTGTCCTCTCCTGGCCCCGGGAATAAACACACAGAGAGGATGGTGGTACGCGCGGGGCTCTCAGCCGCACCGCACTCTGGATGTTTATTGCGGCAGCTGTGCGTGAACTTTAGATTTAATTTGATGTATTAGATTAACGAGGCTGACGTGATGAGCGCGGGGCCCGGCGGAGCTTTCTCTAAATATTTAACAGAAGAAATCCCTCAAATGTTTCTATATATTTCTGCACAATGTGTTTATTAACTGTTCCAGAGAGAGTTTAAATTATCTCTGCTTTGTTGGCTTATCTGTAAAAATAATCTAAAAGTATCTTAAACAAGCTCACAATGTATTTTTTAATTATCTCTCCTTTTTTGTGCCATTCTGACATTTATAAAAGTTGTTTCTGGATTAAAAATGACGCAAATAAATTCCTTTAATTAAAGTTTTAGCTCCAGATTTATTATGACCTTTATTGTTTTGTTTTATTTGACATTTTTCACGTGTATTTTGTGTGATGAAGCTCGTGTTTGACAGCCACACAGGAAGTTTTGACTTTCTTTATTTTTAAATCTCTTCCTTCCTCCGCGCGGCTAAAAACGAGCTCCTGTTTTAACCCCGTCGGCCAGAAGAAGCAGCTGCGGAGCGTCTTTCCTGAAGATCAGGCCGACTCACAAGAGCTGGGACACACACACACACACACACTCTCTCTCTCTCTCACACACACACACACACTTAACTGTGAATCTGTGCTGTTGACACTTGCAAACAGGAAAGCAGTTTGGAGGACAGGACTGTAACTATTGTTGTTCCTCCGTTGAAAGATAAAGTGGATTAATTGAATATCCTCCTGATGACAGACAGATTATTTAATTCAAATAAACTCTTCACGTGTCTGAGAAGCTCACTTTGCATTTAAAATGAATTAAATTAAATTTAAAAAGTAGTTTAAGCCATCAGCAGAAGAATTCTCTGACACTTCTCGGTGCGTTTTCTCTCTGAGGGAACTAAAAATAAAAACAAGTTTCCAGAGGCAGCTGAACTCTGCAGAAACTCCTTCTTGTTTTAATGACTCGGCTCGGCTCGGCTCGGCTCAGCTGTGCGGGGCTGGCAGGCAGCAGCTCACAGGCCGCCGGTGCTGCTGGGGATTTTTTGTTTGTTCAGGAGCGCACCGGAGCGCGTCGGGGTCTGTGCGTAACCGTGGAGAGGAGGGGGACTTCCAGCTCCTCATCACCGGGAAGCTCAACAGTGACCTCACAGATATGATCCTCTAAACTGGTGACATGAGTTTAATACATCATCACACATCATCTTCATCCATCTCTGCTTCACCTGCACCTTTTAAAAGTAGTCATCCGCAGCTGGATTCACGTGTTCTGCAGCCGGTTAAATCAGCCCGTTTCCAAGTGCACTTCTGTACCTGCTGAGGCTGTTTGTCATCGCCCTGGATCCGGAGGCGCGGCCGGGCCCCGCTGCGCTCTCACGCTCGGTCTGCGGTGATCTCAGTCTCTGTCACAGGCTGGAAACAAAAACCAACACGGCTGCACGAAACTCTCTCAAACCGGAGCTGCCAACTAATTAGGCGCTGTTATTACAGGGATTTGGTTAACTTGACGTTGATGTATGGGGTCCCGGCACGGCTCAAGGGTAAAGAATGGATCGTGGTGCGCAAAAACACGAGACTGTGCCAGTAGTGCCATTAAACTCTGTCATTGAGCGGGTCAGACGGCTGCTGCTTCAGATGACTTCAGTTTGATCACTGAGTTATCAGCTCGCAGCTGTGGGTCAGCGCAAACCTCCCCTCACACACTCAGATCTTCAATATGCAATCCACTGTTCGAGCTCATACTCTGACCTCTAAGAGGAGAAGCATACCTACACAATAATAGCTGTGGTTAGCCTGTTAGCTCAGTTAGCAGCGCAGCTAGCAGTCCACTGGGAGCTCGAGCCAGGGTTGTATAAAGTATCCAAAAATCATACTTGAGTAAAAGTACAAATACGTGCTAAAAGATTATTTTGGCAAAAGTGAAAGTCACCCATACGAATAGTACTCGAGTAAAAGTAATAAAGTAAATTATGAATTTTAGTATCAAGTTATTTTCTGGTAATAAATTAACTTTTTACTGTTGATTACTTGATCCAATATTCAGCATTTGTCTGATTATCTGAAGTGTTTTTGATTTTTTATATTAAATTGCCAATAAAATAAATTTAAATGATCACTACTACTAGTTACTAGTAAATGTACTTAAGTTACTTGTGACCACTGGTTTTCTTTTTGCACTGAGTTCATATAAGAGACATTATTTATAAAAAATAAATAATTTAAAAGACATAAATGTGACGTAAAAGCAAAAAGAAGAACCTGTACAAGTACCTCAAAAGTGTACTTAAGTAGAGTACTTGAGTAAATGTACTAAGTTACATTCCATCCGCGGTTGTAACAGAAAGTTTTGGCCCCAGGAGGCTGTTTTCAGGGCAGGAGCGGCGGATGAACGCTGTCAGGGAGCGACACCGTAACATTAAAACTGTTATTTCCTCAAAGTTTAGTTAATTGTTTTATTGGTTTTTAATTTCTCACCTCTCGCTGTAAAATAAAGAGCGGATCAACAGCGTCACACACATCAGGAGGCATTCAATGGATTTATTGAACTGTTCAGTCCCTTGACAATTGGGGGGGGAAATTACATGACAAATTCAAAATCCCACGACAAAACAGAAAGTCATTATACCCACCTGAGGTCAGCCTGTCACTCACCGACACACACACACACACACTCGCTCACTCAGTCGCTCTCTCACACACACCGACTCGCTCGCACACACACACGCACACACACACATGGCCGCCGACCTCAAACCTTATCTTACCTGAACTTGTCCATCCTCTACGACTCAAGACTTACCAAGTGAGGCGCCTTGCAAGTTAATTTACTACAACAAAACTGAGGGACAGAGCACGCACTGTGGTCGGGCGTTTTCGTACAGGTCAGAGTCTGATTACACAAAACTCCAGGATTTACCATGACTGTGGATCTTTGTTTCCTAACCGTGGTTCAATTTCATGACACAATCCTAACTTTTGGGGGAGGAGGAGGGGAGAGGGGGGGAGTCGGGACATCACAGCAAGGCTAATAACATTACATCACACAGGAAATGTCCTCTCTCTCTCTGTCTCTCTCCTCGTTACCCACAGGGCTCCTTATCGTGGACGAGACACATATCCTGTCGTAGGGTTTGTGGTTCAAGTCATGAGCAGCTTGGGAGTCGAGGCCGAGTTCACCTGCGACTTCAGAAATCTAACACGAGCTTTACGTTTTCCTCTCAACATGCTGCTGTGTCCTTTTAGAAAAAAAAAATTATATACATGGCAGACAGCTGGAGCAGAAAGAAAAAGACGCCGTGGATTTATATGGTGAAAAGGAAGCGAGGGGAGGTGGAAGACACAAACCTGTCAGCTGGACGGGAAGTTTAACTGTGCTTTTTAAAAAAGGCAGCGCTGTGATTTGTTACCACGAGCGGCAGCCATTTTAGGAACCTCATGTTCAACGAAAAATGAGAACGGGAAAAAACCACAGGCCGACTCCCAGGCTGCGCATGAGCTTTTTTACAGTAAAGCTGAACTAGACAAAGTCACACATACTTCTTCTATATCGGGGACTGGAGCTCTATTGTTTGCTGGCTGTGAAGACATGTGAGAAGAAGAGCACAGGCGCACAGTTTGCTCGCTGTTACACCAGAGTTAAGACTTGCAGGGCGAGGGACATGTTATAGCAATCTACATCAAAAGTTCAAGTTCCCTAAAAATGTAAATAAAAACCGAGAGAGAAAAAAAAAAACAGCACAAACAAGAGTCATCTGTGCGGTGTGTGTGTGTGGGGGGGAGGGGTGAGGAAGGATGGAGGGAGCAGTCAGGTCCTTCATGGGCGAAGAGCTGCCTCCTCTTCAAGGCCGGGGAGGAGCAACACGGGCCTTCACGGGGACGAGTCAACACACCGGGCTGCGGCCCTCTCCTCGGCCTTCCTTCAGCACTTCCAAAACGAAGCGAGCGTTCCACAGAGGAGGAGGAAGAGGAGTGGAGTCGAATGATGAGGAGGGAGAGCTGGATGGGGGGGGGATGAAGGCAGGGCGCGACATGTTGGACGAAGGGGGAGCAGTCTCATTCGGTGGCCTTGAGGGAGAAGGAGAGCTTGGGCCTGGACTTGCCCTTGCCGAGGATGATTTTCTGCTCCTCCTTCTGCTGTTTCTGACGGTCCTGCTCCAGCTTCATGCGCTCCTCGTGAATCTTTCTCTGCTCCTCCACAATACGCAACTGTTCCTCAGCCTGCAACACACAGACACACACAGACACACACACAGCAGAAACAATGAGGTCAGACAAGGACAGAAAACAATACCCTTCAAGCCAACTTGCCCACAAACTGCTGGTATTTTCTTTATCCCTCTTTAAGATCCGGCATTACAGAGGCTGCTTTTCTTTTTGGTGTGCAGCTGTTTGATAAAGCCTCAGCTTGTCTAAATCAAGACTAAATCAAATAAACACTGCTTTACAAATTAGACAAACTTGAGGTTATTTAGCCAACAGGGGGGGAAAAAAAGCCACTGGATTGTTAACCACGGCTGATAACCATCAACTCAAAGCCACTCAATAGACGAGGCTCTTGCCAAAGGACTATTATGTTATTCAGTCGTGTTGTGGTGAAGGCCTTGAGGTCTCAATCAGTGGGGGACAGATACTTGTAATGAAAGACATAAATGTCATTAAAAGCACATAAAACAGACAAGATGTGCGTCGGGTTTTTCCCAGTACTCAGATCTTTTACTGAAGCTTTCAGTTTTTATTTGAAATAAAATATATTAAAAGTCAAAGTAGTCATGATTCTGACCCAATTGAGGATCATACACCTCTTAAATCACAGGATCCTAATTAATGATGCATTCATGTGTCACTCATTTTTGCTACTTTATTCACTGTGCTGGGTAGCTCGAGAACATCTGCACTTAACTACGTGTGTCACGATTTTGTTTTTCACATCAAAAATTGATCGACATGAGCTCTTAATTTTGATCTGCGACCTCAGAAGTGTGACCGGCGGTCCAGAGTATTTAATCTGATATATAACCTCAGTGTGGTACTTAAAAAATGATGGCAGTTATATCCAGGAACAGAAGTAACTACAAAAAACTACTCAAGTTATTGGGATTAAATCATTTTTGTGGGTACTTATATTTTTTTCAAGTCCGTAATTTTACTCTTATTAAGTATGCATTACATCCGTAGTTACTTTAAAAACCATAATTAATCAGAGTACAATATGATTTAATATCTAAACCATTTATCTGCATTTTTGATCGTTATTCGATCATAAACAGGCCGATGAAAGTCCTGACATACAGCTGAAAAAAATAAGAAAAGACACAAAGTCTTTTGATTGAACGCTGTTTAAACATCAACAGTTAAAAAGTAACTAAAACGCTGAGCAGCATTTGGGAAGAATACTTTTGCTTAAGTATTATTTTAATACCAGTACTTTTATTTGTAATTCAGTAATATTTCAGTAATGTCTATCCACCACTGGTTATTTCACTCTTCAGCCTACAATTTCTGAGAAAATTCTGAAAATGTAAATAACAGTTTATAACAGGGGGAAGAACAAAAAATCTCTTGGTCTCTACAAATCAAGACTTATATATAATATAAAAATTTTAATAACATTTTTAATTTAAAATTAAGTCAAATTGGAACCTTAAAATCAAAAAGACATTAAATTATGTATTTAATTTAAATATTAATTAAGTGACTCGTACCTTAAGCTATATATACACAATTTAATGTCTTTTGATTTTACTGTATTCAGTATATATTTAAATATTTTTATTCTGTTTCTTTTTTTACTGTATATAGTATATTTTCACTATATATTTTATTTGGTGTACTTTCCTTTTCTTACTTTGCACTATTTGTTTCTACTGACCTGAAGAGAAAGCCAGTCTCATTTTCATTGTGCGTGTGTGTAGTGACAATAAAGGCATATTCTATTCTATGAAATCAGTCGAGGTATAAAAGAGCAGAAAAAGCAAATACTCAAATACAAGTACCTCAAAATTGTACGTAAGTAAAGTGCTGAAGTAAATGTACTTAGTTACTTGCCCCCACTGGTTTCCTTCGCACTTAGTTCATATTAGAGACATTATTTATGGTGGGATATGATTTTGCCAATAAAAAACATCATGCGAGATAAAAAATATGATGCAAAAATAAAAAAGGAAAGAAGCTGATCCCTGTGTTATAATGTTAAAGAACAATGGCAGGTTTTCAGGGTGGTGTGTTAAAAGAGGATGAGTATTTGTAGTTATTTTAAATGAGATCACAGCAGAATGTTAAAAGCAATTAAACTGAAAGTTTATGAATTTGACAGAATTGAGAGAAACGTGTCCAAAAAACAGCAGAAAGGAAGTTTAGCTGTAGAAACTCTGCTGCAAGAAGTCATGCATTCAAAAACTGTAGAAAAGTGTTAGCAGCAAAATGTACTTTAACGACCAAAAGCAGAAGTAATCATAATTCTGATCCATTTTAATTTTTTATATATTTCATCATAGGTTTATAATTGTTGATGCATTAATGGCTCACTTTAATGTTGCAGCTGGTGAAGGTGGAGCTCATTTAACTGATTTATTGATCCTGCGAGGACGTTCACAAGCTGCCCAGCAGAGTATAAAGTCTCAGCTTAGCTCATAATAAAACCCAATACTTGTTGATTTTTTTTTGCATTTTTAGTCTGAATCTGCAAAGTGACTCATAGCTCATAACTTATATTAAAGTAAAAAGTACATTTCACTCTGAATTGTCGTGGAGTAGAAGTACAGAGTAGCAGAAAATGGAAATACTCAAGTACAGTACTTGATTACTTGCCACCACTGGTTTTCTTTTATGCACTCCGTTCATAAAAGAAAAGGTATTAATGACAAAACTTATTTTGTTAGATATAAATATGATGCAAAAGGAAGAAAAGAGCGTGATCCTTCGTGTTATGTTACACAAACATGGCAGGTTTTCAGGGTGTTGCGTTAGAATAGGATGAAGAGTGTAAGTGGTTTTTATATGGGATCAGGGCTGCGTGCGAAAAGCGATTAAATTGAGGGTTATGAATTTGACAGAATTGAGAGAAATGTATCCAGAAAGAGGCAGAAAAAGCAGCAGCTTAGCTGGTTCAGAGCAGGGCGTACCAGCTTGGCCTGAGCCTCGGCGATCTTGCGGTTATTCTCCTCCAGGATTTTTTCCAGCTCCTCCCGCTTAGATTTTTCTTCCTCCTAGACGGGTGACACGGCTCCATGTTAGCGCACGAACAGGCTGCAGCCACAAAAGCACTTTATGTTTCATACATACACAAGCTTGCACTCTAATCGTCACACGCATACACTCACCAGTACACATACACACACCACTAACTCATTACACCACAGAGAAGTTTGTTTAGCCTCTCGCACATGACCACACTGTGGCATTCTTTGCAGTCAGCCTGAATTGTTTTATAAAAGTACAAAGGAGGGGGGGGGGGTGCAAAAAGCCTTAAAGAAACTGTGGGGGAAAAATGAACCCGCTATTTCTTTTTGTTCCCTCCCTCTACTGCAGTTATTACCCTCCTAGAGAAATTAAAAACTAAAAGCCACACCTCACTGCATTATTGTGACAGACATTCAAATTTAAACACAAGAATTTAAAAAAAGGGGGAAACCCACTCATCACACTCATCAATAGAAGACAGATATAAATGAGAGACAATACAATCTAGAAGAAAATACAATTGCTGTTTTTTTAACATCATTATAAGCAAGAGAAAAAAGGATACAAATAAAGGAGGGAATAGTTTTGGCTCACCAATGCACGTATACCTACGCATTTTCCTTGCCTGTGTACCTACACAACTGGTGAAAGCATTCGGCATTAAACGGTTGAATATTTACTGTCTCGTCCGGACTGTGTGGCCCCTGCAGAGACAGAGAAGCGCTCCTGGGGTGGGTGGGTGGGTGGGTAGGTAGGTATGGGGGGATTCTGCCATACTGCGCCCGCGGCATTCCTCTTTATAACTCTGATCTCTGTATTGCTTAACCTGCGCCTGCAGCCACAGCTCACATTTTGTTTTGTTTTTTTAAAGTTTATCCTTCTCTTTAGTCCCCATTGAGACGGTAGCAGAGTGAAGGAGAGCACAGTACAAAGTGGTGTCTGCGTGTGATCGAGGAGGACCGGACCACGGTACACTTACAGAACAGGACACAAGTCTCAGGTGAGCTGAAAGGCTGCAGGCCAGCTCAGGTCAAGTGCTAGTTAGGAAGGTGGTGAGTTGTGTTTCCAAAATAAAAACAACACAAATGTATTTACAAAAAAAAACAATGTCAAAACTTAGCAGCAACCCTATAGGAGAAGCAAGTCATGAGTACAGAACACAGTACATTTGTTTCTCTAGGGAGAAAAAGCTCTGCATAAAATGAATATTAGAAAAAAAAAATGGTAACAGATAGAGGTTAGACCGGGTCAAACAGGAAACAGGAAATCCATCATTATGAATCCCAGAGTAGAAGATTGTCAAAACAAGAGAAGGTAAGGGGAGGGGGGGTAAAGAAAACCTGTACAGGACAAACTGTCTGTGGATTAAACAGTGTGATTAACATTTCTACACATCAGATGTGATTTCAAATGTCAGAGTAACAGAGCAAAGACTGGACGGCTGCCTTGTCGACGACACTGTAGGCGTCTAGCTGAAGCTTACTCAGCTGAATACTGGAAGGCTGACCTTGACCTTTAGCTACAGAAGAGCCTGTTAGTCCTATCCGTCCTGTTGGTAAACAGTGTCTGTGGTTGACAGTAGGGAGATTTAGAGAGAGCAGAGTAAAGACAGATCGGGCCGACCAAATAAGTCCAAGTAGGTAAAGGAGGCGCGCTCCGACTACATTTCTCACCCTATTAGTACCGAGCCACTGGCTGCTGCCTGTACTAGTCAGGGTCACTAGGCTTTAGCTGGCCCTCTCATTCACAATACTCTGTTACTGTAGTGTAAACAAGCCGACTTTTCTTAATGACGAGGGGGGGCTCAGGGTGTATCAGACAGCTGTCTAACTTCACTGTCTAAAAACGCAAAAAAGGAGAGAAAGGAGGAAAAGAGGCCTGCACTAACTTTACAGCACAGTAAAGGTGGTGAAAGGGTCGGGCTTCTCATCAGAACTCAAAGTAAAGCCTGGCTAACCCGATTACATGACACGACTATAATACTTTTTGTTTGAGTTTGAAACATTTAAAAATGGCTGGTGATGTACAGAGATGGTGAATGTAAAAACAAAAAAGTGTCATCTTAAAGAAAAAAAAGAAAGAGAGAGCTCTTTATTACAGACATCAACAGAGATGCTTACATATATGAAAGCAACAGATCAAGCCGATCCAGGAAAAGAAATATGAAAAAGAATGCAGTCAGTCAATTTCTGTAACCGGGCCATGGCAAAAGTTTCACTGACAGGTGGGGGAATCCCCCGGAGACGCTATCAAACAGACAATCGTCCACCTTAAAGCCACTTTTAGTTTCTTAGTGCAAAACCTGTTCAGTGGCTGCTGGAAAAATTAAAGATAATAAACTGTGGAGCCACATTTTTCAGGTGCACGTGTGCACATGTTGTTTATGGTTCATTAACTTCATATGCACATTGATTCCTGCACAAACTGTCTCAATATTTAGCACTCGAGTCAAGAGACTCTCATGGCGCCTGGTGCTCTATATGTTATATTGTGTGTGTTGCGTGCACACAGATTAAAGGTAATGCTCATTAGCATTCAATGCGACTGCAGCATGGCGACTTCCAGGTGCAGTGAAACTTGTACGATGGCGAGATTACACTCTAAAAAACAAATAAGGAGAGGTGGGAGTCACCCCACCTCCACCATGTCCCGTAAGAGCAGGTGACTGGGAGGGAGGTGGGGACAGGGGGGTAAGGGGCGGGGGAGGTATGTAGGGAAGGGGGCTGCGTTCCAAACGACCGAGCGTTACCTCTCTGGCCTTTTGCGCTGCCAACTCAGCCTGCCGCTGCCTCTCCAGCTCCTCAAGCAGCTGCCGCTCCATGATGCGCTTCGCCTCCTCGACGCGTCGCAGCACCTCCCGCTCGATCTCGTCCTTTCGCTTCTCCAGCTCCTCCTCCACTCGCTTGGCCACCAGCTCCTCTACTCGCCGTGCCGTCTCCTCCTCGATGAGCTTCTCCTCGATCTCCTGCTGCCGGCTGGCGGAAAGACAGAAGACACGAAGAGATGGAAGGATATCATAAAGCCGGTCTCTCTCATAGCTTACAGACCAACAAAAACTCTAAAAAATGCTTCATTTATAATATGCAGCTCTGTCAGTGTTTTCTGTCACAGCCAGTCTAATTACATGTGGTGTCGCTGCAGTTAAGATATTTGATTTCCACTGGTTTGGTTAAAACAGTGTTGTCTTCATACGCAGGCTCACAGCAGGGTCGACCACAGGCCCGTAATATTGCGGGTCACTGTGGTCACTCCCCATTGAGTGCATAGAGTGCATAGAGCACATAGTGGGGCCCTGGAGGACAAGAGACCGGGCCAAATATGACCTCAAGACAAACTGATTGGTTCAATATGTGTGGTCATGAAGGAAACTTAACAGAAAAAGTGCAATTTTTTGGAAAGTTTAGTATATTAAGCTGTCAGCAGCCCCTTAGTTACTAACATTCTTCTTTCTTTCGTATAACAGTAAAGAGCCTAAGTGTTTCTGGTGTCATTTGCTGTGCTACCCAGGATATACAGTAGTAGGTCTGTTCCTGTGTTATGATACAGCTACTGCAGACTGTAAGAGTGGGCAGAACGGTTTTAATCGTCTATCAGCTGGTATGTAAACAGGTATTAGAAGTCAAAGAAATAGTAAATAGATAGTAAATATTCAAAACACTCAAAAAGCTTTATGATAAAACTTGCTGAAATCCACTGGGGACTCACACAAACCATGATTTTCTGTCTTATAGTATATATACCCTGAGTATAGTATGGAGCTGGGCATTTATCAGAGGTACTATGTGAGCGAGTCAATCTCAAATGTTGAAAAGGGAGACCAGGTGACGAGGCAGTCATTAAATGGGTCAGAGTTAGGAGATCACAAGAGATCACATGGAGAGCTGCAGGGGACAGGTGCTTCAAATTTAGATCCAACCTTCAACACGTCATCACAAGTTCCCAAAATGTTTTACAAACTCATTCATGCACGTTGTATGTAAAACCACTGACGTTACAGCTGAATCACAGGCTGACTGCATACTGCAGAGCTGTGTGGATATCTGACTCACTAGATCAGCCTTCTTTCTCTGTAGGGATGACCGAGTCTGTCCAACACAGCAGGTGGATGTCACCTGTCATCCTGTTTACCTTTTAAAAATGCTTTTAACCTGTTCTCTTTTCTTCACAAACTGCACTCACAGGAAGCTATTAAGAGTTGGGGGTGTGTTGTTGCTTCTGGCACAACTGGAAACACACAAACGTCCCTCCCTGGATTTGATTTCATCCCGTCAGCCTCTGGGAAACCAGAGACCTCACCCAACCCGGGCCTGAGTCCATCCTTATCTACCGAGTGTCGTGATATTTACATTTGTATGCTTGGTTAAGTGGCCCTGTGGCATTTAAGCTGTAAAAAAAAAGAGCCACTCAGGAGGCCAGGTGTTGGATGCAGCTCACATCTCAGGTGTCTGTGCGCCTCTGGCTACCACACGCACTTTCACAATGGCAGCTTCCCTGTCCGACAGACAGAAGCTGCCAGCAGACAATAAACGGGCTGCGGTCTTTACATGTGGAAACCACTGAAGTGTTTTAAGATGCAGAGAAGTGACAGTGTTGCACTTTTATCAGCACCTCCTCTGCTGCAGCAGCTGATCCAACCACTGCTGCTTCGTCAGACACTTGAACATCTAAACATTAGGAGTGCATTGCTGAACGTAGATGCTGTTAGCATGATTTCTATTACTTGCAGACTGCACTGACATTACTTATTTAGTTCCTACTAAATGTCTTAAGAAGGGGTTAGGGTCAGGGAGTAAGGGGCTTAAAATTGCATTTTTAATCAGACAAGCATCCAACCTGTTGCTACCTGCAGCTGTACAAATGTTTGGCATAGGTGTTCAATAAATTACATACACATTTTTTTTTTTAACATGACGACTGTTATGGGTTATTTTCTGAACATTGAAACATTGCCTGACTAACTGGCCTATGGTATCAGCACTTCCTCGCTTCATTTGTTAAATTAAGGACCTGCGTGACCCCTCTTAAAATCTGCTGCACTCATAAATGTAATCAAGACAAAACTGATAAGAAAACAACAGATGGACAGATTTGCAGGGATGACTCATTCATTGCTTACAGGTCTGTAAACAACAAATGGATCACAGTCTCACCCCCCACCTGTGAAGTCTTTACAAGTTATAAATCAAAAAGAAACATATTTCATTAAATATTTATAATATATAAAATTCTATTAAAATCCATTAAGGTCTAAAAATCAAACTGAAAACTTGAGGTTCGGCCTAATGGAGAAGGTGAGCTGGTCCCTGGGGTGCAGCTGTCTGCTCTGACTGGGATAATTACCTCCTCTGTGCAGACAGGGCCCTGCAGAGCCGAGCTGGCGTTAGCATGCTTTGGCGGCTAGCCTGTTAGCATTAGCTTGCTAGCACAGCGAGCTAACGCCATCCATACAACAGAACGCGGCTAGCCTAGCATTTAGCTTAGCACAATACTACAGTTCCAACACAGACAACGTTATGTAACGTTACAGCTGCGGAGTCTTTAAATAAACTATACTCACATCTTCCTCTGTCTTTCCATTTCTATCCGTCGTTCCTCCTCCTCCTTCCGCTGCTTCTCGTCCAGGGCGTTTCTCTTGCTCAGCGTCCTGCCGAAGATGTCGATGCGCTCCGGCGGCGAGGCTGCTCTCTCTCTGCGGGACGAGGCTGTGGTGGACCGGGAACGAGAACGAGATTCTCTGCGGCGGCTCCGTTTGGCTTCTCGGGACTTGGAGCGCTTCTTGGACCTCTCTCGGTCTTTGGATCGCGACCGAGACCGGCTCCGTTTCTTGCTGTGCTTGCTGCTTTTGGAGTGTTTGGACCGGGACGAGCTGCGGCTCCGCGAGCGGCCCATGTTGACCACCTCCACTAGTCGAGCGGGTTAAACCGAACTACTGCGTCTTATGTGCACCGTATCTGGATTCCGGTTCCGCTCACTCCTCTTTAAAGTTGTTATTTGCAGTAAATGACCAAGCGGAATTGCTTCACCGGTTCTGTTTTGGAGGAATAACCATCCAAAACCGGTTGTTATTTTGCCCTACTAGCTCGCTGTAAAGAAAGATGGCGGCTCCGCGACTTAGTAGTTTCCCAGCAGGCACCGCGGCGCTCGGCATTTCCCGGCAGCCCTCGGGATTTTTCACCTCAGAGCCAAACACACACAGACCCACTGCTCTGCTGAGTGATGGGAAACAATAATCAATTAATGTTTGCATGGACAGTGTGTGTCCGTGCCTGTGTAGAAGCACAGACACACACTGATTAAACGTGTGTTTGTTAAAAAAAATATATATAATCAAGGTTATACTCATGGTTGTCAACTGAAGTCAGTTTTTTTAAATATAGGCCCCAAAATCTGCACAGCTTGTGCAGAGTATAAATAAATCCTATTGAAGTACAGAATATGAGCTCTCAAACAGATAATGTGTGCACACAAATCAACAACATACACATTCAAGTCATGTCAAAGATTACACGTATACAGGCAAACTGCAGCAGTAGGAACTGAAGTTACAGGTTGCTGTGGGGGTCGGTTAAGGAGGAGCACCCTATCAATTATTTATATTAATATTTTACATTATCACAGCATTTTCCCAGTAACACATTTTCTTTAGTTGTGATGCTACACCAGTGGAGGCAAGTAAATAAGTTTATTTACTCGAGTACTGACTTTAAGTACTGACTTTGTGGTACTTGTACTTTAGTTGAGTATCTCCATTTCATGCTACTTGATTATCCTCTTCATTTCAGAGCTAAATATTGTACTTAACCTCAATTCTCCACATTTATCTGCTACCTCTAGGTACAAATTAATATGATCAACGAATGAATTATGATGTATTTTTATGGATGAATATAAAACTTTATTGATCCCTTGTTGATATTCGCAAGTTACACTTCGGAAATGGGTCATTCTGCATAATGAGTACTTTAAATTTTGGTACTTTAGGTATATTTCGATGCTGATACTTGGTCAATTTTGAATGCAGTACTTTCACTTATAACACATTATTTCCACACTGTAGTATCAATACTTTTACATAAGTAAAAAGATCTGTCTGACATTGTTTCAGCTCTTCTGCTCAACTTTGGCTGTTGTTAATCACACATAAACCTCTTCAGTGCAAAGTAAACACCATCAGATCATGTTTATAATAATCTAAATGAGCCTCTTGGGTTTAATGCAGTTTATTTATTATTTTGGACAGAGATACATGACATCAGATTTGGAGTGAGTGTGTGTAAAAAGTCATTGTTTTTTCCACGTGCTGTGCTAAAATACCTTAAATTTAACGTGTGACAATGACACAAAATCTTAAAATAATCATTCAAAGCCAGATTTTTTTTACTGTATCTGTGTATTTATTGTATGAATTCACCTACATGAAGAGATGAACATTTACAGGAAACACTAATGTCTTAATGAAAACCACCTGAGAGAGAATAAAAAGCCTGCAGAAGTGTTTAACCTCGCCCTCTAAGCTGTTCAATAAAATGAACCTTAGAAGTGTAAAGTGCCTTCTGACAGCTGGCAGAGTCGACGTTATACTGATTTCAATTCTCGTCCCTGTTTGACCTATATTTAACTTTGCCTGTGTCCATTTTTAAATGTTGTTTTCATGCACTATCAGGGGCTAAAATGATGCTTTTATCAGAGCTTGTAAATATAGCGACAAGAACATCAGATAACCGAGCGACAGACACAACGAGGGAGAAGGAGAAAAAAAACACAACTTGACAATGACACAGTCCTGCACTAAAAGACTGCCATCCCACTCTGGTAAAATGAGGCCATTGTGATAACTCTCCCTGGAGTGCTGCGCTCGAAATAAACCGGCATTACTATATTTAAAAACACATAATTCAAAAGCCCAGTGATTCAGCTTCAAAAGGTCACACGACTCAAGCTAAAAATGAAAGTGCTCCGACTTCACAGGGTTTTTATGTCATTTAGTTTTTTTCTAATTACCTGCAGCTTTCTGCAACTCTGAATCTAATTTTAGTAGAAAGAAAGGATTTGTTCACACGGAGTCATGCTGCGTGCTGCTTCGTTTGTAGATCAAGAATGATTTCGGTTGTTGCGAACTGATAACGGTTGTCAGATGAGTCACATTCTTACTCGCGCAGATGAAACAGGCCCTTGTGTCGAGTAACATGGGCATTCATCCATGAGCCTGTATTGTCAGGCTGAGTGAGAGCACCACCACAGAAATGCAGATTTCCTCAGAATTAAAGCAAAGAGAAAAATGATGTGATTTTAGTGCCAGAAATTGAGGGCAAGTCTCAGTTCATCCATCCAGGAACAGCCTCCCCTGCCTGCCTGCCCTCCCTTCCTCCTTTCTTTCTTATTCCTCTGCTCGAAGCCAAAGAGTCAATTTTCTGTAACTTGTGGTTGTGTTTTATTTTAATGATCCACAAATTCTGTTCCCGGAGATGAGAGGAATAGGCATTAAAGAGCCAGAGATGTCTTGTTTTTCGGGAAAAGGAGAGGTGCTTAAAGCCCCCTTTGATGAATAATAGAAAATGTTTCATGGAGGTGGAGAGGAAAAGAGTTCCAGTGCAGCTCCGGTGGGGGAGAGAAAAGAGGAGTCGAGCTGGAGAAGCAGTAGATGTGTAAATGAAAGAATTTGCAGAGTTTGTCTGCTTTGCTCCTGGGTGGTTTGGGGTGAATGCTGAAGGAGAGGCAATAACACGAGCAGGGAAGATGAGGTTGTTAGAGAGGGTTTCAAAGAGTCCAAAGAGCAGGTTTCGAATTTCTCTAATCCGCATTTGAAAGGATGCCATGCAGAGGAAATCTCAAGAGAAACAATTTGGATATGTCAGTAATGATTACACGTCAGTCAAGGCTTAAAGGTGTAGATGTCACAGAAGCACCACCTCTTCGTTTGGTGGGAGGCGTTTTAACCAAAAGGATGATTGATTCGGTCACATGTCTGACTGACAGGCAGCAAGAGATAGTTCATGAATACCAGAATAATTCACCTGCTCTCAGTGTTACTGAATACAAGACGCACCTTACTAAATCTAGTCAGAATGAATGAGAACTACATCACTTCATTTATTCATATTGATTCACTTACATTCAAAGATTACCAGCTAACAGCTGACTTCATTAAAAGGCTGAAAACTGCTTTTATGCCATTTACAATTTTCCACCTACAGTGTTGAGTTCACAATTATTTAGCATTGAGGTATTATCAGATGATAGTATGGAAGCCTAGAACATAGCATAGCTCATTATAGCATAGCATTGTATAGCATAGCATAGCATAGCATAGCATATTGTAGTATATAGTATGGCATAGTATAATACTGCATAGAATAACCATAATAAAGGATATAGCATAGCGTAGCATAGCATAGTATATCATATAATACTTGCAGTATAATGAACATCACACATAGTGTCCCAGGAGCTTTAATTAAATAGTTTTAGTTTAACAGTTTCATGTAAAATGTGTAATTCTGTTATTTATTGTGACTCATTTCATCGTGAACTATTAAACAGGATTACACCACTTCCTGTTTACATGCATCCTCCACTACAACAGAGGGAACAGTGGCTACAAAGACGTCGTATATGCTGGTTCTTCAGACGAGAGCTTCTACTGATCCCATTGACGTCCATGAATGAGATAAACCTCAGTAATCTCAGCAGTCAACACAATTTCAAACTACACACAGTGACTCAAAAGGCATTCATGAGGTTGGAAAATATTACGGTTTCCCCCCGAAACCAAATCCCTTTAAGGATTTTTCAGCACACTGTAAGTCATCTTCTGTAAGACTCTCTAATGATGTCTAAGTTGTACATTAAAACGTTGCTTATGATTTCCAATTTGTGCTTGAATCATTTTGTGATGAATTACAGATTATCCTCAGAACTCAGATTTACCACACTTCTGGATCCTAAAGAAACAGATCCCAGATCTCCTGGGCTCAAGTTAATCAAAAAAGTCCATCCCTTTCACATTGCGTGATCAAAGTTGGCCCTCTTCTTTCATGGGCACTTTTCAGGTCTCCTGACCCTGCCCCGTGGTTGCTCTTCAGGGGGAAAAACACTTAACAAACACAGGATCTCTTTTAAAAAGCCCCGCCACATTGTCACATTGTCATGTTGATGGCCCAGGGGTCCTGGCATAAAGAGCCATTGAGGAGGGGGGGACCTGAAAGCAAGCTTTCCCCCTCCACTGCCCTGAATGAGAACAGTTCTTTCACCTCGGGCTGGGTATGGGAGAGGTGAGGAGGAGAAGGAGACAAAGGGGGGAGGACGGTGGAGGTGGAGATTTTTAGGAGAGGGAAGAGATTGAGGATGTGGAGGGAGAGGAGGGGGGAGTGTAGTGTCGCTGGACTGCAGCACTGACCGCTGATAGCTGGGAAACATCCAGCATGTCCTGTCTGCACCAATCAGTGCTGACTTATAAAAGCTTTTCAACACTTTCCTGGAGTCGCTCTGCGTTTATACTGCGGACTGAAGATACAAGTTTTTATTTCAGCAGCGTGTGATGTAAATGCAGCAGAAGTCTCCAGGGCACCAGAGTTTATCCATCAGTGCTGACAGTGGTTTCATACACGGTGAAAGAACAGGGATTTCTTTCAGGCTGAATGTTTGACTTCTTCACTTATCCACTCAGTTCCTTAGAAACCAAGATGTGACCCGGGACCCATGTCGGGCTGGGTCCAAATGACAGAACATTCAGGTCTGATCTGGTTCGGTAAGGTCTTGTTTTTGAGGAGAGGAAGAAAGGGTGAATTTAGAAGTTGAGGAACAATCAGTTGCAAGTCTTTCCAGCCATGACTACTTTCTGGACAGCATATATATACATATAATATACATAACCTCTATTCTTGGGTCTTTTTGGATCGGGTTTGACTGTCCTCGGGTCACTTAAAATGTCTGAAATTGTTGAAATTGCTCATCATAATGTCCCAGAGCCCAAAGTAACATCTCCAAGTTGCTTCTTTTGTCCAACCAACAGTCCAAAACCCAAAAGGTGCATGTCCACAGGGGCACTGGACGCTTAAGCCAAACAGGCTACACCCTCCAACAACCACACAAAAACACACTGGCCTCACCTGATTGGACCAACCCCATCCGTGGGCCGCTGCTCCAGGATTTCAAACCGGACCAACATGGCGACTTGTTTGGAAACCTTGTCTTATATCACAAAAATAGCTCCAAGAAATGTGTGTAATTAACGGGAAGCGTGAGAATTACAGATCCTGTGGACACGTAGCTAAAGACTCCTCATGTACTGTCATAAAGGAGAGAGAAAAGCTGCAAAATCATTGACATTTTTTTTATTGAGAAATGACTTAAACAGTTCATAGATTGATTGACTAATTGATTAATTGACTGATTGTTGCAGCCCTGGTCGGGATGCATCAAGTTGCACAACTGGCATCTGACTACAAACCTCAGCAGATTAAAGACTGAGCCACAAGGCATCAGATACAGCCGTTCGACAAGAGGTTAAAACTTAACAAGTCATCTTACAACCACAAGAAGTTACAACCACGTCACTACGTCCTTTGTTAGCTGCCCACTGAGCTGTCTTTACTCATATATATCGTCCATCCTGCTGTTTGGGAATCTTAACAGCTGATCCGATCTTCACATGAAGAAAATGTTACTTGCATGGTTTGTTTTGTAAAGCTCCTCATTGATTTGTGTGTTTGCTTTGAGAGTGAAGTGACGGCGGCTGTCTTCTTCTTCTGCTGTCTGATTTGTTCTGCCACTTTCCTCCATCATCCGTCACACTCTATCTGCTACCGCGTGACCTCGACAACCTCCACCGGACCACTGACCAGATGTCCTCTGGTCCTCTGACTGACCATTACTCAAGAACGGCAATCACAACGATTCACTCAATTCAGACTCACTAACCCTTAAAAGAGCTCCTCGTTCACTTCGCCCACCACATGTCTAATGTCTTCCTCCGGACGATTTGTTTGTGTCAAGGCCGCTGAAGAGCTCAGTCCGTCTCGCATGTGTCAGCCATGTCCCCCTTCCTCTTAAGAGATGTAATTAAGTGTTAGAGGAGCTTCAGAGATGACCCCCGCCACAAAAGACTCAGAGGGAACTTGGCTGTCACCACCACGCATATGTGACAAGCGGTGGTCAGCGCCGAGGATCATCTTTCTCGAGAGGGCAGGCCGAGAAGAGAGAGCGGAGGACAGGTGATTGTGACAGGCCAACCGGAGAGGTCAAGGGTCGGGTTTGAAGTATCGGCCCGGCGGGGAAGCTGATCTGCTTAAGCTCTTGTCTCTATCTTCATCTGAGACTGAGCTTCTCTTCTCGTCTTGGCGCAGCACCCCGGAGGTCCCTCCCTTCACTGCCATTCAGAACTCAAACGGGCCAAGGTTAGGTATCAGAGCAATTATCAGCTGAAATTAAAAACTGTGAGTGAACTCAGAAGGGTTAGGTCGCTGTTTGCTCAACTGAAAAGCCGTATGAAAGGGCGAAGGATTGACGGGAACATGAGCTGCACTGTGTGACCGACGCTCGCTTGTGGAGGCTGTAGTTTTTATGTCAAAACAGGAGGGAATAAAGAATTTGACTTAAAAGACTCTCCAGCCCTCCTGAGTGTGTCTTTGGCATATCATTCGGTCCGAGGGGAATGAGATTTACTCCTGCGACTCTTTCATCTCCCCTCCTCGCTTTCTTCTCTCGCCTAGTTTTTCTCCCACTGCAAAGCACGGCGGCCAGAGTGTGTGAGTGTGTGTGTGTATGAGAGTGTGTACAATTCACAGCATGGGAAAAAGAGCACTCCTGAGAAACTACAAACAGGAAGAGGGACACATCCATCACAAGCACGCAACCCCCCCCCCCCCTCCTCAACACACACACACACACAGCACAATTCACTCTCCTTGCTCGCCCGCTCTAACAATGGATGCTTCCTGACGACTGGGGTCACGGTGACGTCGTGAGCGACGAGCCGCCGCTGTGTGAAAGCTCCAGCCAAGGTCTTACTCAACGTCCAGCCCATCAGTCAAAGAGAGCTGCTCTCTGATTCATCCACTTGTTTCCTCAGCGAGCCCTCATCATCTCTACGCGCTACGCAAACATTTCACAAGGGCGGGTTCAGCTGACCGGTTTGCTGCCTCTGAATGCAGCATGACTCAGTTTTTAATCAGCACTGATTTCTATCTATTCACAGACCGGAACGGCTTCACCCTCTCAGATATGGACTTTCTGGCTGCTGTTCAGGAATCACTTCATCTTGACTGGTAGGGGTTTGTGCATTCACATTCAGGTTAGAGGAGGAGGTAATTATTCATACCGAGATGAAAGCACCAAACACTGAAGGCTTCAGACTGCCTCTATTAGTTTGATATCTTTTAGAGCAACAACGAGTAGATCAGAGTGAACGAGATGTCGTGCCCCTCAGGCTTTGTCAGGTTCGTGCCTCTCGTCCACGTCAGCTTTAAGTGAAAGGAAGCCGCTCTGTCATTCTCACAAAGCCCCCGACAGCCGTGATGTTTGGCATGAATAGATGAGTTTGCCACCTCTCCTTGATCCAAGCCCTCCGGGCCTTTTAGATGAGATCCTGCAGGAGCTGATGTGTTTGTGTGTCACCTCTCTGCACCGGGAGAAAAGTGTTATCTATGAATATGCAGCATGAGGCCATATGTGGTCTAGCCCTCATTACACTTCGCAAAAGCTCGTCATCGTCCCCCTCAACTTTTAAAGTTCCTGTTTGATTTCCTCCCTAAAAACAAAAGCAGTGGACTCCTGCTGTCCAGCTGCTGAAATCTAGAAGAGAAAAGAGTTGATAAAATTCTGTTACTGTTGAGTTACTGAGTCGTTGTGCAGCTCGTGGTTTCTGGAGTTGTTTTGCACTAAATTTTGCTGCTCGGACTACATAAAGTCCGTCGTACCGTGGTCCTTATCTGTTGGTGGAGGTTGCTACTCATGCCGCCATGTGCAGAACCCAATGCAAAAAACACTTAAAGGTGCTTTTTGTAAGAAAAGTTTATTTTTGAGCCTCATTCCAACTTTAAGATGGCGGTCGACCCGTACTACAGCCCAAAGCGTCAGTTTTTTGATGAGTTACAAATGTCACTACAGTGGTGTTATCATATGTAAATGAACAATGTTAAACTTGTTACCAGCTGGACTTCTTACCGTTTCCTTTACGACTGACTCCAAGCCAAAACTAAAAAAACACCGCTCTGCTTGCAGCAGGAGTGTTTATTTTGCAGGTGTGGTGCAATGCATTCTGGTTGTTGTAGGTTTTCTACCTTTTGTGCAAAAGAGAAACCCACAGCCCCTTGTTTCTCTGTTTCCTCTGGTCACGTAGCTCCAATTTCAGTTAATATTTGTGTCTCTACTGCAGAGACAGCCCAGTTTGATGCGAGGACCATCTTTTCCACGGTGAAGTGCTTCTTGTAATGTCATTTCCTGAATCCTCACAGAATACCAGCCCCCGTTCTGAACCAAAACAAAGAGCAGTTGAGCTGTAATGAGGTGCAAATTGGCCTGCAGATAGCAGTCAACAACAGTTAAGAGTCAACTCAACAATGAATAAAAAGGGACATCAGCAGAATATATACATGCATAAGTGTTTTTGATTGCAGCCTTAATACGAGGGGAATCACATTTTGGTGAATGTAAAACTGCGACCTCTCCCCTGCTGCCGCTTGTTACAAATAACTTTTAATGCAAATAAACACACCGATGTCACTGTTGTTACTGTCGCAGCCATCAGGAGAACCAGCTGGAAAAAGAAGCCAGAAACCAGACAGATACCAGAGGAACCAAAGAATATAAACCTCAGTGTGTCAGTGTGATCAGCTTCACCAAAAACATCACACCCTGATCAATACAGTCCCTGTTTTATTAAAATGCAGTGCTGCTGTTGGTCTTAATGTACAGAACCGAGCTTTATCCACTCAGCAGACTAAACACACTGTGTGCCTTAAAGTGTGTAAACTCTGCATCACATCCGTCCTTTTTTTAAGCCTTTTGTTCGAGTGTTTCAATGTGAATAAAAACCTTTACAGAATTGTTTTCACACATAAACAATATTTTCAGATTTGGCCAACTTAGTTTAGACACAGTCTCACTCACTGCTGCAGCTCCCAGACTCACAATATAAAGGGTGTGTGTGTGTGTGTGTGTGTGTGTGTGTGTGTGTGTGTGTGTGTGTGTGTGTGTGTGTGTGTGTGTGTGGAGGAAAAGGATCGAGGGTGTGACGGCTGTTTTTTGGCTGATCGTGTTAGCTTTCATTAGTGCTCTCCTGTGGAAGGCATGGAGGATGGGGGGGTTAGGCTGATTTCACAGCGTGTTTGTCAGGCTGGGTTGTTGAAGAGGGAGCCAGGATGGTGATCAGGGACTGACGGAGACTCTTACAAGGCTGCCTCACATAGTGCTCGCAGAAGTTAATACTTTCCTGCCCTCAGCTCCCTTGTTTCACTTTATTTTCTTAGCATTTCGACATTAACACGCCGACTATTCAGCAGGTAATCTTTAATAATGAAGCCTACTTTTTATCACTCGTTATCCCGGGGCATTAGCAGCCACTCACAGACTGCTGGTGCTATTAAAAGTACACGAATATGAACATATGTGTTGTCAGAATAAACTCATCTTTTCATTCACTGCCACTGTTGCAAAATAATCCAGGTGCAATGTTCGGCAGAGTATTTAACAAATCCTTGAAAGCTTTCATTATCACGTTCAAAAATATCTGGTCATCTTTTTTAAAATTGAGTTAGGGCTCCGCCATGAAGTTTCATGCACCTAAAAATAATCCCAATATCTTCAGTGAGCTCCTGACTTGTCTTTGAGTGCAGCAAACAAGTCAACATTTTAGGTTTAAGACCAAATATCTGCAAGACTCGTGACATTCCCATCAGCTTCAGCTGCACTTTCTGATTTGTGCTAATTAGCAACTGTTGGTGAAAATGGTAAACGTAATACATGTGAGCGAGAAGCTGTTGTAGACACACATGAATTAAATATGTTGATAGCAGCTCACATCTTCTCTCCTGGAGACATTCACAGCACGGGCCATAAATACCTAAATCCACAGGGTAGACGTCGGCTTTATAAAGTTACAGAAATTGTCGAACACAGCCTCCAGATTTGAATGTGGAAAAGTTAAAGGAAGGTGTTTCTGAAGCTTTTCCATCATTATTCACGGCGTAAAGTGGAACCAGAAAACTCTGTTGTTGCTGCTGTCACAAAGTAAAACCAAATCGATTGTATTTTCCTCAGAGTAGCAGCTTCTACAAACACAGGACGGTAGTTGAGTTTATTCATTCATTTAGTCTATAACGGAGGTGAGCAGACAGAAATGTGCCAGGCTGGATCACCAGTCAGTCTTTATTCTCCTGGAGATCGCCCGGTGGCAGACAGGGAACCAATCTAAACACTGATTGTGTCTTTACAGCATGTAATCAACATTTACTACATAATTAAAACTTAAAGCAAAAGAAAGTGTCTGTTGTCTGTTCAGGTGGAGCCTCACAGCGCCGCTGACGTCTGCACGAGGACTTCTTCTGGTTCGCTTTAGCTTGTCTGTAAACTGAATTCCCTGATGCCGAGCTTCAGTTTCATTACTCATTAAGCCTCTGATTTATTAATTAAACCGCAGGAAAGGTGAATGATTTAATCTATATGCTCGCTGATTAACACCAGGGGGGTTCAAACTACTGTTAGTTACCAGCTGTTGTCACATATCACATCATAACCACTGATGTCTGCATCACGTGAAACAGCTCACCCTGTTTGAGTCTTTTCTTCCCCTCTTCCTTTGTTAACAGGACTCTTCTCTGCAGGACCATCATGTGCTTGATGCCAATTTAAATATACAGCATCTATAAAGATTCCCATCAGGGGTTAAATGTGGTCATAAAGAGCCTGGAGCTGTCCCCCGCCCTCTCCTCTCACCCCGACTTCCCCCTCCCATCTCACCCATCACAAGTTTGGTGACTGATGTCCTGATTAAACAGAGAGGGTGATTGATCCATCATATCCATCACCCCTGCTGTCCGAGGCACAGTATGGTGTCATCCCTCCGCCCTTTTGTGCAGGATTCCAACCTTTGTACTGCACACGTGTGCGTTCATACATGTGTATCCCCCGAAAACCCCACTCTGCTCTCCCGTGTGAGAGTGTGACAAATCTAATTTGGTCGTCGTCGTCAGCGGTAATCTAATTTCTTTCACATGTGTGTTTAAGTGTTTGGAGACACCATATGTTCATTGTGTGAGCGCGAGTGAAGTCGGGGGGTTGTGAGACTTCTTCTTCTTCACGTGTCAAACACAGTCTAAGATGTCACCCGGTCTAAATAGACTCTCCCTCTCTGCGTGTTTCCCCCCTCATCCATCTCACTGACAGTGGCAGAAACAGTAGCCTCCCCGAGCGCTCCGACGGGCCCTCAGCTAACAGTAGGAGGCCCGGCCTGCTATGTATGGAGGCCTTGTCTGCCGGAGGAAGCCCGTTCACAGTCGGGTTAACTTGTTGAGGACACCCCACCGTCACTGGGTTGACCTCTGCGTGGACCTGAATGGAGCTGCCGGGTCCCAAACTCATTTGTCTACTGGATATTCTGACATCCATCCCTGACCGTTCACCTTTCGTCAGAGCTGTAAATGATCCGAATACAAATGATCTGACAAATCCATCCTGTGAGCTGTTAGAGGAACCAAGAGAAAATAAAAAGTGCCCCGTCACTTTTCATTGGTTCGTTCTTCGTAGTCCACAAGACATTTCTGGAGCTTCACAGTAAAACAGAGTTGCAGCGTTCTGCTAAACAACTGAAGTAGCTGGACACTTGATTTAAAACGGAAAAAATCATCTGACAGAAACATAAAATGGCTCCAAACAGCTGATGTGGTGTAAACCAAGTCTCCAGAAGCCGGTTTTTTAAAGTGCCTGCCCTTTTCCCAAACTGTTTGTAACAGCGCCGTTCCAGGTGGTTCTGTGCAACAAACAATCTGGCAAGTCAGTAAATTCTCCATGTTTGTTTGGTGTGTTAGCATGCTAACATTTGCTAATCAGCACTGACTACAGAGCACAGCTGAGACTGATGGGGATGTCATTAACTTTGCAGGGGTTTTGGCTGAAACCAAAGTATCAGAAATAAACTAAATGTTGACCTGATGATGAACATGAAGGTCTGAATCACATTTCATGAGAATCCAGCCTGCAGTTCCTGAGATATTTGGTCAAAAATGCTTCGTCAACATAATTTTTTTCTCTAAAGAGGATGTCAGAGCCAATCATCAGACAAGTATTTCTACACTACAACATCTGTACTGTCACTGTTAGACAAACTCGGATTCCCCTGGAGAAAATGACGTGAACTGTGAGTCAGATCTGATGTTATTTTTTCTTCACAGCTTCTTTATATCTGAGCAGAATCTAAAGACGAAGTCAGATCCATTAGTGGGACATTGATTTAGTGAAGGACGCAAGCAGAGGAGGAACAATCATATAAAAAGAAGTGGGAGCAAACTCTGGTCAAATGTTTGCATCAGTGTTTGTTTTAACCTGCCTGAGAGCCAGATGGGTGGGGTTTCTGATAGAAAGAGGACAATGCAAGTGCCAAGCACTGAGACAATAACAGGAAAGCAATTGAAAATCACTTGGACAGTTTAGCAGTGACCACACACACACTGTCCTCATGCAGTATTCCTGCCTCGTCCCACAGCAGGTTACAAAACTGAAGAATAATTTGATAAAGGTATGTGACCCTGCTGTGTTTGGGAAACATGGGTGGAGAGACAGGCTTGGTATTGAGTTCCCTCAGGGTGCAGAGAGAGGAGCAGGAGCACAGGGACAAATGGGGAAAAGGAAGCTTTTGCAAGCTTTGAGAACTGTCGACACTCTGCAGGCTGAAAACATGTGAAGGCAGATTCACCTTCAGACTCACCTGTGTTGTTTTTAACTGCTAATCAATCAAAGTCCACGATGAAGATGTGGCTCAAAGTTTGCTTGTCGAGCTTTTGCTCGGACAGATCTCAGTTTGATCTTAATTATCATATCAGCAGCATGCAGCCGAAGCATTTTCATTTTCAAAGTCCCTCCCTGCAGCAGCAGCAGAGAGATCAGTCAGGTTGATACAAGGAGACCCACAGGGCTTCAAAATTCAGGACATGAAAGACAACCTATTCTTTTATCCACACAATAGAGGGGATGGGCCCCCGCCCTGATTCACATTCAATATGGAGCTAGCTGCTCCTGCAAGAGGTGGCTTCTTTTTCAAACTCTCTGGTGAAACACTCGCTCCCTCTCCAGGGCGCAACTAAACTTAGCTGACCTTTGACTCGGAGAGTAAAACCTTCTAAACCCCGGGTCATGCATGTGGCCCCTCCTGGTCTTGTAAAGACTGTTAATTGGAGGAGGACAGGAAGAGTGAAGATCTGTAAAAACAGTGCTCTGAAGATGTTGATGTTCTGGACAGTAAATTAATTCTCATGTTTGCAGAAGTTCAAAGTTGTCCGTGTGCACGCTTGTATAAAAGTCTCGAGGGGCGGATGCACCGGAAAAGTTGCTCTTGGACAGGGTGCATGATTTATTTCTCTTCTCTGACAACCAGAACATTTTTATTTGTTTTGAACCAACAAGGTTCTGTTTTTTTACCAATCGGAACAATAACTGCATTTACTTCAATCTGTTTTTAATGGTTTTCAATTTTCAAGTGGAAACACCACGAAAACAAGCCGATCACCAGAGTAAAAGTTGGCAGTGAACATTTTTGCAAAACCACAGACATGTGGAAACTTTTCTTTGGGTTCAATTTTACATTTTACATTGTGCTCTGGTTAGGTTAAAGCACAGAAACCACTTGGTTGGGATTAGAAAAAGATCATGTTTTGACTTACAATACCTGGTTCTGTTGCCACAAAACAGCTTGAAAATGTCCCGACGTTAAAAATATCCAGCGGTTTCACTTTACTAAATGTTTAAATACAGTGTTGAACAGCAGCCTCTGGCTCGGCAGTACACATGTAATATGAACATGTAATGACACGTATTGCAGAGATGTTGACATGATACACATAAAATGTGCAAAATTTAAACGTGCAGAAATGTAAAAAATGCCAATATGTTATTCTGGCTGATAAAACAAGAGTCGCAAATGTTTTGAATGATGTGTTGGTCATCTTGTTGTGCACTCTTCTTTTGCATTGGCTTCATGGCACCCGAGCAGAATTAGCGCCTCCAACTGTTACGATGTGTGAAGCTCCAATATCAGAGTTTTCTTTTTGCCAAATATCTGGAGATTCAGTTAAGATTTACTCTCTCAGACTGTTTAATGAGGGTCAGGGTCACTTTTTAATCTTCCTCTGTCAGACTCTGTATCATTAAAAGAGAGAGTACATGCACATCCTTCTTAAGAGCACTATAACTCTTAATGAAATGTTTGAAAAGGGCTTGAGACACCTTGAGACACCTGGAGATGATTGTTTTCAGTCTGTTCTGAATTCACTGTATCGTTGACGCATTTCAAACTCAGAAAACAACTCGAGGTTCAGAACGACCGACTAATCAATTCTTGCCTCAGACCGAACATCACACCTCCTTTTCTCACACTCCCTCTTGCACTCATCATTTCTTCCCCTGGAGTCCTCAGAGGTCCCCTGAGATATCTGGACCTCCCCCCCTCAGGACGAGGTCCCCGATCCCAGAGCTCGGTGCTGGAATTTGATTAGTCGGTGCTTCTCAAAGACCTCACATCACACTCTTCACGCATACACACTCCATAAACCAACCTCCCCCCTCCCTCTTGTCTTTTTTTAGGTGGAGCTGCTGTGACTGACAGCTGTATTGAGCGGGGTGAGTGCCGTGACACCGGCTCTTTAAATGTGCGAGCCTGATTAGGGCATGCCCGGTGGCCTTATGACACCTAGTGAAATGACTATGACACCCCGTTGGGATGACGCTGAGCTGTTTAGCACTGTCACCCGAACACATACGAGCACTCAAACACACACACATGCACACAATTCAAAGATAAAGTTTACGGGAAGAGTTCACCTAAGAATGAAGATTCAGTCATTATCTGTTCATCTCCATGCTGATGGAAAGTCAGGCAAAGTTTTTTAGTCCACAAAATCTTTTTGGAGCTTCACAGCAAAATAAAATGCCAGAAAAAAAATCCTGGACGTTTATCTTTATCTGGATGTGCACCTAAAAATGTTCACTTCAGTCGTGTTTGTGTAATCCTGCCGACAAACCAACCAACCAACCAACCAACCAACATACTAACTAACTAACTAACTAAAACACCAACCAACCAACCACAGCTCATCTGGCGTAATCAGTCGAACTCGTGCACCCACTTCTGACAGGATGCACACTAACACTTTGAGCTCAGCAGCAACAGTGACACAAGACTTAAATTAAAAAAGGTGTAAATAAAGTCTTTTTAAATCATTCATTCATCATTTTTGACATTTTAATGTTTTGTGGACTATAAAACTTCACCTGACTGAATTTACATTTTGTGGTGACCTGTTCCTTTAAGTATGTACAAACTCATCTCATTCATGACCCACACCCACAGCCCTGCAATTATCCTGCCTCCACAGAAACATAATGTTGAAAAATGCCAATTGTCTCCGTGAGAAATACGACCATTTATCACTTTAAGTCTTAATCAAATCAAACTCTGTGCCCTTGATCAAAATTGCATATTTTCTGGTTGTGTTCTTTTGGCAAACACAAATTCAAAGTTATCTAATTAGTGAGGAAAGTCTCTTGGCACGCTGAATGCCAGGCGGTGCTACTGTAAATACACTTTCACCATCTGGACGGTGTGTGACTGAGCGTCTCTCTCGTCCCTCTCTGTGACCTCAGATAGCCTCTTGCTAGGTGGTAGCACCACGCCAGGCATGGAACAGCTGCCACCGTCGCTCATTTCCCTCCTGTCCCGCCGCCTGATAATCAGCCAGTCATCAAGAAGTTGTTTTACTTCCAACAGTGAAGAAAACTGCAGCTCATCAGTGCATCCTGAGCTGCTCTTCCTCCTGTAGTCTGCCTCTGTTTTGCTCTCAGCCCCCCCAGGTCGAAGCCTTTTCGCTGCAGTAAGACGAGCCGCAGACATTCGTGGTGCGTACTCCAGCGTGTGGCCTCCTGCCGACCCTTCAGTCACTTTCATGTCCCAGGTTAGCTGCTCGGCCTCTGGGGAATGTCCCCCACCCAGCACTCCCACATCCTCCAGCAGATAAGACCCTATCTTTGCCCCAGCTGGTGCATTCCTCAGGTGTTAAATTAGGAGTTAACAAGCGCTCTTTCGTTAACGCTCTGACGGGACCGCCTGATAATAAAGGCCCGTTAGAAACCTGCTCGAGACGACCGGGGACGACTTCATCTCGCGTATGAGATGAGTCAGGATATGAAGACGCAGTCTGCAGAGGGAAAAGCAATAACCTGAAGTTGTAGTGGAAAATAAGATTTTTGATAACACAGTCAGCACGAGGTCAGAGTCAATATCAGTATGGAACCAACACATTCACAAGAGGAAGAAATGCTTAGTGCAAAATATTCTCACAGATCACAGCAGTTTTCTTATTTCTACACAGTGATCATTTACTGCCATCGTTCTCTGACGCTGTGAGTCTGAACTCAGTTTAACTTAATTCATCTTTATTCGTTGAGGGACCATGTGCAATATCAAAACACAATTGTTGCCATCTGATGCATTGGACCAGAGTTAGCTCAGAGCTAATTTAAACATCTGCAGTCCCTCGGCAGGTCGAGTGTTGTCATGTGGTCATTGCTCGATTGTTCATATTCATGAAATGAGTTTTAGTTTTTGAGATTTCCTGTTTAATGTTAAAAGCCTCTCCTTGTGTGTCGTGTTTTGATTTCCACTTCCTGTCTTTGTCTTTTTCCCACACACCTCTTCACTTACAAACTGTTTTTGTCTAGTGTTTCACATCTCGTCCCTGGTCCTGTGTTCCTTGTGTCTTCTTGGCTCACACTAGTTTGTTTGGTTTTTGTTGCACTCTTGGATTTGTGTTTTGTCGCTGGATTTTTGATTACCTGCCTTTTGCTTTTATGGACGACAGCTTTGGTTTCATTAAAGCTCAAACCATAACAATTTATGGTCACCATGACCATGATAAATAAAGCGTTAGCCTCCATAATCTCACATAAATGTTGTTCAATATGTTGATATTTGTGACTGAACTTCATTTCGACACCTCAGATGTTCTTACCTGCTCTCACGATCAACAGTCTGCTATCGGGAGCTGCTAAAATGTGCCGAAAAACCTAATTAGCGATGCAGCGAGGATGTCAAACACTTTCAACATCGCATTATTAGCATTATCCATCATTAGAAACATTGTCGTCACACCCCGCAGCACTGAAGCCCCCTTTGCAACTGGGTAGAGCCATCTGGCCATCTGGGATCCTGCATATTCAGAGAGGAACAGAAACCTGACATCACAGCCTTCAGCCTCTTCACCGTCACCTCTCACTGAACCGTAACGTGTCGCCCGGTATATTTAGATCACCTTTAACTGATGACTGTCAGGGAGTCGGGCGCTGGGTGTTTGTTTGTTTGCGGGTTTGTTTGAACTGAACTTACTAATTGTGTCCAGCGGTGATTGGTGACCACCGGGGGGGTCAACGGAGACCCCACACTCATCTCTGCAGGGGATCACTCCGGTCGCACCGCCATCTGCTGCTGTCAGTCACACACACTCTGAGGGGATGAATGAATGTGTGTGTGTGTGTGTGTGTGTGTGTGTGTGTGTGCTGTATCTCATCTGACTTTCACTCCTCCTCACCTCAACTCCTCAGTGAAAGGAGCGATCTAAATATACCGGTTGACATGTTCTGCCACAACAGGAGGTGCCTGTGATTTAGGCTGCGAGGTGTTATGGCAGATCCAGCACCCCCGGTGAAAAACGCATAATCCCTCAACCAGCTGGCACTGCCCACTCTGCATGTTTGGTTTATACCTCTGCACCCAGCCTTCACAGAGTGACGCTAACATTTGACAGCACCGCCAGCTCTGTTCCTTTTCCAGGCAGCGTGGAAAAACCAAACGGCATCACACACTAATGAACCCTGTTTCAACCGTACAGGAAGTTCCTCCTTTCCAATTCCAGACCGAGTTTGAAAACGAGAAGCTTTAAGTTTAACGGATTTGATGGCTGAGCTCGCTGGGATCTGTGTTAAAAAGTTTAAGATGGTCAGATGTCTTTTTAAGAAATCATGCCGAAGAACTGAGAGTCAGATTTCATCAGAAAATATACGATCATTAGTGGAAGCCCGCTGGGTTAACAGGCTGAGCAAAGAATGCAGAGAAAAGGCCGATCCAGCTCTCCGTCTGACTGTCTTCACCGGGCCGAGGCTCACTCCAGAACTCTCCCATGGTCTCTTTCCACAGACCTGGCCCGCTTCTGTTGCACAATGGCACGCTGTGGTTTTGGAGTTTAGTTTCACTCACACATTCCTGTTAATACGTTCATCTGACAGACATCAGCCTCGCTGCTGTTTGCTGGCTGCTTCCTGCAGCCATGTCAGAGCTGGATTTGCCGTGCAAAACCGAACATTTCCTGCTACTGAGTCTTCACATTAAGAGCTTTCCACTGGCAAAGCACTCGGTGGAAATACAGAAAATCTCATTCAGATTAGAAGTGCTTTGTTGGAAGTCAGTATTGTTAGATATATGAAAGAAGAGAAAGATGGCTCCTGCGTGTGAGCAGGCTTTTTTCTTTTCATGTTTTGCATAGATTCGACTCAGCAGCCGCCCTTATTTTGGTTTAGATGTGTGAGTTCACTCTATTTGAGCAAAGTACAGTTCAATAAAAATCTGGTACACAATCTGGTCACTGGATCAGTTTCAAATGTTGCAGGAAGTTAAACGGCAAAAGCTTGCAGCAATTTTACTGCAATCACTTGATCCGCTCGCTGGAGTTAAATAAATCTGCTAAATCTTTTTCATTGAGTTCAATTTAAAGGATCTCGACATGCTGGTCTCTGCAGTTGACCTATTACAGTCTACAGCGCTGTCCTCTGAGAGAACAGCTGAGCTGGAGAGTCCAAGATGGAGGAAGCTATCTTAGCTTACTTACAACATGACAGGCATGACGTGTAACACAACTGTGTCAGCGTCAGTGTAAGTTATGATGTGTGATGTGTAACGTAGATATTTAATGCCACTTTCTAAACAATAACATGGCAGTAAGGATCATTTACGTCCCTGTCGTATGTTGGTTGAGCTCTTCCTCTGCTCAGAGAGCTTCCAGACCTCGCTGTCTTCCCATATTTGCAGACATTGCTGTCCGTCTTCTTTAAGTCAGATGCTAACGTCACACCCCTGTCCCGTCGTGCTAACTCACTCTTTAGACACAGATGTTGATCCACCATTTTACCTTTGTAAGGCAGAATAACTGTGCAACATTTCCAGCTGAATAAGTTGTGTTAGCGAGCCGCCTACAGTAAACTGTCCCTGGGAGTGATCTACTACTCAGCTACACTTCTAGCACTGCCTGTTTTGCTACTTTACTGTAATTTGCTTCAAATATTTCACCTCCAACGTGACGTGAAGACAGTCAACGGCTTCGTCTGTGCAGACCTGTCCTACGGAAAATGATTTGCATCCTCCGTGTAGGACAAGGTCTAATTACTGTTACTCAAAGCATCTTGACAGCTAAATGGATGAATGCATTCCCCGCACTGTAGTCCTGACATGCCTGGTCTTAGTTCAGCCTGTCACCAGCAGATGTTACTGGCAGGTGATTGTGAAAATACTTTTCAAGAAAACAAAGTTCCTTCTGAAGAATGAAACTTTAGAGCAGCTGTCCTGTCCCTTCAGTTTCCTCATCAGTCGGATTGCTTTAAGTTTTTCCTGCCACACAGATGATGATCACTCACTCCTGACAACATCTCCGGTGATGGATTGTCAACTTCAGGACAGGCCGAGACAGATTAATCGCTTCCCCGGGACTACAAAACACTGGGTGTTGGAGCTGTAGCTTTTTAATCCTGGTGGTGTAAACCCGCAGCTGTTGTTTCGTAATGTAATTCACATTAGACCGAGTCCTTCTGGGAAACTGATGAGAGAGTAAGGGAAGGTAACCCCAAATGAAATTGGAAAAATCTCGCTGTGGAGCCTTGTACACAAAGCTGCCTTTACTCACATTAACTGGCATTAAGTCACATTATTGATTTCCTCAGTGTTGGCAATGGAGTTTTTCCTGCAACATCATCAACTCTCTGACTTTGGGCTGCACTGAGAAAACTGAGGTGGGCCGAGACAGAGAGGAGGCGAGAAGAAGATAAAGTGAAGACGAAGACAGGGAGGAATAATGAGGGAGAGATGATGTAGAGGGGAGAAAAGACAAACAAAGCAGAAAGAGAAGGAAGAGAAGAAAAGGGATTAAAAAAAAAAGAGGAAGGAAAAGTGAGAACAGGTGACGGATGATGTAAGATGGAGGGATTTGCGGGTAAAGGAGGACGAGCAGAGGAGAAGGAGCTGCGATCGATGAAGAGGCGGATCAATCTGCTGTCCGGAGAGGAAGACTGATCAGGATAAAGGGAGCATTCATCATGACACAATCCTGATACATGCGGACACCAAATTAGAGGCCAGACTCTCATTTCACATCACCGCTGGTTAACAATCAGCCAGCCTGAGGCAGAGGTGTGTGTGTGTGTGTGTGTGTGTGTGTGTGTGTGTGTGTGTGTGTGTGTGTGTGTGTTTGTTTGTGTGTGAAGACCTACCACCACCTTCATCCCTCCTGATGCTCATCTGCCTCATCAGCAGCTGCAGTTTCCCCCCATCGAACTCTTGTTTTCACGCCCTGACGACGACCTCCTCAGAAACAACTGACCAGCCAAATTTACTAGATAAACACGAACAAGTGCTCCCCGATCAGGACAACCCTGCTCTGACCTCTCCGTGAGGACCCCCCCTCTGTGGGTGTAGTGGTATGTCCCATCCCTGCAGAGCTGCTGGAGACAGACACCGTCCACTGCCACAACACGGGAGAGTCCTGAGATAACATTTATAACAGCAGCTCACATCTGTGCGGGGGACTCCTCAGCGGCTCGCCGTACACAGAGAGCGTTCTTCATCAAGGTGGGTGGCCATGTTTTCCACCGGCCACCAACACAGGCGGACGCATCTTTGCATTTTTAAGGCCTTTAGTTGATGTTTGTAGCCGTGGGGGGGCTGCGATCAGGTGAGAGAAAGAGTCAGAGAGACAAAAGAGACTTAAGACCTGGAAATATGTTAGCTCTTAGCTTCGGGTTTCCTCGTCTTAAAGTCAGCTCTTTGGGGGAAAGAGGTGGTTGATGACGAGCGTCTAATGCCGTTTTTCCACCAGCACTTTTGTCCGCGCTGACTCGAACCGAGCCGCGCTTATTTGCTTACTGACAACTAGACATTTGTTATATGCTGCATTTTGTTGAGTTGTGTACTTTCATTATCCCAAATGTTCCCAACAGTGTTCAAACCAGAGGAATCCACAGGTTTACTCAAGATAACAGTGTGTTTCATCTGCTCGCCTGTCGCTATAACTTCCAGGGAAACATCAGATCAAACGTGATAATGTGAGTTAAACTTTTAAATGTTAACTCATCTGTGAACATTTCTGTCACATCAGAGAGCTTTTCATCAGCAGCGGTGGCTGTTTAACAATGAAGACAACAACTCCCATGATCCCGCGCTGCTTCACGTCAAACTGTCGTCATTGTCTTGATTAACCTACGACCCCAAAGCTTCAGTATTTGACAGGTTTCGATTCAGACTTGTGTTGGAAATGTTCTGGACTCTACTCAGACTCTACGCTGCCTCACACACTCACCTTCCACTTCATTCCCTGTTTCTAAAAACAGTGCGTGGTGCTTGGCAGTGTGTCCAGAGGACGATGCCTTTGGCCTTGTTCGGCCCGTTCCCACCTCCCTCCTCGTCCGTGTTTATTGCCGTCTGACAGCATTTCCTCCCTGTCGGCTGTCGTAGTCACAGCCGATGGCTAATTATAGCAGCTAACACCGAGCCCTGCCCGCCGCTCACCTCCTTCTCTTACCTCACGTGTGACTGTCAATACATCTCAGTACACTTTGAGTGTTTTCATGGCTGTTCCTTTAAATAATTAACGAGTAGTTTGTGTATTATGACATTTAAGAGTTATTTAAATCTTTGCGTAACAAAACTACTGACTTGCATCCTCCAGTTTTCAGTCGGGACTATAACACTTTAAAGTTTCTTTAAGTTTCATCATTCAGTTTCTACAATCTGAACGGAACAAGTTTTATTTTTCCTAAAAACGGTCGAACAGCAACTTTGAAACAAACTCTTGGAAAATGTGCACAAACCACAGCGGAGAGACGTTTCTCTGCACGGGAAGCTTTCTGCTGAGTCTCTGCGGGTGATGCAAGGTTGTTTTTTTTCTGGATGTAGAAAAATGCATTCAGCACACGTAAAAATGTTTCTTCCCACCATGGTTTCTATTTAAAGATGCTGTTTGAATGTTTTGGCAGAGCTCCAGATGTGTGTTTAATAAAGTGTGTGTTTCTGCTGCAGCAGCGCTCAGAGGAGGATGATCCGTAATGAGGACGCCACACATCACGTCACCGTGCAGAGACAGTATGACCAGACCACAGAGTGACATGCACTCTTTAACTTGTTGACTTGACATCATTATCTTTCACCTGAAAACGAAAAGCCAGACTGAAAGAGAGAAGTGTGCTTCAGTGAGCGAGCTGCAGGAATGTGTCATTAGCATGTGGCGGACAGAAAGCAGACGGGAGATTAGCGTGGACAGCAGACGGCAGTGAAGTGGAGACTAATGAGTCAGAAGTGAAGTCGGAGGTGAAGATTTATTCAACAACAAGACGACTGACGGCACAAAGTCCGAAAATACGACTGAGTCATGACAGACTGTTAAATATCATCAGGATGAGAATCTGAACTGAATACGCATGAAAAATATCAGTTTAAAATCACCTTCTAGACTTAGAGACAAAATGGCACCTGTCCTCATAGATTCACTTGATATAAAGCTGATATTAAAGGGACACTGCACAGATTTATTAAAGACAGCAGTGAGGACATCTCCTCCTCTGCTGCATCAACTTTGACTGCTCTGTTTTTAATTTGTCTCCTGGCAGGTCAAAGCTTTACTGAAGAGTGGTACTAAAATAAGACAAGAGTCATAAGATCAGATCAGATAAATAGTAAGAAAGAATAAACGAAATAAAGAATGAAGGAAGGAAGAAACAAAAGAAGGACGAGAAGAAGGAGAGAAGGACGAAACAAAGGCAGGTAAGGAAAAAGGAAGGACAAAAGGATACAAAAGAAAGAAGGAAGAGATAAGGAAAAAAGGAATAAAAGGAAGATGAGAGAACAAAGAAAAGAAAGAAAGAAAGAAAGAAAGAAAGAAAGAAAGAAAGAAAGAAAGAAAGAAAAATGGACAATAAAATACAAATTACATGAAAGGTGTAATAATACTTGACATCAGTCATATTAACCCTGTAGGTTGATTTTTATCTCTTTACAGACTCTTGACATATTTCTTCATACCGTCTCTCAGTTTATTAGATTAAAACACTCACTGCTCTTCAAAGCAGCTTCAACATGATGAGTTGTTGTTGAGACTCACTCCTTCATCCTCCCGTCATCATCCTGCTTCATTAAAACCCTCTTCATCATCACCGGCCCCACACCCTCCTCCCTCTCTCATATTGTATCATGGTGGCAGGTCAAAGGTCACACTCTTCTTCTTCTCCTCCTCTCACAGTCCATCTGTTTCACCGGCTCTCTGTCACCGGCTGTCCACCTTCTCCAGTACCTCCTCCTTCGCTTCATGCTCGCATCACCTCCCTCCCCGCGGTGCACAAAGGCGGTTTTATTCCTTATATTTATGTGTTTGTTTCGTCTGCACACGTCTCAAACCTCCCGTGTTTATTTGAGGATTAGATTGGCAACACACATGAAGGTGACACGAGGTTGTAGCCACAGACACGTAGCACAACACACACACACACGCACACACACACACACACACACACACGAGCGTCTTGTGCATCATCTTCCCAGCCATTGTTGTGCTGCTGTCAGCTCTTGTTTACGGCTCTATTTAGTGACCTGTGGTGGGAATCTCACCGTCGCACTCGCAACAAAACAAAAGGACAGAGCGAGAAAAAGTCGCTGTTGTCATCGTCAGCCGCTGCGGTCATCCTTTGGTCAACATGTTATTTTCATTACTGGACTTTGTCCAACTGGCCCGGGCCAGAGACAGCGACGCACACAGACACTGGACACACACACACACACACACGCTTGTGCAGCTCCCCTGTCCAAAACAATAGATATAAATATAGACGCCTCTGGGAAAAAGAATACAAACGCTGCGTCCATCCCTGAACCGAGGAGCGACGCCCAGTCCTGCGTTTCCTGTTCTCGGGAGCCCCCACGCAGAGAAGTGCATGTTGGGAGAGCGGACCGCCGTCTCCCCCCTCTGTTCTCAAAGACATGACACACAAGTGAAAACGTCCCTGAGCTTCAATGGACAGACACTCACATGAAAGTCTGCGTTTACAATAACCCTTCTCCACCAGAACGTCTCTGTTATTATGAGTCAAAGGGCAAAGACATATTGTCAGGACTCTCTCTCTCTCTCTGTGTGTGTGTGTGTGTGTGTGTGTGTGTGTCTTTGCTTTATCTGCTCACTTTAAACCCGCAGCTACAGAGAGCCTACAGTGTTAGCTTCACTTGTTTTCACACGTGTATATCAGGGCTCGATGAAGCTTCGTGGTTCACTTCAGCTGGAATTCAAACTGACATGTTCTGAGAGGTGCAGCGGTTAGCACTGTTGCTTCACAACAAGAAGGTCCTGTGGCGTTTTCCCAACAGCACCGAGCCGCGCCGATTTGCTTTTCCATCGCTAGTTATATTAGGCAACCAGTTTTACTCACCTCAAAGTGAGCTGTGGAGACGTCCTGCAACTGCAGCCAGCCAGCGGGTTGCAAAATGATACTCAGCTCATGTCTGAGCAGGAAACCTGACAGAAAGACGTTTTTTAAAAGTCACCGTGTTCAGCTTTCAAGTACCTGTAGGTGTGAATGGTTGTTTGTCTCTGTATGTCAGCCCTGTCCACGGTGGACCCCGCCGCTTGCCCAATGTCAGCTGGGATCAGCTCCAGCCCCCCACGACCCTGGGAAGGATAAAGTGGTCCTGGATGATGAATGAATGAATGTTCTCAAAGGCAACAAGGTGGTTTAGGACCAATAAAAAGACACAATGGGGCTTTGATAGCTGCATGTTTGCACGTCTTTTCGTGGGATTTGTTGACAAATCATGCAAATATGAAATAACAGCAGCATTCTCCCTTTAAAGACACGGGTCACATGATATTGGCTACGACGTCATATAAAAGCCACGTGTCCTTCAGTAATCTGACATTAAATCGTCTCTTGGCCGAGCGGCTTCACTTCGGGCTTCAGACACAACAAAAGGAAAGAAGGCCAAGCAGCTGATTGGTGTTTGGGACGAAGCCTCGGCTGAGACGTAAACCATAAACACAACGTCTTCCAAACAAACGTGATGTCTGTTGTTTCTCCGTCAGTCTCTGCAGCTCAGCTCCACCTGGGCTCTGAACCCGTGACCCACCGAGGCAAAGGTTACAGCCCACAGGGCCCGTTGCCACCCCCTCAGATCCGCCGTGGCCTGCTGCCAACTCACCCCTTCCCCTTACCTCCCCCGTCCTCCCCCCTAGCATCCCCACTCCCTCTTAAACACACACTGGACTCAGTTCTTCATCAGAGAGGCTGCGTCTTATTCTTCTGATTTCCCGAGACAGCTTTCACAGTGTGTGGCGGAGGCTTTCTGTGTGATTTGTGTGTTTCCTCTCACAACTGGCAGTGACAGGCGGTACTGTACGAACACAAAGCGTGCACACAGATCCGCAGACCTCTGGCTCGCTGGGTGTGTGAACTTGTCTGTTTCTTGTAGGAAAGGGAGGGTCACATGGGCCTGTAGTCCGATGATCTAACAAAAGGGAATTAAAACCGTTGAGCCAGCTTCATGTTCTGACATCACTGTCACTGGAAACAAACAGCAAAGCACTGCACATGCTTAATGTGGTAATGCTGCTTTTTACTTGAATATTTTTGCAGCTGGACAACAACGGCTGTAGGGTTGAATATCGAGCGCTGAGATTCCTGTATTCCCCAGGATTACTTCAGAAAATCGATTTTCTTTTCCTGGAAAAAATACCTGCCGACACTCCCAATCTTCCCATGAGACTCACATCTTTCTCCTGCTCACAATTCTCCTGTATTTCTCCTGATTTATGCCGAGTTTTCACATCTTTTTCCCGTTTTAGTCGTCACAACCTGTTTCTGACACTGAACAACATGTAATCAACTGTACTGTGTGGCCTCGTCCTCCGCAGTGAGTGAGAGACAGACAGAGAAATGGAAACGAGAAAGAAATACTCATGCAAATCTCAAATGAAGACTTTGGCTTGTATTTTATAAAATCTGCTGCAGTGATTTCCTGTTGATCTCGGGGGGTAACACCACCATCGAGAGGCTGACGCTCACAGGACAGCAGCCTGCACAGACTCTCACAGTATTGAACACAGAGATGCTGTTGCAGTGAACTCATCCTTTAATGAAGCTTCTCTTGCAAGTCAAAAGTCATAATTTCCGAGTCTGTATTTTTTCTTCCTTCCAATCTAAAGCGTTCCAGTGTGTTTGCTCTGAAAAACACGGACGCTCGCTGCAAACGGCTGTTTGAATGGAAAGTCTGCAAACTTCACAGCAGCTACAGCAGCTGATTTAACAGCTGAGGGACCTCCAGAACCTCCCTCTGGTTCTGAAAATCCTCCATATTTCTGAAGCCTCAAGATTGGTAAGTAACAGCATGCTTGCACTCGTGTGTCTGTGTGGAGACGCACTCTCAAATCCTCTTTAATGCTGCTAGAAGTGTTGAACAACACAAAATGGTAATGTCGGGGTTCAACAAAGGGGAACCGAATGCAGACGACCAGGCAGACAAGTCAATGAACAGGCAGGTAACAAAAGTCAAGAAATCCAAGAACAAAAGCAAAACAAAGTGCATACCAGAAATAACGTGACGAAACAGGAACCAGAGTCCAGAAACACAGGACGGGACGACGAGGACTTAAATACACAAGGGCTGATTAACACAAGTGTTAAGTGAGGAGTGAAAAGGGTGAGAAAACAGACAAAGGGAGGAAATGAAAAGCAAGACATGACACATGGAGGACAGAACTTCAAAATAAAACAGGAAATAACACAACAGAAAAACTGAAACCATGACAGAAAAAGATGCAGTGGTTCGCTGTGGTACAGAAGCAGTTCGGGCAAACATCAAGCTAATATTGTTGTGTATGTACGGGACTATTTTATGACGTGGATTCATACCTTTGGTTCTCTAGTGAGTGAATATCTGAGGAATCTGCAGCAGGATGCTGGATGTGTCACTGAGTGTAACTGTGTGTGTTTAATTTTTTACTCCATTAACCTGATTCACCAGATGGTTTGTTGGACGTGACCATCTGGAGAGGCGTCGCAAGAAACAGTTTGGAAAAGGGCGGAGCCTTTCACAAAAATACTTGGCAGGTGATTGGACGAACCAGCTGTCTATCATCATCACAGGCACCAAATCATACTCTTAAAACAGTCACCACACCTAAATCAGCTGCCGGTGGTTCCTCAGAGGACGCTGATTGGTCGAACCTCTCCGTCTTCGACCGCGAGTCCTTTTAAAGTCCTCAGGCAGCGCAGTGGGAGCTGCAGGGTTAAATGTAACACATCACATCTCCCCTGAAAGGGAAAACTCTCAGAATTAGAAGTCGTCCTGCAGCTGCGATACGAGCGCAGCCAACAGATTTTTTATTTCACTCAATGGATCACAAAGCATCCAGGCAGTCAGTTTTTCCGACTCGGCTCTATTTCGATCTTGTTTACCTCCACGTATTGTCTCATCACCATGTTTACGTGAACGGGAAAGTACGTGTCAGTGTGTGTTTGTGTGTGCGCTGTCTTGAATGTGTGTACCTCTGCCAAGTCAGTCGCTGGTCGGAGGCATTTTTTGAACCTGAAGAGATTTTAACTCTGCTGCTCGTGTGACTCGCTGTCTCTCCGTCTCTCGGTGTCTCTGACAGAGGAAGATCATTGTTGTCCAAAATAGTCCCTTTGTTGCCCGGAGGAGGAAGTCATATTGTGGCAGAGGGGGGGCTGAGAAAAGAGTGAAGTCATGAGGAGGAGAAATGACCTTGGAGACTATCTCACACTCAGGTTCCCACCAGCCCACACACAGCAGGACACACACACACAGCACACACACAAACATGTTTCATGATATCTTCTCTTTTTCATGGTTGTATCTCAAACCTCTGGATGACAGACTTCAAAACATACAGTCATGACTGAGCAACACGCAGAATAATGTGTATCAACAGCAGCCGTCTGTCTGGACGCCACACGTCCCTGCACACCTTCGCTCTGTGACGTGGGAGGTTGTGTTAGTTATAAGAGGACAGAAAACAAACCCGACCAGAGGAGGCAGCGTGCACACAGCCTCTCCTCCAGTAGAAGTTCAGACACTGGTGTAAAAACAGACTTCTAAAGGTAGAATCAGTAGGATTTGTCCCAGCTGTTCCTGAACGCACCACAAAGACAGTTGATTGTTGCGTCTCATTCTCGAGTAGTCACGTAAAGACGACCTGGGGATGGGACTGAATAATGAAGTGATCTTCTCTCCTCACCTTCAAGCTTATTTAGACTAAATTGTAAAACTTTGAATCCTTAAATTTTTGTCCTTTATTGTTCTGTTGAGAAAGACGCAGGCAGAAAAACGTTTACATGATTTCAGTGTGACCAAACTCAGCTGGGAAACGCTGACCCATGATCTGAATAATTTCCAATGGAAAGTCAAACACTCAACACAAAAGTTCAGACCTCCTTTGCTTCAGTACTTTGCTTCTTAGTATCTCAGTCTTTCTCTTCTTCCATCTGTGGTACAGGCTCATCCTGGATGAGATCCAGAAGCAGAGGAGCTGCAGACTTAACCTAAATCCCCTCAACATGTCACGTTCTCCCGAAAGTCAAAAATAATCGTGAAAGTTACACCTGGAGTCACGGCACACAATCTGTGAAGCAACGTGAACGTATCACCGCCGCTCCTTCTCAGGTGTGTACTGTTAGTGTGTGTGTGTGTGTGTGTGTGTGTGTGTGTGTGTGTGTGTGTGTGTGTGTGTGTGTGTGTGTGAGAGGTGGAAGGAAGTGGGTGTGTCCATATCCAGGACGTTGTCAGGATATATCTGTCTCCCGCAGCGGTGGCCCTGTCACCGTTCCCTCATCGACGCCGCCTCCCTCGCCATGTTAGCAGCTTTGGAGAGCAGCCACCTGCTGTGATGTCACCATCTGTGACGCTTTTACCTGTCAGTGCGCACGCACACACGCACACGCACACGCACACATACACACAGAGCTGAGGAGATATTGGTACATTAATTACAGGAAGTATCACATCATTTATTAATACGATTTTATTTTGAAAGTTTCCCTGATTCTTCATCTGTGAGATGTCTTTATTTAGAAAAAGGAAGTTGTCCCTCTTTGTTGTTCTCTGAGAATAACAAAAGTAATTACATAATAAACTCATGCTGACAGTGAAACACACACACGCACACACACACACACAGGTTGTAATTAGTGACATAGAGGTGATGATGAGGAGGAGGGATTCACAAGGCGCTGGTCTGACAGCTTTATCAGTTCCACTGTGGTGAGGACAGATGGCTCAACCATCTCCCCGGACTTACTGTAAACACACACACACACACACACACACACACACACACATACATACATAACAATGCACTCAGGCACACACACACACACTTACCGATGCATTCATGCGCACACACACACACAGTGCTTGGCAAGCCACAGCGAGCGGACACACATATCAGTAACAGTTTGCTATACATCGAGCTTACACAAATACTCACACACACTCTTCGGTAGCCGCAGTCACACACACTGTTAGCTGATTCAGTCTATTAGAAGCACATGTTGTGATGGGAGCTGGTTAATACGAACCAGAGGAGGTGAAACACAACAAACACACGAGGCTGCAGAGAGGAAACCGAACACGGAGGTTACTGGACGCTCACACTAAACGTTAGCTTCAAATGTCAGCAATGCAATCAAAACTGGAGCAGCACAGAACGAGATATCTTGAATTTCAGGCCCTCTTAACGTTGGATGCTACGCTTCCCATAATGCAACTCGGTAAGAAATTTTAAATCGTAGGTGAAATTCAAGACACCTCTGATGACATCACTGTGACGCCATCAAGGATCTTGTCCCTCAGAGCCAAAGAAGACACCAAACATGTTTCGACAGCGGTACTGCTCGAGACTTTAAGGTTTAAAATCAGTTTTCGACACTCGTTTCAAACCTTTCCTCATCACTTATGATCAAAGGTTTGTTTTGTGATTTAATTTTTTCTACAAGAAAACACACTGCTGTTTCAAGACCCCAGTTATATAAAATAAAACATTAAAACCTCCTCCAGCCTCCACGCGGAGCACAAACTGACCTGAACTTCCTGATGAGCTATTTGACTACCAGCCAGGACGGTTGGATAATTATGCTGTTGGATTGAATTCAACATTTAAATGTTAATGCGTGCAGCAAAATGAGCTGAGTTGTTGTTAAAAAATAAAAGCAAAACCATTTGATGCTCTAATTTCATTTTCACGATGAAATCTCTTTGATTAATAAATAAATAAATACATACAATACATACATTTCCTGAACTACATTTAAGTTTTATGTCTTTAGCACGTCTATTTCATGAGCCAGATGTGAAGGAGACGGACAAGTTGAGCGAACGTTGCAAGCAAACCTCTTCACACTGTCTTCTATCAGGCAAATGAACTGATGAAGGTCTAAGGTGTATTTTTGACAGAATCTCATTATAAATTAATCCACTTTTCACACACAATTTATCAAAACTACAACAAAGGCTGCATGAAAAGCTCTTGACTTCATGCAAGATCCCACTTTTAAGAGTCTTCCTCAAGTTAAGAGTGTATTCTGCTGCTTGTTGAGTGAAACACTCGTTCTGCCTGCACCACCAGCATTCACACACATTAACTAACAACATGCCTGAAACACCAGATCACTGAGACTTTCCCTGCGGTCGCAGAGGAAACAACCCCTGATGCTGTTCACTTGATCCGTGGCCCCGTTTGTTAAACAACTATTTTTGATATGGAAATGAAGCCTCACATGAACACACAGCAGAGATCTGCAGATAGCAGCCTCGGCCTTTTCCTCCCGACTTCACTTTGGTGGGTATCAGGAAAATAAATCAACATCAAAAGGCCACACAGCACCCGGCACAATCAATCACAGCTGCTCTCTGGGCCTTTCAGCTGTCTGAGAAATGTTGAAGTAATTAACAATTAGCAGTTCAAAGAGTCGCTGCAGACCAACCTGAACTTGTGTAGTCGTAGAGTGAGTGACAGCGTGCAGCGGTGTGTGTTTTAACACCGGCTGAAGTGCCGATCCACGAGCCGCTGTTGTTTATTTCACTGTTGACCTTCGTTAGAACGACTCAGAGAAACACTCCAACACATACGTTAACCTAATACACATTAAATACACATTAATGCTCTTTGTGCAGCTGACAGAGTCATAAATAAGGAAATACATTCACTTCAAATAGCTGCAGCTGCTGTGAGGTTGTGTTCACTTTTACTCAGTCAGTCTGCAAAGATTGTGTGAAAGTTTTGTTTTTATTTCTGTTGTTTTCTTGTTGTTCATAAGGTGTAGTATAGTATTTTTTCGAGGAGAGTAAGGTAGTGTCTCCACATTTTACACTCATCCCAGATTTATATTTTATCTCACGCCTCCCTTGTGAGATTTATTTTTAGATAAGATGAGACAGAACTTTATTTATTCCGAGGAAACTGTTGTGCAGGAGAACGAAGAAGGAAACAGTGCGTGTTTAAAATACCAATAAACAGAAAACATAAATGTGAACGGGTTTTGTTTTGTTTTGTTTTTTGTCTCATATCTCAAGTTTCTTCTGGGTGAGCTGCATTTAAATATGTATGAGAAGTGACATATAGTTATACATATACCACATAAAATCACAAGTGCAGGTATGTATATAGTTAATCCATAGTTAGTCTGTGAGATGTCTCCCAAAATCCACAGAGAGTTAAAAGGTCGTATAGTTACATAAAAGTTTTAAAGCTCGCAGTAATGATGTGGATCTTTATGATCAGCAGTATATCGATAGTTACAGTTGAACAGTTTTTATTAACCTGCAGCAGCTCACACCTTCATTTCACTTGCGTCTGAACAGAAAGCTGGACGAGTCAAATAAAATGTATGTATATAAAATTAGCCTTAATAGGTTTTAACGTTAATTAAGCCTGTTTAACTTCATAAAACATTCATTAAGCTTTTCTTTATTATGCATTATTTATAAAATGTCAACGTATGTTTTTAATACTTAATTTACTGTGTGGTTCATCTATAAAGATTATTTGGACGACCATTATAAAAGTTGCAACTGATGTTTATAAACCTTTTACAATTATTTGATAAATGGTGAATTAAGTGTTAACTTGTTCTGTTTATTATTTTAAAGGGAGAAGAAATTCAAACTGAGAATTTTTATATTTACAGTATTAACGAGGTAATGATACAAAGTCAGAAATGTTTATTTTTTCCATAAGTGAATAAACAAGCTGTTCTCAGAGGAAACACTGTTTGACGCTAGAAAGGTGGCAGGGTCCGCCACATGTAAACAAAGTAAAGCAGTATGAAGCTGTGTTGTCCTTTAAGGTCAGTTTGTTTATTCAGTCATGAAAACAAAGAGAGTTTGTTTATTCAGTTTGTTGAGTCAGCGAACATCTTTGTCTGCTCATTAACATTTCTCCTACAAAACTACAGACTGCTCCTTTAAATGGGTAAAACATATTACATTTGTGTTAATTCTGATAAACTACTTTTGGATATTGGAGGGAGCGTGTTGCAGTTTTTCCTCTTAGACAGAGGAACAAAGTACAAATAACTTTATTAACAACATTTGTTTTATGAAGTGAAACATAAGGTTCAACCACACCCCGATAAATTTACTGCAGCTGCTTGTACGACACTTTATTTAATAATTCTCCTTTTCTAGTCCAACTATTTTACCAAAGGTGTCATGTTGTGTTGAAAAGTGGTGGGGACGCTTGGGCTCAGAGGAGATTTTAGGCAACGTAATGAGGGGATATATGAGGTCAGAAGAGATTATAACAACTGGAAAAATCTTGCATCACACACAGACTTAAAGTAGACGTGTCCCTGGCATCCCCGACGTAAATGACACCCGTGTTTATTACATCTGCAGACTCTGATGTCTTCACTCCAGATATTTATGTCCCTAATGTGCCTGTTTGAACTGACTAACACGAGGATGTACAATGCAGGAAAATAAATGCATCCCTTCCTCTAACTCTGTCAGTGAGAGTCGACATTAACACCCACAGCGACCTCTCAAGTTCTTCGTTTGTTCTTGCGTGTGGAGCCGTTAAGCTCGGCGCTAATCACTCAGAGACTGGAGACATTTGTCCTCACGCTCCATCTATAGAAGACTCACTAATTTGATATCTTAGAAGTTCCCCATTGTTCTGCTTGTAATCCCATTTCCTCCCTTTAAATTATTGCTGGCAATTTCCCTTTCCTCCTCCACAGAGCTAACGCTGATGACTTAATTGTTTTCGAGCTGGATTTTCAAAAACCGCCCGACGCGATCAGCCCCTGGGAACCCGCCGCGTCTCCCGTCAGCCGGAGGGCATGGAATCCGGTGACACAGCGAGTGTGTGTGTGTGCAAGTAAATGTCTCCATGTGTGTGTTTCTGTGTGAGTGTGTGTCTGAACATGAGTGGCAGGCGTGCTCATAAGCCCACTTTGTAGCGATGTGTGGGAAGCCAGCTGAGAGGGCTTCCTCCCTGTTTTCTCAACGCCAGCGATTACCAGCCACGGAAATGCTAATGGCTGTTTTGATAGCCGCGGACGAGGCGGCTGGAGCATTTGTTTTACTACGTAATCCATGTCTGGCCAGCGGAGCCCTCGAGCCTGTTGGTTTTAAATTATGAAGGGATATATTGCTGCCTCTGCAAAAGGTCCTCACGAATCACCAGAACTCCCCCCGTCCCCCTCAGAGCGCTGAGGGATGTGAGTTAGGGAAGTTAACTAGCAGCCTTGTTGAGTGGAGAGCAGCTGATTTATGTTTCGGGGAGATGTTGTTACAGAACACTTAACAAGACTTCACTGAGGCTTGTCTGGTTTTGCCATCGCTGATAAATGAGCCGCATTAAGTTCACGACTTCAAATGGAAAACATGTTGGGAGCTGTTGCTTCAGGGCGACCCCAACGTGAAGTCCAGTCAGAGGCCAGAGGTGCCAAGGAGGAGGAGGAGGAGGAGGAGAAGGAGAAGGAGAGGGAGGAGGAGGAGAAGAAGTAGAAGAAGAAGAAGAAGAGGCAGAGTGGTTGATTCACTGTCTGTTTCCATGTGGTTCACTGTGATGTAAATGACCTGCTGATGTGAGCAGCTGTTGTTTCAACTGATCCAACCATTCAAATAGTAACCACAATATCACCAGACTCCCTTAACAAATCATGCATTTTAAGAGTTGTTGAGTGAGGAGAAACTTTTAACAAACTTTGTGAAACGGCTTTGACAAATCCTAAATCATTGTCTCCTTCTTGTAAATTCAGCATTAAATGAAAACAGTAAGTTGTTTGTTTCCTTGTAAAAAGTGTCAGTTTGTGGCAGCATGGCTGCACCAGCCTGTCTGCTTCTGTGTCTAAAGTGCCAAAGTCTTACCTGCCGACATTTAGCAGCTGTTTGAACACACTGTTTACACTGATTTCACCATTTACACACAGAAACATTTTATTGACATACATTTTTTTTTATGTAAGCAGTTACCATTATAGGCCATTTCTTGGGAGATGTGCCCAGACTCCCTTTAAAAATTGCACAATTTTAAGAGTTGTTAAGTTAGGAGGAACTTGATAAACCTTGTGAAACACTGTCTCGGACAAATTCTTAATTAGTTTGGCTTTCTTCTAAATTCTGCATTAAATGAAAAACATTAAGTTGTTTGTTTCCTTGTAAAAAGTGTCAGTTTGTCAGGCTAAAGCTTCTCTTACCTGCCAACATGTAGCAGCTGTTTACACGCTGTTTCAACTGATTTCAATATTTACACTAAATTTATGACAATTTATAACAGCAAACCAACTGAGTCAATGTCTTGGAGAAAGTCCCCAGACTCCCTTTGAAAATTGGGCAATTTGTGAAATGTTGTCTCTGACAAATTCTTAATTATTTGGGCCTTCTTGTTAATTCGGCAAATGTTCTACACGTAATTATTTATTTCTTTGTCCATTTGTCCCGCTGATGTACGTGGTGACTCAGACTCATGTCGACCAGGTCTGAACGGGGCCTCGGCGACACATCAGAGATAAGAAACAAACGTTGGGCCCTTTTCTGTTTGTTTTCTGAGAAAGACAGCCTGTCTGCTTTCTAATTAGTGACGAAGATCGTTCCAGATTAATTACTCTTTGACCAGCAGCTAGTCTTCTGCAGACTGCACAGGCCACCGTTAAAAAAAAAGAAGAAAGATGCTTGTTTTGGATCGTCATGATGTTTACACGTCTAACAGTCCGCTGGCAAGATCTGAATACTGTGATACTGAGAAGGCCGCAGTGAGCGTGGTGGTGCTGGTGGTTGCCAGCAGCAACACACAGTGTAACTTTAGCCGCAAACATTAATTAGCAAATATGTGTGTGTGTGTGTGTGTGTGGGAATCCGCTCCCAGTCTCACTTGTGTGTGTGCCGTCCATAATAAAACCAGGCTTATCCAGCTCTAAACTCCAGAGAGCGTCTCGAGGGTCGGCCGTCTTTAACCCCTCAAACTGTGGCGTGTAATGTTAGTGCTCAGGTCGTCCAGATGTGAGCGTTTAACAAAAATGATTTGTTTTCTGTCTCGTCGTTTTCTTAAAGTGGGGTCAGTTAATCTTCACATCTTCGTTAGAAACAATTCCCTGTAACATTAATTTCTCCTGGAGAAGAAAAAAAGATAACAATAGCATTCAGATTTTTCCTTTAGTTGTAATGTTTGTGCCCACGTGTTAATTAAATATTGACTTTACCATACAAAGTCACATTTTGGACCTGGAAACAGTTTTCTGAAATCACCGCTATCGTCAAGTTGGAGCTTTAAAGGGAAAATGTAAAAAAGAAACTCAAGCTTCATGTGTAACGTGAAATAAAAGTCTTATTAGTTTCATTAAATTGTTTGTAACAGCGTTAAAACACAGCGAGTTTAACTTAATTACTTTTTATGTCATTGTTGACAAAATAGCGAGTAAAGGATTGTTTTATTAAGATTAATACATACGTTAGTCTGCTCTTATTAACAGTTCACTAGGCTTTTTAATATAAAAAGAGAAAGATGCCTTATACAGGTTAATAAATCCTTTATTGTGGGCGTATCAACAGTTTTTTAAAGATGAATTTTTGGGGCTTGATAAGCATCTTATAAAAAGGCAACATGTTCTCACTCACAACCCGCCAACTTCTGCAGTAAGTTTCATATTATGACGCTCTGCCTGCCGCTCCAGCATCAGTCTTGCTTGTGAATCGTCAGCAAAATACCTCAAATTCAGCGTCTGGTTAGACTTTCAAAATGAAAGCTCGCCAACCCCTCATGTGTTATGACTTATTACAACTTTTGGACTGTTATTTTAGTTATTATTGTTGTTAAACGGTGGTGTTAGGTTAGGTTCAGGCTCCAAAACTACTTGGTGAGGTTGAAATAGCTACATTCATTCTTGTAACTTCTGTGGTGAACCTCACCTCACAGCACATAAGGAACGTAAGGCAGGATTAGTTGCATGAGAAACTTTACCATCAGCCCCACGTGTCGTGAACACAACCCTCCATATGTATTTCCTCTGTTATTAACTGCCTCGTTCACACGGCATTCCTCGGTTCTCACGTCAGCTGATGCTGAGATAGATCAAGCTGTAACTTTTGTTCTTTCTGTGTGAGAATCAGATCCATTAACTTCCTGCGTTACACCGTACGGGAGTGATTTGGTCATTACATGAAGGTCGTTAGATGGCTCGCTAATGGGCTGTAGCTGGGAGTCCCAGGCTCTGCCGGGGTATCGGTAATGATACGTCAGCGTGCGTGCTGAAAGGTCACAGCGTTAACACCGCTCGGTGATGAGTGACAAAATGGAGTTAATGTGGCGTTCAGAGTACACGACTGGAGCAAAGTAAACAGACGTACGTGCACATGGGAGTGTGTGTGTGTGTGTGTGTGTGTGTGTGTGTGTGTGTGTGTGTGTGTGTGTGTGTGTGTGTGTGTCATGCAGAAACAAAGAGAACATGCGGGGCAGCGAGGGAGTGAATGAAAGCCGGAGAGAGTGATTAAAAGAAAACAACAACTTTTAAACGAGCTCCTCTGTCGAGCATCATTTAAAAAAAGGCACCAGCGAGAATTCATGTCAATTTAAGTTACAGACATTTAATCACGTCCGTCTGACAAACATCTCCACAGTCTGAGAGGCTCTTTATACAAAGAGTTTTAACATTTAGGTGTAATTTTCTCAACATTATGTTATCAGACGATGCTTTTAAGCTCTCAGTGAACTGAAAGGGACTGTTGGTCTGACTCAGTGAGATAAATCAAGTTCAGCAGGAAATCAGATTGTATCGATTAACGTACCAGTGATCAAATCTCTCCACAAACTTTGTTTTGGAAGCCACGCACACCATAATCTACTGTAATCACACTTTGCAGTGCATGGTGGGTAATTATTTGGATTACAGATGTCTAAATTTGCAATAAATATGATCAATTACAATATTTGTATGTATTTTTTAAAATCTAAAGGACAAATATGTGCTGATGTGTTGCAGTGAAAATACAGTTTACAAGTAAAATTACAGTATTTTAATGTAGTTTACATCCTGTAAATTACTGCAAATTGTAAAATGTAAATTCCTCCGATTCAAATGTAGCTGTGGTAACGAGGTTTCCTGATTTCCCAACTGTGATTATGTAAAACCAGATTTCTTCCATATACCATGTTTAGAAAAAGGAAAAAATCTAATAACTGTGAAAAACTGAATCCCCAAAAATTAGGAGTAAATCAGTACAATTTTAAATTTGGCCCAAGCAGCAGAATAAACTGCTGGCAAACCACAGATACATTCAAATTTGACGAGACGTGAGACAATTTCCAGCTGTGAGTGTGTCAACAAAAACACTGATATTTTTGATGAGACGTCAGGAACAGAACCAGCCCGGTTTGTAGTGACAAGACCAGGTGTTTTATAACAGAACACGATGTTCTCCTGACCCTCACCGAGTGGTTTTTCTGCCTAAACACAGCGACGGCTTCACAAACCTGAAGAAACATAAAGAAACGTACATCACCAGCATTTATTCTGGTGATTTGGTGATTCATTCGCTCAGGTCCTGTGGTGTGAACAAAAAAAAACAATATTATTGAACCGATCTTGGGTCAGGATATTCTATTTCTGCCCAGCCCATATGGGGTCTCTGAAAACCCAGACATTTGGATCCACACAGTCATCACGCTGGGCCGAAACCTCTGACAGTGAACAGAAAATCGTTGCGTGTTCCTCCAGATATATAAATGGGAAAAAATAAACTATATCTGCAGTTTGTGTGAACTTTAAAACAAACCAAACATTTGAATCCTTCATCATGACTGACTCAGTTTTTATTGCTGTTGTCCGAGAAGACTGGTGCCACTTTTATTCAACATTTGTTTCTGCTTCTCTGGGTCTGTCCCAGTTCATCAACAGTTACATTAAAGGACACTTTACATCTGTCGTTACATCAAGATAATGGTCCCCCTCACACCCCCGTCAGCTCGTCCTCAGCTCGTCCTCAGCTCGCCTCGTTGTAGAAATGTACGATTGTTTTTCATTACCATTTAAAAGCACCTTCTCTTACAGGCTTCTCAACAAGTGCGGGGGAGGCTGCAGCAGTTTGCCTCACTGTGTGCCTCTGCTGCATTGTATGTGTGAGCATGTGTGTGCATGTGTGTGTGTGTGTGTGTGTGTGTGTGGCAGGCCTCAGCAGTCAGAAAACCAGCCCCACCCTCTTCCTCCACTTGAGCCTAACCGCCTGGCCCCATTCAGGTGCAAATAGAGGGCCGTGGCATGCAGCAAATTTACAGCCTGGCTTTACGGCGTCTAGTGGCTTTGGCCTCTTTCTCCTCTGGCTGCAGCTCTTTGGGTGGCTCGGGGAAACATCTGGAGGTGGACAAAGGCCCCGAGGCAGCCGCTCCAACGCGCTCTTTCAGCGACACATGCCGGCGACGTGATGCAAATCAAGAGCACCCACACACACACACAATCACACACGTGCGGCCTCTCTATCAATTCACCGTCAGGACATTTTTACAGTCGGTCACAGATGCCGGGTGACGCGTCGCCCTGACAGAGACAAAGAGAGAGTACCAGGAACAGCCACACACACACAGCTGAGCAAAGTGAATGAGGCTAACAGATTGTAACACTTCTAATCTCGCCCACACGCTGCCAAAACACAGGGCGGGACAATGACATCATTACTGCGAGGCGGCCATGCCTGACGCCTGATTTTGTGCTTTTGTGCGACATCCATATTTTCAGCGTTGTAGACAGTACGTCAGAACAGGAAGTCGGAGGAGGCTTTTTAGAAATGTGTTTTTAACATCTGTGAGAAGGTGCAGCTCAGGACACCTTTCTGCACGAACACATGAATGTTAGATTTAAGAAGCATTGAAGCTACTGATGTCAGAAAAGATGCTGCAGCGTGAGCCTCCCACTGGAGGACGGGTCAATGTCTCCGCAGGGATTAATAACTCCACTTCCATTTACCAATGACTCATCCATGACGGACCTGTCATTGGATGGACAATGACAGACGAGCCCTCGTGACATTATATGTAAGGGTAATACTTGGGAAGTAGATGACACACAGTGAGAGAGGATGTGCAAACGCCTACGACTCCTCTACAAGAGCGAACAACACAGAACTGTGAGTCACTGAAGAGTCACTGAATGACTGTTTTCAGGTGATGCAACCCGACCACTGGTCCTCAGATCAGTAATTTCAGGTTTCCATCATTCAGGAAATAAAAGTCAGTTCTGTTACAAAATCAATACGAGTATTGGAAGTGCCTCCAATACCTCCTGAAATGCTGCATCAGGTTTGGGAGAGTATACGCAAGTCTGTGTGCATCGATCTGATACCAAACAGGAGCCTGACCCTGCTTCCCAGCAGCATCCTGCACACCTGCATGCACCTCAACAGTTTTTTCAACACACGTCAGTAAACTTACATCTTTTAATATTTGTGGTTCTTTTAAACAAATTGGTGTCGGATCGGTACAAGCTCCAGGCATCAGAATCAGTATTAGGCATGAAAAATGGAAATCGGATCGTGATTTTCTGCCGTTCGGTGGATCATGGTTATTATAGTATTTGAGGCGGGGTTACGCTCTAAACGAAGTATTCGTATGCAGCTTGTGAGACGCACTGATTGTTAAAACTGGACAACGGTGCACGCTGTCGGACACAAGTGTTTATAGAAGCAGTACCACAAAATTTCGTGATAATAATTGAAAACAAAAAGCTCCTGTTAAGAATTAAAACCCAACATACCTCGGCTGAAGTGAACCGACACCTTCAGCAGGAGTTGCATCGGTGTTGCAGTGAGACGATGAAATACAATCCAGAAAGTGAAGTGTGACTGACAGGCTGTTTCAAAAGCTTATCAGATGCTGCAACACTGACAGGATTTCATAACTGTGGAAAGTTTTTACAGCAGGAAATATTTTCATCTTTTGTCAGGATGGTCACGAGGTAAACAGAAACAGAAATATGATGTTTACATTACAGAGTCGATCCAGCAGCAGGGTGCAGACGGACGGATGTGGTTGGCCGACGGCACCTCGACAGATGACGCTGCAGCGAAGAGTTGAGCCTGGTTCATCATAAACAATCGTGACCAGACGTATTGAAGTGAAAAGATTTATTTAAAGCTTTAAATGCTGATATGCAATCGATCGCCTTGCAGCTGTAGATGATTTTGCAGAGAGCAGATCTGAAACTCACCTACAGACTGTTTGAATCAAACAGCAACACATCTCATGTCTCCGTCCTTTAGCTTGTGTTATTATCTGCTCATATATTGTGTGTGTGTGTGTGTGTGTGTGTGTGTTACCTCACAGCAGACGTGGTTGCTGGGAGATCTGAGATGTGAATGCAGAGTCTTTGTGAGCAGCATTGTCCTTTGAGAAACTGTTTTTTTTTCTCCTCTTTTTGTCATCCGAGGCACCTGGTGTGCACTTAAAGACCTGAATGGGACAGCTGGGTCATACTTCAAAGTAGGTGCTCATTCAGACACACAGTGCAGACACACACACGCCTTTACAACCTCTCAGTTAAGAGGTGGAGGAATGTAACTAAGAACATTTACTGAGGATCTGTACTCGAGTACATCTCTGACTCTCTCCTCGAAGTTATAGCGACAGGCGACCAATCGAAACGCTCCGTTACCTCCAGTGACATTGTGGATTTCTCTGGTTTGAACATTGTTGTTAAAAATATTGAGTTGTGTATTTAAATTATCCCAAATGTTTCCAACAAAGTTTGAGTAATTTGTAGACATTTCGAAGTAGAATTATCACATGTTGCATCTTTAATTGTTGAATATTTTCTTTACGGATTAAGAATCAAAACATGTGACTTAAAGTGTTCATTATTCATTTTTTTAAAATAAAAATTAAGTAGCGTACACAAATAAAACTGACAAGAGTCATTCTGTTGTATGAGCACTCTTACTTTTGATACTTAAAGTATATTTTGCTCATAATTATGATTCTAAATTTGTGTTTTTTATTCTGTTAATATTTACTTTAACCTGCATTTATTCATTTTTTGCCCAGTTCTGACCCGGTTACTCCACATAATCCACAGACGTTGTTGTGAGCAGTTTCATGTGGGAACTATTTTCTTTCTGCAAACCGAATCACGGCATATAAACATTAATGGAGTCCTCCTCGGCTGAGCTGCAACACTACCTAGCTTAGTTAGCCTTTCATCCATGAGTAGATGCTCATGTCCTTCTGCACATATATTGGAGCGAAGGCTGATATCTCTGAAACTCTGCAACTCACACCAAATCAGTCTGGATGGATAAATAACACTGCAGGTAAGAGGATAAATATGTATATTTGATTTTGGGGTGTACTGTCCCTTTAATCACATCAACTTTATAAGTGTATAACACAATAATGTCACTTTTTAAAAGCTTTTGTTTCATTCAGCAGACGTGGGAGACATGTGGAGCAACGTTTGTGTTCTTTTGGAAAAATTGTCGTCCAATATTGACTTTTTTTCTTCTTCTATTGTTATTTTTAAGATTCATTTAGTTTCCCACCAACTGAGGGAAATATCTGTCTCTTCAGCTGTTGAGTGTTCACCCGCTAGTTGCTAACCTTGCAGGAAACAATGCAGATGAAACGAAACGTGTAAAGTTGCAGGCTGTAAAATCAAACCACTGAGCTGAACGATGCTAAAAGCTCTGCAGAGTTTATGGGGAACTTATCAAAACCTGTATAATGTGAAAGCTGTCACTCATCCCGCCATCACACAGCGTTAGCACGATGCTTTACCTTTTAATCTGGACCATATTCTCTCTGTTTGATATTCTGTTATTCCAGTGATCAGAAACTCTCCCTGTGGATCTCCTCATATCTTGAATATTCACTCACTCACTCACTCATGTTTCCACCTGTGACGTGAAAATCAAAAATCAAAACAAGCCTTTTAAATTCAAACCACGTTTCATATCATCTTTCAACAGCGTTAAGCCGACACACACGGGAGCAATTCAGAGACACGTACAGGACGCTGCAGAGGGATACACACTCTCACACACACTCACACACACTGACACACACTCTCACACACACTGACACACTCTCTCACACACTCTCACATACTCTCACACACTCACACACACTCAGCACTTGGCCTCTAATCTGCTCTTAATTCAGTTCTGGCCTCAGAGACTTTAACTCAATTACAAGCTGCAACCCCCCCCTCACACACACACACACACACACACACACATTAATTGAGCTCTTCCTCCCTCACATACTTGAGCGACATCAATCAGCAGAAGTAGATTGTGGAGCTTTTCAGTGGGAAGACAATTCAGTTTGTCCACAGAGCGTCTGAAGTGGGACTCTGAACACACAAAAGAAGAAAATCTTCCTTTCATTCCTCTGTAACATTAATCAAACTTTATTTCTCACAGCAATATTAAAAAAAAAAACACCTTCACGTTACACAACAGCACGGCTGATCGTTACAAAATGTGATCGAGGTTATTAACAGTTTGAATAACTGGACGTCCGGTCTAATAACATAACTGCTACCGAGAAAATACCATTCACAGTTTCAGGGAACGACACTGAGAGTTGTTTTTTTATGTAGCAATCTCGTTCTTAAGTTTGGAAATGAGTGACATTTGAAAAATGTAAGTTTGCCTCTCAGAAATAGTTTTTAATGTGTTGAACTCTGGGTAATGTGCGCAGGTAGCTGCGGGGGCTGCTGATGTATGTGTGAGGGCTCTGAGATCTTTATTCCAGGTCGTGGTCGGGCCCCGGCGCTGAGAGGAATTTGTCATAGTAAATGCCAGGCGGCTCACTGGAGCAGTAATGAGAGTTAATGTGTTGGTGGAGAACACCCATCAATATAATGTGGAATACCTGACAGGATGGACCTCGTGCTTTTGGCTGCGGGCCCTGAAGCTGCTGCAGCGAGTGTTCGGGGATCATCATGCTGCTGTTTTTCCAGTTAAAAAAGGTTCACAAAATGTCGGCTTCACATGATAAAAACATGCAATTTCAGAAGATCTCATTCAGACAAATTCCAGCGTTGCAGCGAAGACGCCAGTCCTCACATAGTGTGTTTGGGCTGCAGTAAAACAGTTGAAGCAGACTGCAGAGAAACACAATCCAGTCACGTCAGCTGGTGATCAGACCAGATGATGGCGAGCAATCCTAGCAACATGGATGACCAAAAACAATAGAGTATAACGTAATATTTCAGATGTAGTTACTCTGTTTGGCGTTGCGCACCAGTTTAAAACCCACCGTAGTGACGTGCAGCAACGGGGACAAACAATCACTTGTTAGCACCATCAGAGACTCTTAAAACTTGGTATTTCGCCCGTTGGCGGCGCCTTACGTCCTGCGTCACACAGAGCGTTGTGTGCCTGACTTGCTACGTCAAACGGAGATTATTTTGTATTTTTGGTGGTCATCGCTGTTCCTGTCCCGTGTGAAATCAAAACTGAATGCTGATTCATTATTTTAGTGGCTTTTCCGAAACCTATCCAAGAACTTTTATTGCCTAAACTGAAGCAGTTTTATAGTCTATCAGCTCGAGGTTTACTTTTCCAAAAGGTTCTCCAGCAGAAAATTTCTCACAGAACCACCCAAACAGTCTTAAAAGGAGGGATATCACCTTCAGGAGCACATAGATGAGGTCTAATACCCGAAACATTGGAAAACAATATGCACTCAGAGCACGGGTTGACCCCTCGAGTCCACTGGGCACGCCTCTGTTACCTGGCCGCTGTTTTGTTCCCTCTTCCACGCAGCTTCATATCCAGTTGGGAGCGTCTCAGGAGCAGAGCGTCATGTCAGCCTGATGTTGTTGAGTCGCTCAGATTGTGTTTATTTCATCATTTCCGCCTCGATTTATGTGCTTCTACTTCTACTGAGTAGCTACGTAGTCAAATCTGATGCACTATGCCGTTCTGCTGTCTGACTTCCTGTCTGACTTCCTGTCTGGCTCAAAAATTGACGCTTTTGTGGTCGACTTCCGTCAAAAATAGACTTGCCGAGCGTTGTCCAGAACAGCTGCGATCAGCTCCCACGACCGTAATGCAGCCGTGATGGGCCTGGTGGAAACTCGCTGTAGCGTGCACTTCTACGTCCTGCAAAACCACGCCTATCCGGGCAAAGCGCAGAGTTTTTAGGGAGTCCCAGTAGCATAACAACATAGCAGCTTCTCATTTGTTGTTTAATGCAGGATGGCAAGCTGTTTTTCGGTGCATTACCGCCAGCTTCTGGACACCAGACACCACCACACAACTCTGTTGATGCCAGATTCTGTCTGGACGAGTCCTCAATCGATCACTAAGTACAAACTGGATTGGAAAGCAGCAGGGCTGACTGAGTGTATGCGTTGATTTCTTACTTCTTACATGTGTTTTTAGTCTTGTTAACAGACAGACGGTGCACATGCTCACACTGCAGGTGCCTAACTCTAGATAAAAGGTGGTTAAAGTATATGTAAATAGATTTGTATACATACACCACATCACTCTATACTCTCTCCTGACCAAGGCTTACTTTTTACCCAGAAACCTCCTCCACAGCTTCCAGCTACAGGTCGGCTTCTCCTCTAATAACACTCGCGTCGTCAGGATGACAAACGCAGCTCTGTGCAGCTCTCGGTCGGAGCGCCGCCGAGTCTCCACGCTGCCTCCTCGCTGCCTCCTCGCTGCCCAGGAGAAGAAGAAGAAGATTTATCCTCTAAATCAAGCATTTATTTATTTATCTACCTGTACTCCGTGTGATTTGCTCCAAGGCCTCGGCTAACGTGCTTTAGCAGCGGCGCTAAAGAAGACGGATGGGAGTAATTAGCATCACCTGGAGCTCTGCCACCGTCGCCACGGTTACCAGTGAATTACACCCCCCGTATGTACAACCAGCCTCGCTATCTCTCACCTTCGCCTTTTCAATTTTCTTTCCTCACCCTTTTTCTCAGCTTTACTCTCTTTTTCTTGGCGTGCAGCTCGTTCTGCCGGAGTTTTCAATTAGTTTCCTTCTCATTACCCGTCACTCTCTCTTCAGATCCGACTCATCCCCTTCCTTTCTTTGTTAATTCACACATTTTGGCCTCACTTTTTTTGTTCTCCCTCTTCACCTTTCTGACCATCAATAGATTTTTTCATCACTTTCTATTTGCTGAACTCCTTCAGAGCAGATTCATTCACCTGGATCACTTCAGTTAAATTAAAAAAGGACCGTCCACGTCCGTTTGTTTCCATCCTCTCAACTTTCTGTTTATTTTTAAAGCTATTTCATCTGTTTCATCATTTGTATCTTCTCATTTCCGTTCAAACTCCTTTTTTATTCTGAAAGTTTTCTCTCTTTTCTCCACTTTAAGGTTTGTGTTGTCACTGAGAGCATGTTGGCGTCAAACAACTGCCACCAACAACCAACCGAACAACTGTGGAGGTTTGAGCTCACAGATGAAGCATTTCAGTTAAGGTGTTTTCCTCCTGTTATCCTTTGATTTCAGACTAAAACCATATTATTTCAGTCTGTTCAAATAATGCCAGTTACACTCACCATGACTCTGACTGTTGGGGAAAAAGATCTCAGGGTGTAACCTTTCTAAAGAGCCCAAAACCATGACTGTACTCCAAATGGTTGAAGAACAGTTTTTATATACTTTAACATGACTGGAAAGGCATTTTAGGACAGTTTTACATACATTTCTAGTAATGGAAAGAAGTTTTAAGTCCCTTTCACACAGCCAGTTCAAAGTTGGACCATTTCACTTTTATTCATTGTTTTTCTGCCTCTGAGACGGCAGCAAAGGTAGAAACAGCCGACTGGAGGGAGCAGGCAGGACGTGAAAGCAGTGTGACGTATCGATGTGTGCAATCCACAACCGGAGGATCTAAATAGCAGCTATTAGCATTTAGCAGCTAACACAACGAAGATTGAAGTTGTTGTGTAACACATCATACCCCTTACATGCAGGACGCCAAAATCATGGATGAATTTAGCGTGTTCACTCGGGTCTTACATTTAGATCAAATGTCAAACTAGATGCAGACGCTTTATGTTCCAGTCATGCCTTCTTCTTTTTTTACCTCCAACATCACACTGCCAGCTTTGTTTTTTAACACTGAAAAAACAATGGATGGAGGCAGAATGTGTGCAAAGACGGGGCTTCGTTGCAGTGATGTGCAAAAATGTCTTTAGTCTTGTTGTCCTAAAGTTCACATACCTCCATTTGGCTTTTTTTTTTTTGTATCTCAGTAGCCAGCTTTCTTCATGCTCTGCCTTCAATCCCTACTTAGTTTTTCTCCACCTCCTTTTTCTCTCCTCAGCCGCTGTTCCCTCCCAGTCGCTGTGGCATAAATCATGGTTTATGTTGCCATTCCTGAGTTTGAAGTGGAGCCAGGAGAAGGTTACAGGGGACAGCAGAGTAAAGACGGAGGGATGGAAGGTCAGAGAAGAGAGGAAGTGAGCAGGAGGGAAATAAAGGAGGGGTGATGGCCAGATTTATTTCGCTGGCCTTGCAGACTGGATCCAGCTGAATCCAGAGGCGAGAGAGAGGGTGATACAGGGAGGATCTGATTTCCAGGAAAGGAAAGTGAGACTTGGAGAGGCGGAGAGCAGCGACCGGGCACTCCAACTGCAACCTGACTCTCTGCCAGTCTGTTTTTCTTTTCTCACCATTTTCATCTCCTTTCCATCCTTCTACACCCTCGTTCATTTTCTCTTTGCACTCTTTGCTTTCTAATCGCCTCTGTGGTTCTGGGTTCTGGCTCGGGTGTGAGGTGAGTCAGTCGACGGGGGTGTAAAAAAGAGCAGAAACGGTTTGGGCCCGACGGCGGTGCCAGGAGAGAGGCCCACCTCACAAGCTTCACTTCCAAAAAAAACCAAGCGTTTCACCGGCAGAAGAGCCAGCTAAGAAAGCACTTTTCATAAATGCAGGATCGCAGTTACATCTTTTCGAGCGTCCAAAGGCAATGAGAGATGAGCGAGATCCAGAAACCCCAAATCGTTTCCTTACTCCCATTAAAACCTTCAAATTAGATTAAAGGAAAGAAAGAATGAAAGACGGGAGAGGGAAAAAAACAGAAAATGGCGATCAGAGCTCCAGCGTTCTTGATTCGGGGCAGAAAATCCTATTTCATGGTGGTGAGGAAACCCGTTCCAAAAAAACTTTTTATCGACTGCCTCATCTGACTCGCTGAGAGATTTTTTTTCTAATTTATCTCCCTCTTTCCTTTTTCTCCAGCTTCCTCTCCTTCTCCTCCAGCGTTTCAGCAGAGGGCTGAGATTGCAGGAACGGCAGACAATAGACGATTCCCAGGCATTTGTTTTTGATTTGCAGTCATTGAAGGCTCGCCATCGTAGGCCTGCGCCGGCTGATTGTATTACCAGGAGATACAGAGTAATTGGAGAGATTAAAAAACCTCGCCCCCTCCTCTCATTCGATAGTCTTTCAGAAACCAAAGGAATGTCCATTAGAGCCCTTCCAATGTTGATTAGAGAGACAAATCTGATGTCCAGATTGCTGATGATAGGCGAAGTTGGATTTTCTTGTAGAGCGCTGCGGTTTAAGTGTTTCACGATGTCACGCAGAAGAACCGGGGCTATTGGATCTGGATGACATGATGCTAACGTCATGTGGATCCATCAGACTTCTGGAAGAGCATCACAGGGAGGACGGTCACGGCTGTAAGACGGAGGGGAAGTAACAGTTTTGTCTAACGTAAGGCTCGCTCGGATGCTAAAAGACGAGGGGGGAAACAAACGAGCGCCTTCGTCAAACACAAACTGTTGACTTCTCCTGAATGCCGGTTTGTCTGCACCTCCTAACAAAGTCTTCAAATGTTTTGAGTCTGACGAGCAGATTTCAAGGCCTCAGCAGTCTTTGCTACACCTGTTTAACACGACGTCCAGCTTTTTCCAACCGTGATCACGTGTGTTCGGCTGTAGAGCCACTTCAGCTGCAGCTCAAGGCCTCAAAACAAACGGCTCAAGTGTCATTATAACATCATTTAAAGGCAAAAGTGTTTATAGCTCATCAGAGCAACATGAACCCAGTGGAGAAGAAGAAGTTTCACTTTTCTCTTCTCACTTTTTGATGAAGAATAGCGAAAATACAGCGAGTAGGACACGAGCACCATTTTAAACCCTTTACTGTTTCTGATTGATCGGCTAATATCCCTCCTTCACACTTCACAAGAGCAAAGTTACGTTCAAACATTCATCTGCTGCAGATCTCTGATAATTTATAGTCTACCACAAGTCTGTGTGTCTGGAAATGAAGGTAAGTGGTCCAGCTTCCATGATAAAATATCAAGATATTCCCCAAGACTGGTCGGATGTGTCCTTTATATATATTTCATATGAATCGGCTTTAGCAGTGTCGGTCTTTTCCCTGCACCGACCTTATCCCTGACCCTAACCAGTCAGTCGGCGGCGTTGAACCCAATCGCCAGAATAAAAGTTAGCTATGCAGATTTCTGCAGCTTCTCTCGTCGCTGTGCTTATGCCTCTGCTCAGGTTAGGGTTAGGAAAACAGCATGGTTTGTCTTAAAATACCTCATTTTGGTCGCCATAAACGCGGCTGGAAATCTCACCGTCTCCTTCAAAATATCCAGCGGTGTCACACTTACAAATTCCCAAATACAGACTCAAACTGCAGTCAGCCGCTTGGCAATCATCTCATCACCTGTAACTCCACCACCATCCCCTCCACCTCCTCGTGCGAATGTCAGGTAATAAACATGTAATGTGTGATGATACATCGGATGATGTATGATCTATCTGAACCTGCAAACAGGTTCGATTTGAAAGCACCCGTCCAGAAACATCTGGAGAAATCCTCCACTGTTCAGAAGGCACTGACGTCTATTTAACTCAGTGTTTTTGTACTTTTCGTATTGCTGCCGTGTCAGCAAAGAGAGAAGTCACACCGACTGCTTGAAAGCTCCACAGCGTACATTAACTTCTCCTCCTCTAACAGCGCGAGGCAGCGCAATATGAAAACAGTCGCATAAATATACAAGTCTTACTGAAAGGTGAGCAGTTTGGGCCAAGCTGCCTGTTAAAGAGCATCACACAGAAGAGACGGAGCTCTGAAGTGGTCGCTCTGATGGAAAAATATGTCTGTGGTGAAGTTTTTTAATGATGTCGTGGTTTAATGCTTCGCTGCTTCACTACTGAGACAAACTGCTCATTTATGCTCAGAATTACGAGGCTGAATCTCGTTCATGATTCATATTTTTTATGGCAACAATCATGTCTCATTTAGGCTGACAGTAGAAAATGGTCTCAGCGGTTAGATTCAGAAATGGATTTAATTAGATTGATCTCCGTGGAGCAGTTGTCTCGTCGCAGCAAACACAGAAACCGGGAAATAAAGTTGAGAGTGAAAATGTAATAATGCAAAAAATACTGGAAGTGGTTAAAGAGCTGCAACTCCCAATGAAACCCACTGGATATTTCTAAGGACACCCAGTAGTTCAAGTAGTTACCGTGGCGACAAAACCGGGTCTTTTTTTAAGACCTGGGGACAAAACCAGCTGTTTTTTCCACGGGTAGTCGGACCATCTCCGTTCGGATCGCGGCGACCAAAACAGATATTTTTATCCCCACCGTGATGTTTTCCTAACGATGACCAAGTGAAAGTTTGTCTAAAGCAAAGTGTTGAGACCAGAGAAGTAGAAGTAGGTTGAAATACTTGAAATACTTCAACCTCTTCAGTGTTTTCAGTTTGAGGATGTGTTGCAAATGTAGGACACGTCAAGAATAGGTGAGCTGAAAACTGGACTTAAATACAAACTAAGCTGATGAGGAGTGAAGGTGAAGAAACAGGAGGAAACAATAATTGAAGAGACAGAAATGACAGGAACAACTACGAGCACTTTTAATTTCCACCACTGAAACACAGACGCATATAAAAAACACCTCCGTCCTCCCGGCGTCCTCTGCCCGTCCTGTCACTGCTGCACGACCTTTGACCCTGACTTTGGAGGTTCATCCCGGCCAATAATCCTCTCAGAGTCGCTCTGAGCTCGTTCTCTCATGCCTGGTCATGCACAGAGACACCAGCCAACTGACACTCTTGCCAACATTCGGCCTTATTTGCTGCGTCCTTACTGCCTCAGTACACACACACACACACACACACACACACCTCTGAGCGGTGACACTACTTAGAAAACACAGCGGCGTCTTTAGCAGATACTTTGAGCATCACATTTCATTTTCCACTCCAGGTTCAGAGATTGTTAATCATCTCAGGAGGAGCTCGAGCTCTCTCCCTGACAGCTGTCGGATCGTTTGACACGTTTATTCTCGCCTTGAGAATGAAACTTGAAATTTAAACAACTTTAATTTGAACAAAATATTCAGCAGCATTTTTCCTTCTTCCCTTTGATTTCAGTTCCACTCACACATCCGACTGATCATGTTAAAACTCCTCCACGCTTTCTTTTTCTTATTCCTCGCGCTCCCTAAAAATTCAAACTATTGCATCAGAGCCTCTGTTTCCAGTTTCCCAGCCAGGATAACGTTCAGCCTCCGTCCACATTTACACTTCACACTCCGCCTCGCTCCGTCTCAGCCTCGCTCTCAAGGTTAATCATCACTTTTTTTCTTCCCTGTTGAGGCTCGGCAGATTGAAACAGAGAGGGAATCTGAAAGAGGAAGCGCAGCGGGGAGCTAACGAGGGAGAGATTTGGAAATGAGAACGGTTGTAGGTTGCAGATGAGCGGAGGAGTCAGAAAACCAAAGTATAAAGACACTTCTCTGGATCAATAAGCGTATTTCCACAAGTCACGCTCATGGAGGTCGATCGATGGGAAAGATTCCTCCGTCTGCAACCACGTGTATACAAACTGATCCACATGACCGCGGTAATGAGACCACTGCGGTCTCTGGCAACCACACACACACACACACAAACACACACAGACACACACTTAGCAAACTTCTTACAATTTCATCCACTCATGCAGTGATGATGTGGTTGTGGTGTGGCTGACAGATGAGTGTCAGAGGAGGACACACACACACACACACTCTCTGTCACATAATGTGGTCGATGATTCACAGCCTTTTTTATTGTTTATGTGTTTTTATGGCTTTGATGGGAAATAACACAACCAAGACCCCAAATGTTGTACGTAAAAGTAAAGATATGGTGTCAGAGTATTACTTTGATAAAAATGAAAGTCACCCGTATGATAGTACTTGAATAAAAAGTATGCAAAGCATCTGTTTTTTTAATCTGATCGCTGCGACACAGTGCAGCTTTTGCACACCTTACGGTCGACAGGTGCGCAGGAGAAGACCGAAGACTCCCGCACACCGTCCACTTCACTTGCATTTAAGTTTATTGACAACAACGTTGCGGTACTTAGGCCTTCATCGAGTTATAACCTGAAGTGGAGAGTGTGCAGGAGTCTTTTTCCTGAAGCTGATTGCTGCTAAAATAAATTAAATGCTAACGTGAACGTCATGGTTCACGATCAATGTCCTCATCCAGAGCCAAAGTCTCGGGCCAAAGACAAGTACAAGTGGAGTCGTCTATATTTAGCTTTCATCTGTTTCAGCACCATTAAATTATGCCGAATTAGCGATTAGCTGTTCCTGTTTCATTTCACTTCTTTCATTTCACATGTTGTCTTTTCTCAGGTGAGTCCTGCAGCTTTTTCTAACAGAGTCTAAGCAGTTTGCTTCAAGTGATCCAGCGATCACCAGGTCCACAGTTCAGGCACTTTTACATTTTACTCTTTGCCGTACCGCGACTGTTTCTTTACATTCCAGCACATCCGGTACTCTTTCCTACCCTCTCTATATCATATCATGCCAGCGATCATGCCAGCCTTCCTCTCTGGGTCCGTGTGGACCAGTCGGGCCGCCATCGTTTCAGCACCTGCTCTATTTTCTCTTGCATGAAAGAAAAGCACACTGATGATCTATTACAAACACTGCCAGTGCTGTTTGTGATTGTCATTTTATATGTTTATTCCTCATAATTGTCAGTTGTGTCGAAACAGAGAGCGAGAAGCAGACAGAACCAGCCTCCCACGCCAACATGTGAACGAGGGGATTTACCAGCACTGATTTATCCACTTCAGGCTGCGCTGAAGACGATGATTTCCTCAGGAAGTGCAACAAGGATCCACTCCTCAGACCACAGTACAGGGTGGTGCTGCTCTCTGCTGCAGTGGCTCAGTTTCCTGAACACTTGTATATCAGTTATTGTGAGCCGCTTACCTCTTTTATGTATGTGTCGTCTTACATGTGGCAGCTTTTCACATCAGTGGACAATAAAGTTTTCACAATCGTGAGTCAGACTGAATCTAAATGTGTCTGCTGTGCCCCCTTCAGATGCCTCACAGTCAGAAAACCTCTGCTTTAACCCCTCGATGACTCACGCCTCTTAAAAAATAAAAATGTACAGGAACAGCCAGTTATTAATATATCTGCTCCAGAAAGACACAGGTAAAGTAAAGACGACATGAGACAGGTGAGACATGAGTTACTGCAAAAGAAAGCATGACTAAAACTTTGCATCTGACTATGAACTCATGGTCTGGAAGTGAATAAAATAAATGATTCACCACCACTGCAAAGAAATGCAAAAACAGTGGAGAGCGACAATAATTATTCTCACCACCGTTCAGGCATCGACTCTCTGATTTAATCACAACAATCTACTCAAACCAAATCTGTGACCAGGAGCTGGAGAACAGAATCCAAACCAGAGTCTCACCAAAACCACCGAGGCTGGAAAAAACCCGACCGAGCGACTGACTGATTCCACAATCACCAAAAAATGTCTTGTGTTAACCGCCCGGTATGTCGGTCCAACACCACTTGAGCAGGTTGGAAAAGAGTTGTTCAAAGTTTAAATCCAATTAGAATTAGAAAAGTTTACAAGTGCAACAATTAAATTAAATTCTTTGGAGGTTTTCCACCATTTTTCTTTTCCCTCCTTCATACAATCACCTAAAAGTTAACTCTGGACAAGCTCAGGGAAAAAACGTAATGCAGCCCGGATCACGTTGCTCTTGTAAAAGCATAAAGAAACATTATGATGATTATGGAACGACCATCTTCTCAGATCTTCCATAACCTGAAGCAAAACTGCCTATTTTTTTTGTTTATGTTGCCTAAATTTAACCACTCAAACATGTAATTGCAGAAACAAATCAGTACCACGTATATAACCTCAGGGCCAGTTTCCATGTAGCGTCTTTTTTCAGTTGTTTCTAATGAGCATCTTTTACAGAGCGCTACGAACCCTTCAATTTTTTCCACCACCGCTCTTCTTCAGGCACGTTTAGATGACCACAATAATCCGATAAATGGGAATAAATCGGGTTATGATAATAATCTGATTTGACGTGTTTACATGCACTTTAGGAAACGATAATGGAGATGATTCAGTCAGTTAGTTGCATTTCTTTCCAAGTAGATGACGTAAATCTTTTCTTTTCTTTTACAGTTTTACTTGTGCAGAGATGTAAAAGTATGAAAGGTGTACATGGGGCGAATAAAAACGGAATATTGGGCTTAAAACTAGGTGTGTTTATCAGATCTCTCATAATCCAATAAAGCATATAACATCAGTATGCTGTTTACATGAACACCTGAATAATCTGGAAACTCCATAAATCAGATAATGATCGGTAATCATCCAAGACTAGCTACTGTTAGCTTGTTAGCTCAGTTAGCTCAGGAGCTTTGGACCACTGAGAGAAAGAGGTTTTCAGTTTGGGGGCTGAAAAACTGATCTCTCTTCAACACAATACATACTTTTTTTAGTGTTTTAAACTAAAATTCTTACGTATTGCACCTTTAAAGTTTGAAATGAAATGAAATCAAAAGGTGTATAAAGGGACTCGGGTGTTGAGGGGTTCGGTGAAGATAAAAGACACCTGCAGGCTCCAGGCTGGTGGAAGTCAAGCAGTCACCTCACACAAACATCACTAAACACGGCGCTGACGCAGGTAAACCTCGTTGAACGGTGGCTTTTGATGGTCACACGCCTCGGCCGCAGAATAATCAAAACTTCCCTCAATCACAAAGAAGGATGAGGTATGCAGTGAGTCATGGACAGAACCAGAACAACCTCTCTTAAGCCTCCACGAAACGCCCTGATCGGCTGTGAGGGGAACGACACAAGCTGCTCTGAATCATTAATATAGAGCCGGTCTCCTCACCTGAACAACAGGTGATCTGAATCTCCTGCAGTCACAGCAGAGGGTTCAGCTCCAGTGTTTCTGAGTCTGATAATCCTTAAAACTGATGTTTTATAGTTTCACCTACGACAACAACGAGCCGCCCTCTGATTTAAATAGCTGCTCCTGCTGCTGCTGCTGCTTTGAGCTCTGCATTAAATTCTTGGTTGTTGCTGCTGAGCATCAGGTGAAGTCGAGCTTCAGATCATGAATTATTCCTCCACAGGACCATCATCAGGAAACAGGTGCTGTCATTGATACAGCCTAATGCAGCAGTGACGGATCGCTCGTGTGCATGTAGCAGCATTGTTTCTGGGGATTAACATTCGCTGCTGTGATGCAGCCTTTCGATAACAGCTAGTAACAGCCTGGTGTCGATCCGTCTTCTTCTGTTTCGCTCAGATGAATATGGAGAGAAGAGCTAAGGGCTCAGGTTCGACTCTTTCACCACTTGTTTCCTGAACAACTGTGCCGTCGAACATGGAGGCAGTGATTTGGTCCTCCAGCAGCAGCAGCAGCAGGTCCGATCAGACGTTTAGCTGTTGAATCATCTTTGTTATGATCTGGATTTTGTCATAAAAAGTCAAAACAAATCGAGAAAGAGAGACGGACTTGGACCGCGCCGGCTTCCAAAGCTTAACAGTGTTAAAACAGAACCAGCTGGGAACAGAACAAAATGCAAATCTCAGCTGCAGCCTCCATAACTCTCACGTTTTCTCATTACACATAAAGGTCAGTTTACTCTTCAGCCTGGGAACATGGTGTGATACCTCCTGTGGCTTTACAGGAGCTTTGTCAGGTCTGGGCACAGTTACCCTGCTGATGTCATAGTGATGTCATCATGGCAGCTTTTTTCAAACAGAAACCACAAACTATAAACTAAAAACATGGAGATTGAAAGACTTGTAAGCCGTCTTTACCAGGCAGAAAGAGATCAGGTTGCATTGTGGGAAATGTAGGATCCAGCATGTTTGGAGCCGGCCCATACGGACCGTTCTCATGTAAAACCTGCCGCGTTTCATCGAGACGTCCGGCGACTTTGATGCAAACTTTTGTTGCAACAAAGGAAAAAAAAAAATACATTAAGCACGTTTCCATCAACCGGCTCAGAGTAAATAAACTGAAAGTGTAGTTTCATCAGAGGCTGGCGGTGCACGCATCACTCATGGAAGCAATAAACAGAGAAGAAGAAGTAACGGTCCCACACGAGACGCAGAACCTCCAATAAGCAGAGAAGAAGAAGAAGAAGAAGAAACAAAGCCAGTCGCCTCAGACATCGACAGAAAAATAGAGCGAGGTCTTCAGTAGAAAATTCTTCTTCCATCTTTCTTTTCTTCTTCTCTTTCGCCTTCTTCTACTTCTTCATCTTGCTCTTCTTCTTCTTGCTGTTCTTCTAATCCAACACAACAGCTGGTTTCAGTCAGGTTTTGTTGTGTCTTTGCATAAATCTTAAAATAAATGCATACATACAGCCTCTGGTGTTGGGTGGAGCTACCCGGTTTAGTCTGATCCATCTTTTAAAGACCCAGGTCCTATCTGTGAGGGTTATAGTCCCATAGATTAGTGCAAAAGAAAGAAATCAGCTAAAGAAAAAACCTTTGGCCTCATGTTTGGATCGGTGCTCCACAGCTGTGATTATAAAACATTTTCAGTCCTCCTGTTTCCTCCTCTTTGCCTCGTGTTATATTAGTGGTTTTATTTTATCTGGTTCTGGTGCTGCTCTCTCTCCCAGCTGAGTATCGAGCTGCTCACCTCCATGCCTCCATTCACATCTCTGTTGTGTTTCCCACATTAGCGCTGCTTTAGCTGCTGTTATGATAACAGAGCCGACCCGACCCGACCGGCCGGCCTCTTCCTCCCCTTCAAGCCTTCCGTGACGGGAACCTTTGCCTCATTGTTCTCTCTCTCTCTCTTTCTGTCTCTTTCTCTTCACATACACCCGAAGGCTTGTTTTTCTCTTCTCTCTGCAGTTTGAGCTCCAGCATCTCCGTTTATTTACCTTCAGAGAAAAGGACAAGTGCTTTTCTTCCTGTAAGGTCGGGAGTGGGCCGAGACAATCCCACAGCTGTCGGTGCGTTTGTTTCTCAGGGTGAAGAGGAGCTGCCAAAGGTTTGAAGGAGAGACGTAAAAATGAAGCTTTTTATCAGCATCCGGAGCTCAAATGTGATGTGATGTGATGTAACACCGACAACACTTCCCAGAGTCATCGATACATCCACAGATCAGTTAACACGACTTTATGTGGCCTCCAGGCCTGCAAACATCTGACTTACTGCTCCGTCACTTAAGATGTTAAAAACAACATAAAACCGAGCATGATGGGAATCTTTAAACTGCTGGCCGATGAGATAAGAGGATTAAAGTCGGCCTGTTGAATCGACTCTTATCATCTTGTATTTTGTTTCTCAACTCATCCATCTGATACCTCAGTGTTTGTGTTTACAGCTGAGTTAATCCAGCTCAGCCTCTCCTCTCACACTTCCTCCTCTCACTTTGGAAAGAAAAGGCACTCCTGGATGAGACAGATGAGATATGTGATAACATACAGAGCAGGTTAACAGCTGGAATCAAGCCAAACATGTAGGCTTCAAAACAGATTCGACACAAAATCAGTGTATAAAACATATATAAATAAAACAGAAAAGATTTTCTATGTAGAGATGTCGGCTTTCTCTCCAGTATGATGGAACGAGATTGCAAAGTGTCTTTACAGAAATCATGACCCAGTTACTGAAGATGATCCACAGAGCTCGTTGTGAGCAGTTTCATGTAGGAACTAATGTCTTTCTATCAAACTACCTCCACCAAGAGAACGTGCATCTACTCATGGATGAGAGGCTGATTAAGCTAACTAGATACCCAACGTTACTGCTCCTGCACAGTTGGCGCAAGTGAAGTAGAAGTGGCTCTATCAGCGACAGTGATGTCGTCTACTCTCACCAAAACACTTGAGACGGATGCAAATCTTTACAGGTAAGAGGACAAATATGTATTTTTGATTTTGGAGCATGAACTGTCACTTTGATTTAGATTTTTTTTAATATATCCTTATTCTGAATTTGATGGCAGCAGCATGTTTTGAACCAGTTGGGACAGAAGCTACAGAAACAGAGTCATGATTAGTAAAACTTCATAAAACTATTGCAAATGATTACATTCTGGGTTTTTTGGGTATTGGTGTTGTGTCTTGTATCTTTCATCATCCACAATCTTCCACACATGTTAACACACTGATGGTTCGGTCCGATGTCGGGCCCTTCGGTACACATTCTTCTGTGCTAATTTGTGTTTAATGAGCTCATATGATCCTGGAGTCATTCCCGTGTTTCTCTTCCAGGATAATTCCCAACATACTGTAACCGTGTTCCTCATCAGGGATTCTTTATTAAAACTCCATGAATTACGTTTTTGAAGTGTGCCATCATCGCGGTTTGATCCATTTTATCACTCTAATCAGGACGGTGAGCCTGGATCCAATCAGCTCGCATCTGTCCGCCTGCCGCCGCTGCAAACGACTTCACTGTAACAACACAGCTCGGCCAAATAATGACAAAGTTAAAACAGCGAACCCTCGAGTGTAAATTCACTTCGCTGGAATATAAACACGTTCCGCCGCTGTGGACGATTGATTGGGACGAGGACGAGGGAGCGAAGTGTGTGTTTCTTTTTGCACTAATAAAATCTTACAGATCACATTATTATGTGATCGAGTGTCGTCGTCTGAATTCTTGTACGTGTTCACTTCCTGCTAAGTGTTTCCTCAACGTGTGTGTGTGACAGAGCTGCTGTGTGTGTGTATGTGTGTGTGTGTGTGTGTCTCCTGACTGCACTGATATATTTACACTCTTTGTATTTAATGCAACATTTCAAGGGCTCATGAATCTGTGTGTGTGTGTGTGTGTGTGTGTGTGTGTGTGTGTGTGTGTGTGTGTGTGTGTGTGTGTGTAACCTGCAGCTGGCTCAGATCTGTGTGGAGGTGTGTGTACTCCAGGTTAACAGTGTGTATACTGCGTGTGCGTCCACGTAAAGTGAGTTTACTGCATGAATGTGTGTTTGTTGGAATGAGGTCAGAGAGGAGTGCATTATTTCCCCCCATCCATCATCTTTACCCACTTTATATATATTGCACAGTGCACAGAGAGCTGCAGGCTCAGCCTCTCATGCCGGGCTCTGCAAACATGCACCATTAAATAATTACAGCTGCTTCTAAAGTTTGAAAACACCTCGACAACGCTGTCATTTGTAATTTTGTAAGAAATTGGCCAGAATTCGAAGGTAAGCTCCAGAAACTACAGAGGGCAGGTTAGCTGTTCACTGCAGCTGCCTTCAGCTGTGCAGACTCGCTGGCATCAGCAGAATTCAGCGGCCCTGTTCGCTGTCAGAAGTCTGTCGGGCTGCATCCAGATCTCCAGCCTCTGGACTTTATGGACCGAGCCCTGGCGGACTTCAGTCGTACGTACCGTGACGTGTTCATTATCACCAGGTCAAGCCTGCGAGTGCGTGACACTGCGAGGCAAATATACAGCTGATAGACGACAAGAATAAAATCAGCTTTGTCTGGTTTCTAAGCTGAATTTGAGATGTTTTTTAATAAAGTTGGTCCTAATTGTTTCAAAATATCATACAAAAGACTTCCTCGTTAAGGAACAGTTCACTTTATATTAGAATTCAGTCATTATCTACTCACCCCCAGTGTCGACATCTTTTTACAGCTGAAGTCTTCACTGTAGCTGCTGAGCTAAAAGCTCGCCAACGTGGCAAATAACGTCTTTTCAAATGAAACTTCACCTGACTATCCATCAGCGTGGAGGAGATGATGACTGAAACATTTATCTTTTAGTAAAAGATAGAAGTGTATGCACGTATTAGTGTGTGTGCATGTGTGTGTTTGATTTCATGTCATGTGTAGACGTGTGTGTGTTTACTTTCAGACCTCTGATGTTTGCTCAGGGACGAGGATCACAAAGCGACTGTGCAGCTGTGAAGAGGAGGATTAAACACCTTCACTACACATAAAACCACCTGAGTGCTAAGAGGCAGACTGACTTATAACACACACACACACACACACACACACATCTTTTAGGTCATTGTTTGGTGACCTGGAGACTTTACAGACCAGAGTTTGGTCTTTGAATCAGAGAAGTACTCGGTCAACGTGGCACGTAGAGACACGACGAAGATGACTGAGACAAAGACGTTTAAAGTTTGTGTTTTTCCGCACCAGAAGAAGTATTTAGATTCATCTTTCATTCTGTTGTTTTTTGGGATTATACTCTTCTGACATTTCGGGGCTCTCAGTCTCAGGAGGAGCTGTGAAGTAGCGCGTCTCTTTGTTATTGGAAAGTAAACCTTTAATCTGATGTGATGTGACGACTCCGTCCTGCACGACTCCCACCGCTGGAAACATGTGGCCGGTCTTTACAGGAGAGGATGGCAGTGTTTTGCTTTTCCTGTCTCATCCACTCCATCAGCTGTTGACTGTTTTTATATATTTATTTATATCGGTTTATTCTGTGTTTTTGCTGCAGCAGCAGTTTGTGTGAGGTCAGCGTTTTTCTGTTTCCACTGCAGGATCGTGTGATGCCAACAATTTCTGCTGTTTTCAGCCTGATTTTATATGGTCAGAGGGTCTGAAGATTTACAGTGGGAACAAAAATCATTGCTCTTGGTATTTTTCTATATGTTAATGCTTATTTTAAGGGGATTTTTTATCATATGACCCCTTATTTTTCAGGTCAAGCTTATTTCTTTTGGCGTACAAAAGGACATTTAAATATGAAAGTAAAAAAAAAAAAACAAGGCTTATTGACAAGACATGAGCTTAAAATATTGGTGAGCTGGTGCAAACATTCTGTCTTCAGTCTAGATTTAAACACAAAGATGGAAGAGGACATCTTTATCTATATTTTAATACCATTAAAAGCCTTGAAAGTAATCAGTAAGATCTCAGTCAGTGCAGAGAGGCGACAGTAGCTCTGGTGTTTTTAGTCTTCGACCCTAAACGACTCTGAAGCTCTTAGACTCCAACTCTGCGACGCTTTTATCAAAACCATCTCCCAGCGTGGCAGAAAACATCCCAGCAGGAGACGAACTCAACGACCAACTTCTGTATGTTGTTTCTTTTTCCGAAAACAACACATGCTGTCTGAGTGTTTTCTGACCTGGAGGCTGTCAGCGGGAACACATCATCAGTCCGTTCACTCAAAACATTACAAACTTGATTAACAGGACTGGCGCTGATTTTGCCACCGCCGTAAATTAAGCTTCACAGGGCCGCAGCTTCCAGCGAGGACACTCGGGTCACGTCCTCAGAAATTAAACCAGGATTTTTCCAGTGCTTATGATGTGGTGAGGTCGAGGCTATTTTCAGACTGCAGACACATCTGACTGTCGGCGCTGTTATTTATAAGTGATCAGATCTGATTTTTGTGCCCTGACATCACCGACCTTTCTGCATGGGTTAGCGTGGTAACAACGTAGGCGTCAGTTACTGTGTACTGCGGGGATGTGGTGAACACAGGAGCATGAGAACGGAGGTCCATCATCTCCTGCAAACAATCACATCGAGCCACAGAGTTTATTTCAGCGTGACTCGATGGACTTCTTCTTTGTGTTGTTGCTGCTGCACCTCTGTCACTCTGGATTTGAAGTCTTATATGAGCGGCCACAGCATCTGGACTGAGACGCATCTGCATGGTTTGGATCTGATTTGCAAAAGTCTCATGTCATGAGGTGTTTTCTTGCTGTCTGGATAAAATCTGTCAGAAAACGGATTCGGGCTGGAGTCTGAATGAGGTGTAGGTTTACGAAAAAGATCACGTTGTAGTCGTGGTTTGGGTTTTAAGGAAGTTTATCCTCATGTCGTGTTTTACTTTACTTCCTCTCTTTGTCTGTTTTCCTGCCCTTTTTCTGTGTACACCAGTGTCTCATTAGTTAATCACGCCATGTGTATTCAAGCCTGTGTTTTCCCCTCACTATTCGTTGGTTTGTTATCATCCTGCATCTCCTGCGCTACTGTGTCGTCTCCCCGGTCCTCATGTGTTCTGAATTTGTTCCCATGGCTTTATGGGTCGTCCTGTTTTAGTATCAATGTTTAGTTTTCTGGTGACCTTTTGTTGCCAGCTTTTTTTGTTGTCTTCCATTTTGTTACTTGGACTTTGGATTTTGGATCTTGGTTATCAGCATTAAAGCTCGCCCTTTGTTCCTTTACCTGCCTGCCTGTCGGTTCTGGATTAAATGCCTGGTTCAGTACCGCTTACAAATGTTGACGCGATGTCTTGAACAGTTGTCTCTCGCTTGGCAACCGTCTCACCTAGTTGTCATGTCACCAGCAGCATGACATGACAGTCTACACACATATGAGCCTGATAGGACATGTGTTGTAGAAATGTTGACACACGTACAGACAAATTTAAACGTATTCTTGATTTGCAGAAATGTAATATGCCGACAGGTTTCCACTGATCCTTCATCCTCCTCTTGTGTTTCACCTTCACTCTCGTTATTTATCTGCTGCTGTCGGCGTATTTTCTCTGTACGAGCCTCACAAACACACACTCACCATCATCAGGTGATGAACTCACACATCTGGTTTCTAACTCGGGGTCTCCGGGGAGACCCTCCAGGAGTTAACGGTCCGGTGATGCTGCTGATGGTCTGATAGCGACCCACAAAGAGAGCTGACCTTTAAGAGGGGAAAGAAAGCTCCCTGCCATTAGCTCTCATTGATTTATATTGATCCTCCATTGATTGTTATCAGGGATCTTAGCATGCCGGGCACTAACCGCACTGTTTTAGCTCAGCCAAGCCTGAATCCTGTGTGTCTCTGAGCGCTAACGCTGCTGGCTGTCATCGCTGCAGGGAGCCTGATGGAAGCCTGGTTCTGCCGGCTGTAACACGACACTAAGTAGGAGAAGGTCCAAAAAAATCAAAGGAGAGGTTAGATGAGCTGTGATAACGCTGATCCTGAGTGGTGTCGGAGCAGTTGTTGCTGACCTCAGACTCCTGGAGACCAGAATATGATACTGAGATCATGTGATAGCAGATAGTTTGTGATTTGCTGGAAGTGTCAGCTGCCCGTTACTCAGGAGGCTCTGAGGATGGAGATGGAGATAAAATGTTCCCTCAGGACGTTGGATCAGGGAGCCGATGAAGGGTTGTGACAGAAAACAGAGAAACAGTTTACAACCTTCACGTCAGCCCTGGTGTTAACGCCGTGTCTCCTGTCCTGCTTCTTATGTCATATTATCCAGAAATATCTCAAATTATTTACCTCAGTCGCCTTTTATTGGGACAGAGAGACAGACACGTTCGAAAGAGGCCTTTATTTATTTATTTTAGATATTCCCAGGTTAATGTAAAGACACTTCCTTGATGTTTACCTGCTGTCTCACTGAACTGTGCAATGCAGAGACACAACGTGAGCAGGAGTTTGCAGCCTGCTGTCGCAGTCCTACGTTTTTCTGTTTTCTGGGTTTTGTGGCGTCTGCTTTCCCTCCACACCTGCACTGCATCACCTCTGTTATCCCCGCCCTGTTTCCAGTGAGCTTCCCAGCCAATCAGCTCCTTCCTCCACTCGTTCCTCTCACCTGTGTTCCTCCACCTTCCTCTCATCCCCTCGTTAGGTTAGTTTGTACTGAAGTTTCCCTGATTCCCAAATAAAACTTCACCCACTCGTCTTCCCGCCTGTCGTCTCCTGCGTTTGATGTGAAGGACGTGTTGAGTTTCTCTGACTGCAGCTGAGCATCAATCAAGAAAAAAATGGCTGAATGAAAAGAATGAAATAAATTGTTTATGAGTTTTGTATTTGTGGAAAAGAGAAGCGAGCAGCAGCAGAGTGGTGACGTGACTCTGAAATATTTAAAATCGACGGGCCTTTCTTTTTTGTGCCGTCCATAATTTGCGTCCTGAGTTTATGCGTCATTGCTTGTGTGTATGGATCTAACGTACATTTCTGGGAGGGAGGAATAAAAAAAACACTTGTGAATGTTTGAAAGGCCTTTTGAAACCTCTGTTTAGTTTCAAACTCGTATTTGTTTCAAGCCCAAACACCACACGGCGCTCTGCCTCCCGCTCATTGAAAAAAGGAGCCGCCAACACAAACATCAAGTGTCAAATAGTGGCAAAATGAAAAATGAAATCACTTCTGCAGAGTGGAGAGTAAATATTTGGCCCCTCGAAAATGAAACAACATGAAAGGGTCAGAGACGCATTCGAGCTACGTGAAAGTAAATACTGAGCGAACACGAAACATTTTACATGTTTTAACTTTAGTCTTTTTTTTTGTTTAATTCGACGACAGCATGAAGCTTCGTCCTCTCACAGTCCCAGACGCCTGTTCGTTCCCTCTGTGCGCACCGTCAGCTATCACATCAGTTGGATTTGCACCTTGTCATCCACGTATGACGAAATATGTGCGAGCAAACTAATGCGAACGATCTCGTTTATCACAGTGAATAATTGAAAACAGAGAAAAGACGTGTTTATGGACGACAACAGAGGAGGAAGGAGAGGCGAACACACACACACAGTAACACACAGTAACACAGTAACACACCGTCATCCTTCTCTGAAAAGCGAGAGCTCTTGATGTTTATTAAACTTTTACACCTTCGCCTGCACGTTCCTTCCTTCTTTAGTCCTCCTGGCTTTTCTTCCTTCATCCCTTCCTTTTTTCAAACTCAGCAACCCGGAGCTGAGCAAACAGCCCCGACACAAGGAGGGAAAGGAGGCATCAAATGTTGGAGTGGAAGAAAAAAACTAGAAACACCATCCTCCCCCCCTCCCCTGTTCAATTAAAAGGTGGAGGTGGTGGAGGAGGAGGGGCGGCAGAGAAAGGAAAAACAGTCCTGATTGACAGTCGGGGAGTTAATCCCCAGGCAATGGCTCATGGAGAGGGGAAGGAGGCTCACAAAGGACAGGGATCAGTGACAGGGAAGAGGTGGAGACAGGAGGAGCGAGGGTGGAGAGCAGACAGAGGTGGAGAAAAGAGGGAAGTTTCTTTCAAAGAACAGCTGTTGTGTTGGAGACTGAACGTGAGCTCATACTGGGAGGATTTACACAATATATTTCACTTTCTGAGGACGTTCACCAGGAGGCCACGGAGGTCCGGTGACCGGGAGGGACGGAGAAAATGTTTATGATGCAACAACGATCAATAACTAACATCAGATTCTATCACGAGTTCAGTTTAATGTGTCACATTTAATGCAAAGTGCTACTTTGGTTTGATGTAGGATGTAATCTGCAAAGAAACTACAGTTATCAGATATGGGTTTGCTGGTGGATCAGAAATCAGGCCCAACATGGACCCATCACACCGTCACTGATCCGATTCATAACACCGCCGTGCATCCTTCCTCACCTTGCACGACTTCCAGGGTCAATTAAAAGCCTGTAGGAAGGTGGAGGTGGTGGTGGAGGAGAGGGGCGGTGTGTGTGTGGTGGAGGAAACCGTATTGATTGACATTTGGGTCATGGAGAGGATGAGGAGCGTCAAAGAGAGAAGGATCAGTGACGAGGAGGAGGAGGAGGAGGAGGAGGAACGAGGTGTGCTGGATGAGAAGGGAGGGAGGCGAGGTGTGATGGAGACGAGGTGGATGGAGGGTCGGGACTTTTCCTCCACCTGTTTTCTGTTTTGTGAAAGAGAAAGGTAAGACTCATCAACCAGCACTGTAATCTGTAATCCCTTCCACTTGGCTCATGAAGCAATCTACTCACAACCGACCAGTGAGGCTGGAGTCCTCTCAGCTTCGGGTCTGGAGTTGTCAAGGTCGTCAATACAGCTGCCGAGCGTCTGGGCTCGTCCCCGGACCGTGAACATCCACCCCACCATCCCGAGTCAATCCCATCGTGGAAAGCTGTCTAGTTTCTGCCCGCAGAATCCCACCACCCACCGGCTTATTGACGGCCAACTGGTCATGAAACATCTTGTGCGTGTGTGCCCTCCATCACCGAGTCGATTGGGAGGGTTGCTCCCGGGGTTTCTGTCAGGGACGTCCTCGATCGCTCCTTGTTCTCCAGCCTCCACTTTTGTCACCCTGACAGGTTTGAAGGGAGAGCTGTGCCACGCCTGCCTCTTGTCATTTATTTCTTAATTGCCAAACAGATGTCCTGCAATGTGTTCCCCCCTTTTTCCAGTCATCCAGCCTCCACTTGCACCTTGATGCTGCCCTGTTTCCTGTGTCTACTGCCTCCTCTCACCTCTTTGCCTCCTCTGAATGCTGACCTGTATTGTGCCCTCGACCTCACTGATATGTTAAGTCTGCCTTCGGGTCCAAATCCAGCTTCACGTGAACTTTCACACTTGATTATTTGGTAAATAGACCCCCAAAAAAAAGGCAAATTAACTTTATGTTCCCAAGTAAAGCTAAAAGACAACCGGATTGCTTTCCAACTACCAAACAACACAGGACACACTGCACTTGCTCTCTCATGTGTATGGTGTCAGTGAGTTTACTATAAAATGATAATAAAATACACTACAGGGAAACATTTTGCTGAAGTGGTCTTAAAACCAATAAATCCAGATTTGAATTTAAATTAGAAACTTTCAAACTGATCTGAAGTTGAATGAAAACTGAAAACAAGAGACATTCAGCACCACTTTGGACATAAGAGAGACGAAACAAGTGTTTACTGAAAAGATGATGGTTCATTTTAACTCTGAGTATTCAGAGCTTCACGCAAACAAGTAACTCCAGCAGGAGTTTACGTCGGGGTGGAGGGAGCAGAGGAAGAAAACCAAAAGAGAAAAAGTGAGTTTATTCATTTATTTATTACATTTTGTGCTGTAACTCGAGTCTTCATTTTCCTGGGAGGTTTTGTACCTGGTGGCAGATAGAATAGCGTGTTGAAAGTGAGGGTCACGCTTGATATAATGGTCTTTAAGTGTTATTAATAAGCAACTTATTAGGACTTAAAACCTTTTAAATAATGCTCACTACAAAGACCTTAGTATAAAGTGTTACCAAAGCATCGGGGTGTCATTATTCTCCGGTTACATCGTGCGATCAGCATTTACTTCATGACGTTACGTGTCTGTTGCCAGTCTAAGAATGCAGAAGCCTCGTAACACAAACTGTGGATCGTTGGACAAAGTGTGCATATCTTCAGAGCCCCCCCCCACCTCCCCTCTGCGCCAAGCTTTCTTTTCTTAAGACGTACACACTGCAACACACACACACATACACTCCTCGTATACAAAGCACCGGGCCCCCCTGTTGACTCTGTAGACGCCATTTCATAGAGCATCTCCTGCTAAGCTGCGGGTCGATTTTTAAGCCAACATGCACCATTAACGATGCCATACTGGCCTTTGTGAAGGCTCCAGGAGGGGGGCCACATCCTGCTGCTGCTGCTCCAGCCTGACGAGCACCGCGGCTGGGGAGGGCCACGGCTTGGACTCAGGGTTTATACTGCCACCTCACAGAAGGGCTTTATGACTTAGAGAGCCTTAATGAGGTGGAGCAAGTTAATATTTTAACACGTGTGTCTATTGTTGAGCCATATGTCAGCGTGGTCGCGTCTCTGTCACTTATTCTGAAGAGAGATGAGGAAGAAGGAGGGATGGAACGAGACAGCGGAGGTTTTATTATGAATTTCTAACCTTTTATCTGAAGTTTTCATGCATTTAAACTTAAATTTTCTAAGGAAGGAAAACAATCGAAAACCAATCGTGCAGATGTGGGTCGCTCTTTCCTGATTCGGTGCCTTGTTTTTATGGATAAAGTGGGAAATAAAAAGAAACTGTTCAGCTATAAGATGAAGTGATTTCGATAAAATGCTGCAGGATGCAGGCGTAAAAGAGGGAGCAAGGAGTTGAAAAGACCCAGGAGTCCTGATATGAGCTTTGATGATTTGGGACAGACACACAAAAACACTTGAGGGGAGGGAAAGAGAGGAGAAGAAAGGCGGTGAAAGAAAGAGGAAAAAAAACCTTTACATCTGGAAAAGACTCTGACAGGAAGCCACCCATCTGTGGCCAAACAGCTGGGGGCCAGACAGAGTGGACCCTGTCAGCATGAGTGTGTCTGTGTGTGTGTTGAGTGCGTGATGAGCAGGTGGGGGTCGGAGGAGAAAAGACCGAGTCACCGGTCTGGAACGCTGGATGTCACAAGATGTCTTCACGGCACCGAGCGATCCGGGACGGGACGGTTTGGGGTTGGGAACAGACAATTAACCTGTTGGATCAACTTGTCCTCATGGTTCTGCACAACCAACACAGCTCTGACAGGTCCGAACAGTCCCCCCCCCCCCGCTAATGCCTCAGTGTTTTCATTTGTCCACAGCATCTGTCAGAGATTACCCCTCGCTGCACCTGAGGTATGTGAGGAAGAGCCGACTCTAAAATGATGAGCACGGTTATTAACAGAGTATTTTTACATTTATCAATTTTCAGGTCAGAAACAAAAAGTGTTGGGTTTGATTCAGTTCATCTGTTCGATCATACGAGTGTTCAATTATGTTTTAAGACTATTTACCTCCTCGAAATTATATTTATATATATTTCTGTTTTTATGAGCCACAGCTGACCTGCAGGGAGGAGGTCAGGGACGTACAGGAGGGCAGGAATTTGGGTAAGAGTGGTACAAGATTGTGGTTTTGGTTAAAGGAGCAGTTCACCCAAAAATGAAAATTCAATCATTATCTACTCATTCACACGCTGGGGAAAGTTTTGTCCGCAAAACATTTCTTCAAAACCGCCAATCTTTACTAAATCAGGAAGAAACAAAACCTGCGTGTGTCAACGTCCACGTCATGTTACGTGTTGGTGGTGGAGTTACAGGTCAGGCGACTGCAAAGCTGCCAAGCCAGTGACCACAGCTCAAGACTGTGTTTCACCATCTTTAAGTGTGAAACCACCGGATGTTTTTAAGGAGACATTTTCCAGCCGGCGAACAAAACAGATATTTTAAGTCAAAACATGATGTTTTCTAACCCTAACCACCTGGTTTTATGTCTAAACCTAACCCGAGTATAAGCACCTAACCTGAGTATAAGCACAGAGTTAACATCTGTTCTGGTGGTTGAGTGGACAAATATTTATTCTCACAACAGCAGAATTAATGCAGAATCTGAGCCCGTGATTATTTGACCAGCTCAGTGAATTTCTGTTTGACTCGGCTCCTTCTCCTCCAGTGTAATCTGAGTAAACACGATGATACTGTACAAACACGTCACATAAATCTGTTTAACTAACCTCCATCGTTATCTGTTGTTAAACAGTCTTCACCTCCATTCTCTCTACCTGCTCTTTATCAACGTGAACTGTCGGCGGGATGTATTTACTGACCGACTCATTCACTTCACAAGTATGAAAACACAATGTGACACAGAAGAAGCCGTCGCTGCGGCACATTATTCATGACTGTCAGCGTTTAAACACATGCAATCTACACCCATTCTGCGTCTCCTCTTCAGAACCGCACGGCGACGAGGCCTTTTGTCCCGACATGTCACAACATCGCTTCCAGCCGGCCGAGGGGTGAAGGGACAGCTGCTCAAGAGACTTGGGTTTCCTACATGTTAAAAGCTTTTCTTTTTTTTTCTCCCTCAGGTGTATGAGAGACAGTGTGTGTGTGTGTGTGTGTGTGTGTGTGTGTGTGTGTGTGTGTGCGTGGCTTCCTCCTGTGTGTCAGCTTCAAACACACAGAGGGTTTACCTCCGGCAGATTTTTTAAGTTCTGACACTTTTCATGCCCTTGAAGTCACTGGAATAAATGTGTTTTGGATATCTGGGTGAGAGGGAGAGAAAGTGAGTGTGTGTGTCTGTGTGTGTGTGTGTGTGTGTGTGTGTGTGTGTGTGTAGTGTGTGTCTGAGTGAGTGTCTGAGGGTGCTTGTTCAAAGAGAGTGATGATGACTTGTGACCGCAGCTGAAATGTGATCCGATCAGTTCAACAGACCGCCGCTTGTGGGCCTTTGTAACGCTTTTTGCAGGTGGCACACACACACACACACACACACACAATTAGTGGACACACACATGCACTTCATGTATATACAAACATACATACAAATACACACATTACAAACACACATCTCTGAGATATAACAGACATAGAAATCAAAATTACGTCAACAACACACAAATAAAATCAGTCACACACACACACATACTTACATGTAGTTCACATTCACAAGGCTTTTTCTCACACACACACACACACACACACACACACACACACTCTGGTGGTCTGTTGTTATAGCAGGAAAGGACTGTAAAGCTTTCCCAGGGGAAACAGTAACACAGCCGGTGAATGGTCATTGTTACGAGGCTGTTTTTCTTTAAGCGATCCTCCCCCGGTCCCCTCTCTCTCTCTCTCTCTCTCTCCCTCTCTCTCCATGTCTCTCGCCCCTCAGCCGGTGGCTCCTGCAGGTGATTAATGCACAGTCGCGACCGTTAGCGCTTTGCTAATCAGCCCAAAAGCACTTTGCTTAAGTGAGGAAAGTGGTCCAAACGGTGTCGCCGTGTGAAGCGGCACCGTGTTGTTGTGTGAGGTCAGAGACTTCACACCGGAGCTGCTACATGTGACGAGCCCCCCCCTCATCCATTCCTCCTGCATCAGTGTATCTGAGTATCCACACAGATACATGTGTAGCTGTATCAGCTGATGAACAGGCCTCCTGTTTGACCAGAACCAACTACATGATGAGGTCATGGAAACATCTTCTGACTTCACCACCTTCTCGTATCAGTCATTTCTGTGTTTCTTCTGCCTGTTTCCTATTTAAAGCTGCTCTGGTCAATATTCTGATGTCAACAAAGGATCAAACGACCACAGCCTGATGTATAGTGTATACATGTAATGTATACTTACTGCGGCTTCATATTCAAAGCTTTTGAATTATTTAATAACAGGGGGCTTTTATTGTGAAGATTATAGGAAACTATAATTCAACGTGTTTGTAACTGAAATAGCAGCCACTTGGTTAGCGGTGATACTTTGGTAGTACTGCCGGGACTGAGACAAGATTGCATTAGTTTAAGACTCACCTTCGAGCAGGTAGGTAGCAGGTGTGGTGGAAATGCAAAACCCTGCCGCGCGTCAAGGGTTTTCAAACTGCATTCACCCCATTACAAGACACTGTAAAGTAAAAAAAGTAAAAGTAAATAAGCAAGTATCATCAATGTTTTAACTGATACCTCACTGTGCTATTTCTGTTTTCAATATTTGCATATATTTATGACTTTCATAACATTTCGGTGTGACTACGGTGTCTAACAACCTTTTCTTTAACTCTTCTCGACTCTTTGCTACAGAAAATGATTCACGTCTCTGTCATCAGGCTGTCTGACAGAGCGATAATGCTTTAAAGTCAGGACGTATTTATGATCCCTCGGCTGTGTTTGACGAGTCAGGTGGTCGTGACGGATCTCCAGAGTGACATTATTAACTAAATGAAACTTAATTACAGGAGTCAAACATTTATACAGTTTAATTTGCCATCGTGTCAGTTTTAATGGCGTCATTATTCCAGCCGTCTGCAGACCAAGTGTACAAACTATATTTCAGACAGTATCCAGTAAGAAGTGGGACCACTTCACGTATATAATGAGTGTAAATGACACTGAAGGAGCAGTTAGTTTGAGGCTTTTTGTTCAGCTCGTTCACAACATCTGACATTGAGTCTCTCACACACACACACACACACACACACTCAGAGGGGCTAATGAGAGTGTTTCTCAGCCTGCGTCGGTGGATTAGCGCTGAGAGCAGCAGAATGGATCTGATTGAGAGAGGAAACCAGCAGAGGGGTGAAAGAAGGAGTGAACAGAGTGACCCATGGGGGGTCGGCCTCCTTTCACCAGCGCTCTCCCTGGGAATCCACTGTGACTCATTCAGGCCGGTCCCCCCCCCACCTCCTCACCTCAACGCACCACTATCTCCCGGGTCCTTTTGGGATTCAAATGATATCTCATTAGCTCTTATTGGATTGCAACTTTCACGGGATGCAGTGTTTCACTTTTCCCTCTTTTACCGATCGATAAAAGAGGACACTGGCGTCCGGAATAAAAGCCCTCCTTTTTTGTTTTCCTCCCTTCATCGACCGTCTCGCCTCATTTCCTGCTTCTCTTCTCTCCCCTCATTTATACATTCTCTCACTCCATCCCTCCTCTTCTCAATACGACATGTTGTATCTCTCTAACTATTTCCAACTCCTTTCTATACAGTCGGGATTCGTCCTGCGCTCTCATCCTCTCCAGCGCCTCCTCTCCGGCCTCTGTATCCACAGGGTGTCTTTGTCTGATTCTAATGTGCCATTAACTCTCAGTGCTCGTCAAAGGCCCTCAGTCCCAAAGGCCACAGAATTACAGCCAGAGAGACGGAAAGTTACACAGAGCAGAGAGAAGATCATTGAATGTAATTCAAAGGAAGTGGACAGCTTTAAGTCCGCTAGTTCACACCTTGTATTAAAATGCGTCTCAAGTGACACTTGCCGAATTTACAAGAAGGCCCAAATTATTAAGAATTTTCTTTCACAAAGTTTATAAAGTTTCTCCTAACTCAACAGATCTCAAAATTGAGCGATTTTTAAAGGGAGTCTGGTGACTTTCTCCACAGGCAACAAAGAAGTAGCCTATATTGGTTACTGTTCACTGTATTTGTAAATTTTGAAACGTGCACCGTCAATAAAATGTTGTCTTCTCTCGTTAATTTAGTGTAAATGGTGAAATCAGTTGAAACAGTGTGTTCAAACGTTGGCAGGTAAGACAAGCTTTAGCCACGACAATTTTTACAGGGAAAAAAACAATTAATTGTATAATATCAATGCCAAATTTACAAGAAGGCCCAAATAATTAAGAATTTGTCAGAGACAGCGTTTCACAACATTTATAAAGTATCTCTGAATGCAAAAACTCACAAAATTGAGCGTTTTTTGAAGGGAGTCTGGGGACTTTGTCCAGGAGTAGCCTATATTGGTTACTGTTTACTCTGTTTGTAAAATGTGATATCTTTACCATCAAAACATTGTCTTGTTCCATAAATTGAGTGTAAAGGAAACAAACAACTTCATGTTTTGATTTAATGCTGAAGAAGGCACCGATGAGTTAGAATTTCTCGTAGCCGTTTCACAAAGTTTGTTAAGTTTCTCTTCACTCAACAACTCTCAAAATTGGGCAATTTGTAAAGGGAGTCTGGTGATATTGTTGTTCTTGAAACTGTGGAAACTTTTCTTTCTGTGTTGTAACCCTGCCTTGTGTCTCATATGTTTATAGGGTAGTGTTGCACAGCTTTTATATATTCATTTCTGATCTGATATGAACACTGACTGACCCCTGAATAACCCACGTACAGCTTGTTTGCATCGCTGCCATCATTCCCTGCAGAAATACCTTGTTGTTGTGACTATAGAGATGCACTTTGTGACAAAGCTTTTCACCTCTTCGCTCTCCCTGTGTCTCTCACTCTGCAGGATGTCTGCAGGCTTTAACAGATGGATTAACCCTTTATTCCTGCTTTCTGATCCTCAGCTCTGCTTTGTTTATATTTTTGGATGACATGAGATCATCTGGGATCAACGCCGTGCTCACCGCCTCTTCCTCCTCCGGTTCAATCCACCTATTTTCTGTGCCGTCTTTCTCCTGCGATGTCCTCTCTTGACCTTTACTGAAGGAAAGAGGGCAGTCCAGCTCCTAATACTGCCTCTGTTAGGACTGAAGATTAGAGTCCTCTGAACAGACACAGGCACAGATTAGCTAATTGTCTCTTGGGTGAAAGGCTTCTACCTTCTAGCTCCCACAGCTTAAACAAAATATTTTATAAAGATATCAAGAAAGACGGAGACAGGAATCAGAGGAGCATCTTCAGATAATATAATCCTGCAGATGCAAGTATGAGAAGCGTTTTCCTCTCGTGGATGGCATCAAGCAGGACATCAAACTGATTCCTGCAGGACTTTAATCATTTAGCAACTTAGGTGCTCCAGGAATCTATTGTATCTTTATCTCACATGCAGATTTATTAGATAGATAGATAGATAGATAGATAGATAGATAGATAGATAGATAGATAGATAGATAGATAGATCGGTATGTTATACAGACAGACAGGAAACTATTGGTGGCTCCATGAGGCCTGGGAAAAAAGTGAGCTAGCGTGTGTGTGTGTGTGTGTGTGTGTGTGTGTGTGTGTGTGTGTGTGTGTGTGTGTGTGTGTGTGTGTGTGTGTGTGTGTCCGGAGCCCTTTTGTCCCTTTGTTGATCCCACACTGATAATGTCTGCCGGCACAGGAAGCAACACAATGCCAGGCAAGGCCCTAAAGGAAAAGGCTGGATCAGAACCACACACTCACACACACACACATACACACACACATATATACATAAACACACACACATTTACATTCCCGCTCTCAGACATAAACAACTCCAGATGCAAACACAACATCACATTAACTGAGATCCAGTCGGACCTCAAACGGTGAAAAACTATTTCAGGTAAAATTGGAGAAAATAAAAGATTATTTTTAGGGATTACATCATCATTTGGATTCTGATCCGTCCACCCTCCACTCTTTCTCACCTCTGCTCTCCCTTATCTCCTCCTCCACCCCCCAAAACACTATTTCCTCCCTCTCCTCCTCCGTCATGTGTCTGATGTCTGTGACGTGTCGGTGCCTCATCGACTCGTTAGACCACGTTTAGTCAAACCAGCCTGAGAAACAACACGGTGACACAATGAGACAATGAAGCAGCCACGACACTCTCAACTCTTCATCACGTTGATTTCATTTTTCATTTTCCTTCTCCTCTCCGTATCGATCCATCCTCCTCTGCCTCTTGAAGCTGTCACTCTCATCTCTGCTCATCACGTCAGCTCTGAACGAGGAGGCGTCACAGAGACCTCGTCTGTCTGAGTCTCTCACTGAGCAGACGAGACACACGCTCAGCCTAAATCCTCACAAACTGTGTGAAGTTTTTCATTTCTGCACAAAGGAAAAGTGAGTTTATCAATAAATGCAAAAGTGCAAAGGAACCAGATTAAGAGATGTGATCCTGCCGTACAGAACGTGAAGCAGGTGACGTACATTAAAGAGACAAAACAAAGTGCTGCACTCAGATCAGATCTGTGACATGAAACAAACAGAAATGTCGTGTTTTCATCGTGCTTTCGCTGCAATTTACTGGCACCGATTGGACAATTAGTGCTTTAAATCTGTATTTATCATTTATAAAATCTGTAGATGACGTCATCAAACTGTTTCATTAGCAGGTGATTTATGGGACAAGCAGCAGAAACAAACATGAGCTGTGAGTGAGGAACAATGAGTTAATGTTTGACACGATGAAGAGTGAAGAAGCTCGTCACTCCTCATCCTCTCTCTCATTATTGTACTTTCACTTTGTCTCGCTCTTTGTCTCTTCTCCTCCTCTCAGGGGGGTCTGCAGGCTTTAACAGTCAGTTTAACCCTTTATTCCTTTTTTTTTTGTTCCCTCCAACTTTCTCCTTTTGTTCGTGTTTTATCCCCGAACAGAAATGACATGAGATAATCTGGGATCAGCTCCGTTATCCACAGCTTCTCTGCCACCGATCGATTCTCCTGCAGCGACGAGCTGCACGTCAGACAAACTGAATTAAAGAAAACTTTCCAGTAATTAGTCCCAATTCAAAACACCTGTGTCTCCCTCACACAGGCCTGAGCACTGAAGGAAACTGTGGTCTGATAAGATTTATGTCTGCAAACACAGAAGCTACAGGCGTGAACGAGGCAACAACAAAGAAAAAAAGCAACTCAATTTCCTCAATTTCCATCAAAACAGCCACAAGTTCTCCAACTAACAGCAAAAAGTTTAAAATTCATAGAGATTCATGCAGAAACGTTTCCTCGCCTCCTCTTCACTTCTGTCCATTTAAAATGTTCCCAACACTCAAAACACAAACAAACACCACTTCTCTTTCACTCAAGTGTGTTTTTTTGGCGACGCAGCAGCTGTTTAGGACATAAATGGATGGTGAAGAATCGTTTTATGCTGCACGAGTGTTTTCTAAAAGTTTCGAGGCTGTTTTATTACCTTTTATGCCATAAAACTGGGAAACCTGTCAGGGCTTCAGGCTGTGAGTGCTTGGTTGTTAAAAGTGCTGGATTTTGGTGAAGTGTTAATGTAAAGTAAGCTATGTTACTGCAGGAGTTTATTTATCCACCATGTTCGTGCACGATAACCGACGGATTGTCAAGTTAATCATCTTCTCAGTGTCAAATCAGACATTTGGTAAAAGGTTTTATTCCCAGAAGATAACCTGATATCCCCCAGGAAGGTCTTTGTCACATGAAAATGCATTTATTGGGCTCTTCTCTTTGAGGACAGTCCTGCAGGAGCATATTTTTTGTAAACCAGAGACGTTATAAGAGACGTTATAAGAGAGGAGACGAACCAAACCAGGAAATATCTCAGCCACAGCTGAGATTCACGACACTGTGAACTGATCTGGAGCGTCTCCAGAGACACCAGACATTACAGCTGAGCGCTCCGGTTGAATCAGCTTGCAGCATGAAACTGTGCACATGTAAGTTTAACCTGGTGGGAGAAAGTGTTTTTAAAAGTGTATTTTACGTCACTGAATGTTTTAAGTGTATTTATTCAGATTTGACTGGTGAGTAGATTATATCCTGGTGTGTCATGTTGTACTTTCCACTTCCTGTCTTTGTCTGTTTTTCCGCCCTTGCTCCTGCTCACCTGTGGTCCATTAGCCAATCATTCCTGTGTTTTCACTCTGCGTTGGTTTGTCTGTGTTTCTCGTTTGTTCCCTGTCCTCCCATCGTGTTTTACTCAGGTTTTTTGCTTTTATTTTGGACTTTGGAAATCAATTATCACTAAAGCTCGCTTTTCAGTTTTTTAACCTGTGTAGGACCTTGACAGTTCTGGTTCTGTCTGTAAAGTCTGACAAAGTTACTTTACTTAAAATAATCGAGGAAACCGAGGAAAGTAAAGTAGACTAATAATTTTAAGTTGTTTAACTTTTTAGCTTGTACAGCTCAAATTTAATAATCTACTTTACTTAATTTAATCGGTTTCCTGACTTTTTTAAAGTTAAAATTTACAGTCCAAAATAACTGCCAAGATGGCTGCCGACCTCCAGACCCTTCCACCGCCCCTCTGTTTGCACTAAAATCCTCTTCCACCTCCCTTAATCTCATATTTCCGTCCACGTGCTCCACGTCTGCTTTGTCTCCTCCATCCAACACCTTCTCCATGTCACTGACTGTTATCTCCACCTGTAATCTCACCACCCTTCCTTGGAGCTACACCTCCTCCTCCTCATCCTCCTCGTCCTCCTTCCTCCCCTCTTTCCCTTCATTAGCCGCGCTCGCTGAGCGTCCCACATGACCGCTCTCAGCCCTCGGGGTGAGGAGATGCAAGGGGTGAGGGGGGGAGGTGCTGACCCCTCAGCATGCAAAACCCTACACACACACACACACACACACACACACACACACACACCTCAGGTTTTCAGTCTTTTCTCCTGGTTGTGCTGTGAGAGCGAGGGTGAGGGAGGGTGAGCGAGGGTGAGGGAGGGGAAGTCGTTCAGGCCAAATCTCTTTTGTTTTGTGATTATGAAGAAGACGGGGAGGCCAAGGAAAATAAGGTCCTCCTGTTTTTGCATTTTAATTTTGTTTTTGCACTCTAGTTCTGCTGCGTGGGGGGAGGCGGAGGGCCGGGACGCCGTGTACAGACGGCACGGTGAGAAAATTCACAGGGTTTAAATTTCAGGAGTGAGGAAGAGCGCTGACAGGATTAAGTGGTACAGAGAGAAGGAAAATAAAGCAGTAAACGTGACAGTGAGCGCCACAGGCTGCGCGGGTGACTGCACCACGGCTTTTTAATTAATCGTCAGTTACCGTTTTGTGAGAAAGAAAAACGCCACGCTCAGTGCCAGCTCCAAAGTTATTTTAATTTCCAAACACAGCAGAGTGAAAAAAAAAGGTCCTCCTCTCCCTCCTCGTGGCTCAGTGCCTCTAATTGTGATGCACGTTTGTGTTTGTTGATAAGGTCACAAAAGAAATCCACATTGTTTTCGCGCCTGGTTTTTTTTTTGTGGGCAAACATAAACTTTTTGGGGAGCGGGAACAATCCTCTGCTGACGGAGAGCTGGCGCGGCGTCAGCCTGAACGAGTCGTGTGTGAAGGCTGAGGGCAGCACGGTGGAGATAACATGGAAACTGAATGGGGGAGAAAAAAAACACACGACAAGACAGAAAGTTCAAGTTTATAATTAAATTGTTCAGTAATAAAAAATAAAACAGTGGAGGAGCTGGTGAACATGATGACGACACCGTGAGGAGACAAAGTGACTGTAGATACTTTATCTGAAATGTCAGCAGAATAAAAATCTCCTCACAGCTGGTTCTTTACTGTAACGCTGTGAAAATGTGGTAAACTTTCTTTTATATGTCTGAAAATGCCAAATGCTGCATTAGACGGCTTCATCAGCTGTCTGAGGAGTCTGCGTGATGTTAAAGTCCTTCAGGGGGAAAATGTGTCTCCACTTCTGTTTGCTCTTGATTTAAATTATTGTGAAGATGATGTCTGATGTTTGCAGACGAGGTGAGAAACAACCTGCACAGAGAGGCTTTTTACAGACTGGTGTGAGACTGAAGAGCAGAGTTTAATGTTGCTTTAATTAAACTGAAGGTTTCATGAAAACGTTGTGAAGGTTTGTTGCAACAGACGTTTAAAGTCTGTTGCACCACCAACCTCGACACAGTGGTGGACAAAGTGTTTTTATTACTTAGTAGAGTTGCAGCTGGGTGAGCAGGATGCTAAGTGAGAGACCACTGTTCAAGACTGTGTTTCGACATGTGTAGGTGAGAAACCGCTGGACATTTTTAAGGAAACGTCGGAACATTTCCAGCAGCATTTATCGCGACAAAACAGGTATTTTAAGCCGAAACATGATGATTTCCATCTTTTTGTGCCTAAACCTCACCAGAGCGTGAGCACAGCGCTGTCACAACATGAAACTTGCACTGAAAGACAACTCAGAGTCTGAAAAATAAAAGTGCTCTTAATGTTTCCTGTCTGATGTTTCTGCTGCATTAATGTTGCATTTTACTGCTCTAGATGTTTGAGGTTGAGCTCATTTTAAGACTTTACTCCCTGTTAGACTCATTAACTTCAGGTTTCTTGAGACTGATGTCTGTTTTTGCTAAATAAGGCGTTGTAGTCGTCATCAGCCGGTTTAAAAACGAGGCGTTTATTTGACATTTTACGGCGACTTTACGGAAACTATCAGTCTACAGACAAACCTGGCTCCTCCTCCTCATCGCCATCATCTGTTTCTAAGTCAAACATACACAAACTGGAATGGACAGCAGCTCAAGAGTGACCCACACACACACACACACACACACACACATCCGGTGTATTTGTGCTGTTGTTGCAGGCTTATCAGGCAGAGATAGGGGCAGCCGTGCGGATTCTCTCAGGACCTCAGCTGAACTCCTGAACCTCGGGGCTGTTGTCATGACCTCTGCCCTCTTACCCATGTGTACACACACACACACACACACACACACACACACACACACACACACACACACTGATAACTTGGTCACACACTCACCGCTCGCTCAGTCAACACGGTCACACTCTCACACACGCAGACACACTCCGCCACCTGAACCAGGAGCTCCTCACATCCCCTACCGTCCCTTTAACTGGGTTTCCATGGCACTGTGTGTGTGTGTGTGTGTGTGTGTGTGTGTGTGTGTGTGTGTGTGTGTGTGTGTGTGTAAGATGGGTTTGGAGTTCTTGTGTGTGTGTGCGTGCATGCATGTGTGTGTTACAGGTTAATCTGTCCCTGAAGGCGAGCAGCGGAGGAAAGGGAGTGGTGGTCGGATGAAACTTGTTTTAAGAAAAACTGCAAACACGCACACACACACACGCAGCCACTTAGCTTTTGTTATGCTAAGTGCTCCCTGGCAGCCGACAGTAAAGTCATCTCGTCGTACCCGGGGGAGTTTCCACCATTAGCAGGTAAAATACGGCCACAGATGAAGCGTGGCTCTGTTGTAAGTGAGTCCACATGTAGTTCTGATCAGACCCGAACACGTCCCGTCACTCCTCTTCACGTCTAACTCCCCCGATGGATCCCACTGGTTGTTGGGCCTCTAAATAAAAAAGATAACTAAAACACGCTCTGTCATGTCTGCCTTTGTTCCCGCCGGCTGCACCGGGCCAGCACCTTCTTCATCACCGCGGCTTTCCGAGCGAGCGAGCGGCGAAGTCAGAAGCGCCGAGGCCTCCGAAACTCCTGTTGATCCAAACATTTCTCATCTTCATCCCGAGACAGAAGAGGAGCACGAGGAAGGCTGTACGTCTTTGATCAGGAAGGCTGCTGGGGAAAAATATTACAGATGAGACGGAGAGAAGGTTTTCAGGAGCGGCGGCGTGTCGGAACAAGTAAAGAAATCAGCGGGAGTTGTAAGGCAAGATGGAGAGAGAGACGTGGAGGAAGAGATCACAGGGAACACTGAAGAGCAGGCGAGAGAACACAGCTGACAGCGCTCCACGTCTTTTCTATAAAAGTATTTCACATTACAAGACTCCAAAACATCTTGTTTCCTTCACCAAGAAACTTTTCTGGTCCTAGATGAGAAATTACAGACAGATTTCATTTGTTTCCATCAAAATAGACAAAAACATCATCCACCTGCAGTGACGACAGCGTTATTTCACTTTTTCATGATTATGTTCACGCACTGGAATCACTTGGTTGAGATCATGGTGTGTTTTTAATACAGAAAAGTCAGCGGTGAGTTTTTTATCAACACTTAAGCGAAATCACATGAACGTGGTGTTTCATTCAGTCGAAGAGCAGCTATTACGTTTCCTCCAAAAACCTATTTCCTGTTTGAAATGAGTCGTATCCAAACACAATTTCAAGGAGACATGGTTGGCAGAAGGGTAATGTAATGTCATTTTCTTTTTAGGGGAGGCATATAAATTATATGAACTGCAGACAAAACACTCTGTTTTAAAAGAAAAGGTCCAGCATTATTCAACAAATCACAGAAAAGGACCCCGAAACCAACAGTTTATTAGTTCATGTCATCAGTCAGCTCGTGTTAGTTAGCACACTAAGCTACGTGGGATGATAGCAGCAGGTAGTGGCGTGCGGATCAGTGATAAAACACCGATACCTCCGGTCCCAAAGGATCACTTTCACCTTAAAAGATTGTAAGTGTGTTTTATCATTAACAGCTGAGATGCACCAGGATCTAGTCCCCTAAATAACGCCTGCTTGATAGGAACTACTTTTCCTTCCGCCTGTCAGAATATGACGGAGTTATGTAACGACGGCCTGAAGAAGAGAAGGAAGCTGCTGCCGAGGTGAGGCGGACGTCATCCCGTTATTAAAACTGCAGAATAGTTTTATTTAAGCTTGGTATCTGATCGATTACCGTTCTGCAAACCTAACTATGACGGTCGGTGGACAAAGGGGGAGCAGAGGAGCGTGATGCATTCAGGTACACCGCCTTCTCGCTGCTCTGCGAGGGCTGGATCGTCGTGTAATCGGGCCGAGGTGTTGAACAACCAGTGGAATGATGAGAATGTGTTTGTTCGAACATGAAGTGTTTTTTATACACGAACAACAAAAAGCACAAAACCACTTAACTAAATAAAGTCTTTGAATGCTGACTAATAAATCACAGTAGATTTGAGACGTTGAGTCTCACAGGGTTTCTGTTCTTACGCTGAAAGAAACAACACGTCTTCCCCTCAAGAGTCACCTGTTTCTTCCTTCTCTTCAAAGCTTTGTAACCGTCTCAGTCTTTTGTCTTGGAGCTCTGCAGCTCCTCTCGTGTGTGCCACCGTAACACAGACTGACAAATAGACTACAGCAGCAGCGAGACTCCATCATCTCATTCCTCTCATTCCTGCAATTAGTGACACGAAGCATGGGGCCTGGAAGAGAAACGACATGCTCTCCTCCTCTGACGCTTTGTTCTTTCTCACGCTGGGACGAGTGGAGATGATTGCCTGGTCGAGGAGGGGGGAGGAGGTGGAAGACCAGACGTAGGACTCCTCCTCGTTTCTCTCTCTCTCTTCTTTTCATTGAATTCTCCCTCCACCTCCTCCTCCTCCTCCTCCTCCTCCACATTCCTGAGGCCGGAGCACCGCCTGGGAGTGAGGAGGAGACATTCCTGAGACCTTTGTTGGGCTCAGGATGCTCCTCCGGTGAGAAATGAAGGGAGGAGAGGTAATGATGGGAGATGATTCACTCTTTTTACGCTTTACGACTGTTTTCTCTTTATTCACAAAGGCTGGAAGTGGTGCTGAGATCAGCGCTAACAGTCTCTTACAGTGGGTTTAGACACAAGGAGGCACAGTGAGAGCAAACTGTGGGCGTGTTGAGGGGATGTGTTTCTGATTCTCTGATACATTTCACTCATCGTAGGCAGTCTCATCTCCAAAATGACTGAATTTATTCATTTTATAGGAAGTGTGACGTCATTTATCGTCATATATTGCTCATAGCAACTAAAGCATGATTTAACATTTTTATGGCTATTTTTAGACAATCACAGCACTTAGGTCAAGAGGAGTAGTTCACTAAAATAAGAAGATTCAGTCATCATCTCCTCCCTCCATGCTGATGTAAAGCCAGGTGAAGTCTGAAGCTCCAGAAATGTTTTGTGGACTACAACAGTAAAACAGAGCTGCAGCATTCTGCTGAACAACTGAAGCAGCTGGAGACTTGATTTAAAATGGAAAGGTCAGTTTACTGTGAAGCTCCAGAAATGTGTTGCAGACTACGAGACTTCACCTGACTGTATATCAGCATGGAGGGAGGAGAAGATGACTGAATCTTACTTTTTTTGGCTGAACTTGTCCTCCATGAGACGTAACATTCAGCCAACACCAGGATCTTTATAGAAAATACTTTCCCTCTGGCTCACAGTCGGTTCAACAGAACGGACCGCGGCCTTTTGGAGCGTCCTCCCAAAAATTTAATCAAAAAGTCAATACGCAATGTGTGCACGTGATGAAGAACAATTAACACACACACACACTTCACAGGCTCGATGTATACACTCTGTGCAGTGTTCAGCTTCGTTAATCTGAGCTGCTGTTTCCTTCGTCCATTTTCAATTGTTCTGCTCGCTGCCTTGATTTCTGTCTGCCGTGCATTAACATTCCTCAGACGTATAGACACACACACACACACACACACACACACACACTGTTGAGTGCCAGCCTTGTCAGCAAACCTGCAGATAAACACAGACGACAGCACACACACTTGTATACACCAAACTATGAGGCACACACACACATGTTGCTACTGTCGGATGTGTTGTTCGACCGTGATAAAGCCTCCAGTCTGGTTCTCACACACACACACACACACACACACACACACACACACACAGCTAAAATATTTCACATTAACTTCATAACACACTCAGACATAAACTTATATTCATCAGTTCCTCAGTTTTACCAACAAGCTAAACAATTGTTGTACTTCATCTCTGACTGTGGGAAACCTCTGCCCAGTCGCCAGTGATGGAAAGTAACTAAGTACATTTACTCAAACTCTACCTACAGTTTTGAGGTACTTGTACTTAACTTGAGTATTTCCTTTTTCTGCTACTTTATACGTCCACTCGACTACAGTTTGAATAATAATATAAAGTCCAGGCCGAACATGATTTGTATTGAAGGATCTGAAACTCCTTTAAAAGTACGTAAACATCAGGAGTAACCTGTTATGCACCAACACCTCCAGTCACCCTGGGTGGTGCAGCTTTCTCCTCGTCACCTCAGCCCCCAACGTCGACCAAAGTAGGTGAGAAACTCCCGTGTTTTCCTTTTCTCTCAGTCAAAGTCAGAGAGACAAAAGGTCTCTCACAGTATCCTGTTTCCGAGTGCTGCCTCTTAACGTGCGACTCCCTCTGCGCCCGGCTGGAGTCGAGGGGGGAATAACAGTGTGGGCATGTGAGAGACGAGCGCAGAGGGTTCACAGGCGGCGGCTGAGGCCAGGCTGCTGTGAGGGCAGGCTGGGCATTGTTCACACCATCAGTGGTTTGTGTCTGGCATGTGGGAGTTAACCACTAATGAGTCAAAGTAAACACTCTCTTAAATCAAGAGGCTGATTGGTTAGAGAGTCCAGGGACGCTCCAAGTTACCAAAGTCCTGAGAAAGTTTTCAGAAGAAGTTGTTTTCTGTATATGAAGAGAAATGATCAAACAATGAAAATACTTCTGTGCACCAAATCAATATTTAGCAACATTTGGATCAAAATCAGCAGCTTCACGAGGCTTTGAGGAGCCTTCTCACTCCTTTATAGACATAAAAGTATTTCTGTTTGAAATGAAAGAAGATCTGAGGTTGATAGGACGATGGTTGGGGTTGGAAAGGGGGTCGATTGCCGATCTCATCTCTTCTATAAGAGATAAAGAAGACTTACTGAGATGGAAGACAGAGCCAATCAAGAGTGAATATTGGACCCGGTGGCCAGAAACAGGACTCCAGATGTCTGATAACGTTGCTCTGTGACCGCTGGATGTGTAAATAAGCAACTGTTTGCTAACGAGTTCAACAAAAGGTGATGATGTGTCAATACTGTGTTCACACCTGGCTGCCTCCAAGGGACCAAAGAAAAGCTCAGAGAATCATAAACGAATGCTGAAGAGTCCAACTGATGCAAAAATGTGTCGTGCACAGAAATGCAGCCTCCCTCAGGCCCAGGCTCAGGAGGCTCAGGAGGCCCCCATTAAAAACTGCGTACTCTCCCTTTAGTAGTTTATATGTCTTATAAAACTACATGTTGTCTGCGTTGGTCCTGCTTCATTCTGCCACCACTGTTACCAGCAGTGGTTTGACTCGTCATATAAAGGCACAGGTGTTATTTATAACGTTAACGATCAAGTGTCCCAGTGCGTCATAACATTTTTAATTTGATTTAATTGTGCAGTCAGAAACAAGGAGTGGCCTCTGCAGGAGAAGGACAAAGTGTATACATGAAGAAAACAGACAGAATAATACAAAGAAGAGCAAATGAAACTTCAGAGAGGTGAGTTCAAATAAACAAAGACCAAACTTGGACCAACACCCATCAATGACCCACCGACTGGTCTTAATTTAATGAATTACACCTGTGCTTTTCCTACTGTTACATGTCAGGATGTATTTTTATGTGCTGTTTGTTATTTATGGTGTGTTTAGTTCTTTTTTCTGGTGAGATTTTTTGATTTATACGTCTGCACAGTTCCTGCAGAACAGTGATTTCGCTCCGTTGGGATTTGACGTCTTGTTCAGACGCTCTTTAACAGGATGTACGTGCCGTCGTGGAGTTCAGACCTGTCAATGTTACGAGACAGAGTCATTCAGCCTGCTAGATTTACCTTTACGAGTCCAGTACAGCCTGCAGAACACGGACCAACAACGCTAACCTTGATTTCCAGCGGAGAAAAGGGGGACTTCTTTTTTACGGCAGAAGAAGAAGTCTTCATGACAAAGAAAGCCTTGAAACGTCCACAAGACACACACACACACACACACACACACACTAAGAGACATCAATAAAACTGTTAAGGAACCAGGAAGCAGTAAATACCAGAATGAGCAGCATTGTGTGGGGTTGAACATCTGTGTGTGACCATGAAATCCTCTGCTGCCTCCGTCTCTATCTCCTGCTCTCCTCCTCCTCCCTCCTCCTCCCACTCTCCCTCATATCTTTTCATTATTGTGCTGCCTTCACATTTTGTACAAAAACATAAATCAGAGAGCCACAGAAGCTGTAATCTCCATGGGAAAGTTGGATTACAGCTCCGAGGAGGATTCATCTGAAAAACAGGTGCGCTGCAGGTCAGTGAGGAGGACCAGTGAAGGCTCCGGTAACAAGCTGCAGTCCTTTTTCTTTCTCTTTCAGGACACGACGGGCTGCAGATGACTGTAAGAAGCAGGACTATTTCACAAAATGTGAATAAAATCAGACTCCTGGTCACTTGTTTACCCTCCGGCGCCTCTCATTGATCATCTGACATTAAAGAAGCAGATGCACAAAGCAGTTCAACCTCACAGGCTGTGTCCACACCGCCATGTTGGCTCCAGACACATACAGCATTGTGAAGAAACCATCGATCATCCGTTAAGTCTAATATTTATTTAGCTCCTCAGTAAGTGAGTGACTGAGGTTTGATATCTACAGTTTTCTTTGAAGATTAGAAAACTCTCCGGGGAGTTTTTTGTATTTTAATAGATTGATTTCGTATAATCCCAAGCAAACATATAAAATTTGCAGGATGTTCGATGTGGTGACGGTGAAACGTCGTCTTCATGAAACTTAAGGAATTGAGGAAATTCCAAATAATATTGGAGGTGTGGAGTCGCTCCGTCAGACGCAGTGTGAGTTCCTGAGTAAACTCAAGTGACTCGGTTCTGACCTGCAGCCCAGCTGCAAGTTATCAGGACCGACTCGGTCACACTAATGGAATCACACAGGTACAAAAACAAACTTACAAGATCTGGCATCTGATTAAAACACTCAATAATGTTTAAAACAATAAAAAAGATTAATTGCACATTTGTTTCGCACATGTTTTCATCTCTGCTCTGATGTATTTGGTACATTTTGTGAAAATGAAGTCGTGCTCTGCCAGGAACGAGTCCCAAAGATTCAAGATGTTTTCACAACATAAAATATGTCAGTAAACACCCGACGTGTTGATTAAAAAGGGTTAAAAAGGGCAGTTGCTAACAAGAGTTTGCATGAGACAACAGAGGCTGTCGGCGACATGAAACGTCATCACAGCGAACGCGGAGACTCATCTACGTGTAGCTCGATCAGTTTACAGTAAAATGTGTAAAGTATGTTTGAGTAGGAAGCTCAGCGGTGGAGACGTTGGAGGAGGCCAGCTTTCATCAGCTGGTTTGGAGCAAAACGTGGTTCATCTGAAGTTGGCGTTGAAGACTACGTTAATAAACAGAGTAGAAGAAGAGGCCGCAAACAACGTAGATGATGTGAATGATCGGTCGTGGCTGAGTTAAAGGTTTTAAGGTTATTTGGAAAAGTTGTTTCCATCTCCCATTAATGCATTTATACTGAAGTGCAACATTTCTTGTTGTGGTTTTGGTTTTAGTTATTTCCTGTTTTATTTTGAAGGTTCATCCTCGTGTCATGTTGTGTTTCCTGTCTCAGTCTCACCTGTCCCTGATTAACCTCCTGAGTATTTAAGTCCTCGTCCTTTGCTCCTCGTGTTTTTGGCATCTGGTTTGTAATTCTTTTGGGTTCTTGAGTATTTCTCTTTGGTTCCTTTTGGCTCTGCAGCAGCTGGACTTTGGATTTTGAAAACCAGCTTCATTATTAAAGCTCACTTTTCTGTTTTCATCCTGCCTGCCTTTACGGTTCTTGCGTTTGGGTCCTTGTTCCTGAATCAGAAAGAGCTTTAAGAGTTTTTATTACGTTTTTTACACAAACGCAGACAGAAAATCTTCATCTTGTTCAGCCTCACTGACGTCCTGACATGAGACGGTCTCGTTAACTTTGACAAAGGTATCTAAGGTAATTAGAAATGTCATTCAAAGCATATTTCATAGACAGGTTTGGTGATTTTCCAACTATGACTGTATCTTCTGTATGTGTGTATCAAAGACTGATATATTCCAGTGTCCAACAGCTGTGAGCCACATGAACTCATTCCCACACACACACCACCCTGATTAAACCCTGATGCACCCTGTGTCCATCCACAGCTGAAAATAGTCTCCAAAAAATGCACTTTTTCCTCCTGTTGGTGTTTTTTGTTTGTTTGTTTGCTTCAGTAGGAACGAGAAGGAGCCGGGAGCTGAGAGCCACAGACAGAAACCATTAAGAGACGGACGAACAGGAACGCTGGTGGTTTGGGTCTTTTTTATGGGATCTGCTGACAATAAAAAATATACAGAATAATAACAGTGTTCGTAGGTGTCTGTCAGAGTCCACTTTGAACATGATGGAGCGGTTTAACAGAAAACGTCCGACCCGTTTTGTAGCAGCACTCGTTCGGGTGAAAGGTGTCCGTTCTGGTTTTAATGAGCTAAACAGCCCCAATAAAAGTCCACTACTGTTACTGGTTTACTGCTGAGCCCGGGGAGCTCTGCAGCCCGTTAAAGTGACCGCTGTTCACACACACACACACACACACACACACACACACACACACACACACACAAAAGAGGCGTACACACTCCTGGGAATTTTTCTTTGCCCACTTAAACCCACCAGAGGCAAATATAAAGTACACACAGGCAAATGAATGCATTTAAATATACATAAGAAACCACAAGCGTACACACACACACACACACACACCTTTGTCTCCCCTGTGAACTCAAACAAGTTGTGTGTGTGTGTGTTTGTGTGTGTGTGTGTGTAGGTGTCACACCTGGTCAGGTGAGACCCACCTGGTCGCTCTCCTCCCTTTCACCTTTTGTTCACCCTGACGGCTACAAAGTGAGCGAGAGAATACTTTCGTCAACCTGCTGACCTCACAACTGTAAAACACAGAGACACACACACAGACATGCACACACAGACACACACACGCACACACACACGCACACACACACACACTCATACGCCTACACGTGATTGTAAAAACATGCTTTATAAAACCACAAGCACACACTCACAAACATTTATAGCATTCTTTAGAAATAATACATTTCTGTTCACACACACACACACACTCTCACACACACACACACACACACACACACACACACACACACACACACACTGACTTCCCACTCACACAGATGCCCGGCCGGCTCACACAGAGGCCAGTAAACTGTGGTGTGTGTGAGTGTTTTTGTTATTCGTGGACCGAGGCCGAGCTGTTTGGACAGATGTGCTCCCAGTTCCTCCAGTGGACACACGGACGCTGGTGACCAGCTGCCTCGCTCCGACCTCACAACCTTGACCCGCCGACCTCCTGACGTCCTCGCTGTCTTCTCACAGCGACATGAGAGCGATGTAACAAATACAAGCGATACGTCCTGTATGTTTTATAGATTCTGATATTTGTGTCCAGTTGAGTTTAAATTGATTTGAACAGGTTAAATTAAAAGTCAGCTGATCCCCAAATATCAGTCACAGTAAGTTTAGGACCTGAAATAACAGTATTTCCAATTTAAAGTTAATTTATATGGAAGCCAAGAAAGGCCATAATATTTTAAATTTATTTAAAAAATATACAAAAACCACTACTAAAAGAAATCCTCATACGTTCTGGGAAATACACCTATTTTCATTCCTGCTGTGAGGTAGATGGGAGGATTGACACCACTCTCATGTCTTAATATATGCTAATACTACAGCCAGTGGCAGGTTAGCTTAGCTTAGCATAAAAACTGGACACCAAGCCTCCAGGAACAGCGCGGCGCTTCGAAGCCAGTTTTCATAGTGGTCAAACCGTGTCGTTACATTGTCACGTGATGCACCGCGGCCCAAAGAGACTTTTTCCTGTAAGCTTACATTGTGGAAGAAGAAAGGATCATTTTTTTGAGCATCACAAAAATCTGTGAAATGACTCGTTTCACCGTCGTAATTTGAGCATTTGCGCCCATAACATTATGAAAGTCTAGAAGAGCTGCACGATTAGATTATTTTATCCCCCTTCAAGTTAGCTGGGTCGGTCGGCAGAAGCCGAGATTTTTCGGCTTCAAAAGGCCACTGAGCAGCTTTCTTAGCGCCGCCTCACTCACCAACACTGTCCGGATGTAATATAACGTCCTTGGCTGAAACATTTAGCCTGACTCTGCTCACAGAGGAGGAAAAACATCGGCCTCAATACTTTTACTAGTGTTGTAAAGTGGTTGTGTTTCCTCATCAGCAGCCAGTTTCGTTAGCTGGAACGAACGACACGCAAAACCAATCACTCTACGAACAAGGATCTGTAATAAACTGTTTCCAAAATGTTAAACTATGACTTCAGTTTAAATTCCTCTAAATAGAAAATGAAAGTACACGTTTAAAATCAGTCTGAATTCATGTGTTTTGAATTCCTCTCGTTGGAAAATTGCGGAAGATAATTTGAAGCTTTGCAGTTTCAAAAATGATTCACAACACTTTTGACGATGATTTTCTGAAAGTTGAGCCTTAAAAATCTCTTTCAATCACGATTTTGAAATTGCACAACACAAATTATCTGGTGTGATTTGTAAAGAGTTGAATTAAACGACTGAAATTCATTAAAATACTGACGCTAACACCCTGAATGCAGCTCCTCGTGCACCACATCACCTGCTCAGCTGTTGCCTGAAGACTTCACAGATTAATAGACTCATTGTTTTCAGTGGCTCTCCCTCTACAGTAAAGTTACTACAACCTTTTCACTTGTTTCTCTGTTGTCCTGTTTAACAAGCCTCCCCGACTGCAGGACCGCCTCAGTTCCCACATTTAAGTAGTTAAACATCAGTTTTCTGCCCATTATTCCCAGTTTCCTACTGTTCCCTGTTTCCTCTTCCTTCCCTGCAGGGATCAGGTGGGAATGATGCCTCTCTCTGCTCCCAGCTCCGTCCACACTGATGGGAACAGCACTGCTGCTTCTCACACCATTTTAAAGTCGGAGGCTCTCACAGACACATGCAGGGACGGTGGCAGTCGCACATAAATCGTCACGAAAGTCGCTCGGAGAGGCTGAGAAAGTAGGAAAGACATCATCTTCCTGTGAGTCACAGTCACACAGTCCAACAGTCCACCAAGTTCAGATACTTGTGTAAAAACAGACTCTGGTAAAAGTTGAAGTGCTGATTCAGCTTCTTTACTCCAGTAAAAGTAATAGAGTACAGGCTCTGACATGTACTCAGAGTATCAGAGTAAAAAGTCTCCCTCTGAAGGACATTTGTGGTCAAAGCTGACTGAAGCTCACGTCATATTAATATAATTCAAAGACTATTAAAGTTAAAGGTAGAGTCAGTAGGATTTGTCCCAGCTGTTCCTGAACGCAATCTCTGCAGATACGAGACACTAACACGCCTTTTCTCCCCATTCCAGCCTCCCTCTCTGTCTGTTTACGTCTTTTACGTCTTTGTTTCGTCTTCGTCCATAATTCACCTCAAATGCATCAAACTAAAGTAACGAGCCTGTTTTGAAAATGTGAGGAGGAGAAAGTTCAGGTGTTTGTGTTCAGATGTAGAGAGGGAAAGTCAGAGAAATACTCGAGTAAACTACAGATACCTGAAGTATTTGTACTTCATTAGGAGGAGGAGAATTTCTCACTTCATAATAATATTTGCCTCTGAGATTTAGTGCAGTCGAAGTATAAAGTTGCATAAAATGGAAATACTCAAATGGTACAAGTACTCGTTCCTCTGTCCAACTTTCAAGTCGACACACTCTCACTCCTCACAGACACACACTTCCCTTTCAGGACGTGTTTAACGATGGGACGTCTTGTCCCCGAGGACGTCCGTCTCTCTATCTGAACCTCGCACACACACAAACCCCCTCAAGTGTGAGCTGGAGCTGGAGGACATCTTTGTTTGTGCAGCACTGAGACTAAAACACTCTGATGAAGAAGTTTTCTCTCTCTCTCTCTCTCTTTGTTGGGTCGGGGGTGAAAGTTCATCTACAAAAGAAAAGAGAGGTCAGATGCATCGATTTGGCCTTGTGACATCGGGCCGGGGGAGGGAGGGCGGGAGGAGACGACCTCTTTAGAGACTGTTGCAGTTTGGTTGTGGGACCGACCGACTCTGGCCCGTGTTTACTTGAGCAGTGGGGGGACTCGAGGGTATCGGCTTACCCGAGTGCTCGACTGGGAGCTAACCGGGCTTCCTATTCAGCCAGCACTGTCAGTCAATATCTTCCCCCCATTCATGCAAAGGTCAGCGGGCAGATCCCAGGGCAGCGAGGCTGGCTGGTACCGCGGACTGGGACTGTTGCTGGGGTTTGTTTATGTGCTCACCTCATTGTCCGAGGACAGAGCGTATAGAAATGGTTTTAAGTCCTTTTTAATCATTTAAGGGAGCGAGTAGCTTAAAGGATAATTCTGTTTTATTACAACCGTGGCTGTTCTTCTGTCGGTTTTATCCGTCATTCCTCTCGGCGGTAATGTACTCGCCTCAGCAACTGTTGAGAGATCAGAGCGGTTTAAACTTCAAACTGTGACGCCGTCGTTGTGGTTTGTCGTCGTGCTCTTGCATGTGTATTTCTTTTTTTACACAGGACGCAGAAAAAGATGCAGAAAAATAAAATGTGGATTATGAAATGGCAAAAGATTTCAAAGAGACACATACGAGCAATAACTGTTGAGAAATGATTTAATATTTTGAATGGTTCGAGCTGCTCCAGGCGCAGACAACAGTATATCTAGACTGAGGCCGTCACAATATCAGACTTTAATGACACAATTAACAAAATATTGAGATTATCGCAACACCTATAGACATTTGTAACAGAAAATGCCTTTTAACTTTTTTTACAGTCTGTTGAATAAATGAGCCTCAGTGTGAGTGTGGGGAGGTGGAGAGAGAGTCTGTACCCACAGCTGTTTAACAAGTAAACAAGAACAACCACAACCACAAGAATCATAAACAAAAGATGCACGAGGCCAAACATCTGCACTGGATTATTATTAACACAATATCAATATTTCATTTCTTTTATATCACTGTTGTTTTTGAATATTGTAAGTATCACAACACCTCTTATCCAGATCTAAATAAAGAAATTGATATCAGATGTTCTCGCACAATATTTATTTCAATGTTTTTCATCTGCATCAGTAACAACATATTTTCTGTATTTGACTTGTTGTGTATTGTTGTGTATTGTTGTGTCACCTGTCGTCCCCGTTACAGAGACACAACCTGACCCAAAGTCTGATCCTTTCCAAACCTAACCGGGTCGTTTTTGTTCCTAAACCAAACCAAACAGCAGCAGTGAGACGACGTTGATCCAGAAGTCAAAATATGTGAAGTCTGTCTGCATGTGAATGTGTGTGTACATCATGTGTGTGTGTTGTTTCACACACGGCGACAGACACACACAGCTGGCTGTGCTCTGACGTGGCACACATGCGTTTTACATTTAATCTGATTGCAGTGTGTGTGTGTGTGTGTGTGTGTGTGTGTGTGTGTGTGTGACTATGAATCAAAGGCAGAGGCTCAGACTGGGACATAAAGGGCGACCCTGGCACTGTGAAACACAACCTGACAGGACAACTGGGAGGGTATATTAACACACAGGCACCACCGTGTGTGTGTGTGTGTGTGTGTGTGTGTGTGTGTGTGTGTGTGTGTGTGTGTGTGTGTGTGTGTGTGTGTGTGTGTGTGTGTGTGCTCCTGGTCACCACAGGGGGTCGTTCTTGGTGCAGCACCTCACACAAACAGCACAGTTCTGATACCTGAACAGGTTAAAGCTGCTTCGTGCAGAGTGGGAACGTCCGAGTTCAGGACTTCTCATCACCAACATCAACTCACCGACACAAACACACACCAGCACACACACACATGACGAGGTGACAGGAGCAGAGCGAGTTTGAGCATGTTGTGGTGAAGGCTGCCCTCCAGTGGACGGATGAAGACGTGTTTCTTATGGGACCCTTCACATCACTGACTTTTAAATCCTGGACAATGTTTGTTGATTTGAATCCTTATGATAAAAGTTAACTTGCAAGCACTTGTCAAGGGTAACTTTAAAAATATACATATAATCAGACATGCAGTGTTGTAAAAAGTACCAAAAGTCAAAATATCCTGTTAAAATATATCTGAAAGTCCCCCATATGAATGGTACTTGAGTAAAAGTCTTAAAGTATCTGATATTAAATGTACTCAAGTATCAAAAGTAAAAGTAAATTCTACATATATTTACCGATTATCAAATCCAATATTCAGCATTTATCTCATTATCAAATCAGTGTTTTTGATAATCCAATAATTTTAATAATTTTAATAATTAAAAAATGTGTTTCTTTGGCTCTGATGCAGCATGAACTCGTCAAAGTAACTAGTAACTAAAGTTGGAGTAAAAAGTAAAATATTTGTGTCTGAACTGTCGTGGAGTGGCAGCATAAAGAAGCAGAACATGTAAAAAATACCTCAGAATTGTACTTAAGCAGAGTACTTAAGTTAATGTCACTGCAGAAGCATCGGACAACATGACAGCAGCAAAGAAATGAACATATTAATAATGAAATACATAAAAAGCACAGAAAGTATTAACACATAATAATAAACCAGTTAATCTGCTATAATATACACGCAGTTATACTTAATATTGGTGGCGGTTTACTTCTGGTTTCTTCGAGTCTCATTTAAAACGAGAGCACAAATATTTTAAATGTTTATGAGCTACGAGTTCTTCAAGCAAAGTGATTTTCCTCTTCTCAGATTGTTGTTGTGAAGTTTTTTGGCCCTGTGATGTAAAACTATCCAATATGTCACATAAAAACATGAATAAAAGAAATTGTCTTGTTGCAGATATACTGTATATTTTTTAACTTCCTCATCAGGAAAATGATGTCGACTGAGAAAGCATCTTTATCAGGACCCATATTTACATTTCTTGTTGGGCGGCGCCCTCTAGTGGCAGTGGAAATAATTAAGGAGGAAATATGATGAAGTCTGCATGGTGAGGAGGACAGAGTTTATTTTCACTGACCAGTGTCCGGACAAAACTGCGAGCAAACAACGAAGGTCCTGCAGGTCTGTCGCTGGTGCATTCTGGGAGAAATAGCAATCGACCTCCTCTGTGGTTGAGGTGTGAGGATGTGCGGTTGACGTTGCTTCACTGACAGAAGAGGAAGCATCTCATAAATACGTGCAGACACAGTTTCACTTGCGTCACATTTCTGTCTGATGCTTTTCTCTGAGACCGAGCAGCCCACAGCGACAGCCAGGAGCTTCAGTTCGACGCTGATCGTGGAGGTCAAAGGTCAGAGGTAAAGAGTCCTGGCAATATTCCTGCAAGTCTACGATAATCATGTAAATAACCGAGTCTGTCTGATGATGATGAGCGGAGGAAATAACCAGAGGCCCCTCGCTGAGCAGGCTGATTTCAGGGGAAACATTTCTGGGTGATGAAAGAGTTCATGTTCACTGTGTGATCTCTTTTAAACTCAACAGTGTGTATTTAAAAATGTATGAATACAAAGAAGAAAATCAGAGACCATTTCCTTAAACTTTCTTACATGTATTTGCTGGTTTACATCTGTTTGTCAGACAAATAGAAGGAAGTTTGGTTTTATTCCAGAGGCCATTAAAGGGATGATTTGTAAGATATGTGCAGCGATAATCTAATGGCCCCCAGAGATTCAGCTGTGAGATGCAACAGTTCACAACTTAGTCTAATAGGTCAACAAAACAAACTCACAAAATGTCCAGAAAGGAAGTTTTTAACGCTTATTTTACAGAAAAATACAACCTGTGTTTAAGTTTCTCTCTTTTACCAAACTAAGAGGAGCCACTCACTCATCCTCAAACAATTCAAACCCAACATAAACTATATTAAACGGGTTTGATCGAGATAAATCATCACTTCACAGAGTAAGATGTGAAAATATTCACCATCACCTCAGGGTGCGGTCCGGCCAGACTGTAGTAAGCTGATAGGGCCACTTAGCTCCAGAGCTAACTGAGCTACTTGCTAATGGCAGCTAGTCGCTACAACCAAAGTAGTATTGTGAGCAGCAGTTAGCGGTTATGCTGCCGTCTGTCTGTGTAAACTTGTTTTGCACACTCACTTGCCTTAAGTTGCCCCTCGAGGGACGAAATATTAATAATAAGAAACTTTATCTGTCTAGAAACAAGTGAACAAAGTGCCTGAAAACATGAAAAACAAGAGTTCAGTTACAGAATTATAAAATCCTAAGAGTATGAGGATAAACAAGAAAATACACCGGTGCACCAGAGTCTTTAAAGGTTTTTAAAGGAGGATCGTGACGTATTTCGCCTGATTCTCAGAGGAAGATTATTGCACACTTGTGGAGTCCTCACAGCAGACGCCCTCTACTTTCTGTCTGAAGCCTTGTCCTGGATGCTGATAATAGCAGCTGGTCCGCAGATCGAAGCGAACGAGCAGGAGAATACGGGGTTAAAAGATCAATGATACCAGAAGAAGCAACCTGTGATTTAAAAATCAATTTTAGAATCAATTCTAAAAACAACAACCAGTGCAATGAGGCAACATATTTTGAATCAAAGTAAAAGAAACTTTACAGAAGTTTTTTTAATGAAGTCTTTTCTGCAGTTCATAGACAGGAGAGGAACAGAAACTTATGATTCTGAAGAATCCCGACAAGAGGAACCGACCCATACCAGCGTGAAAGATGACTTACTTCTGCTTTATTTTACGTTAACTTTAATATTTGCGTTTCTGTTTTGAAGTCAGACTGACCTTTGGTTTCTTGCTTTGGCTCCATGTAAGGATAAACTATGTTCACATCAAATGGCTGGAGTCCTGACCCAACACATGGTTCTGAAGATACATATTGTTAATGTTCTCTGAACCAACTGGGTTTCAGTAAAATCAATGACAGACCAAAACATGTCACAGAGACACATCGCTCTCTGTGGAAGAGGGTTTCTGTACCATCTCTACCGCCTTCACATGACATTATTGTCCGTCGACCAAACAGCATCCTCACCCTCTGTGGAACAAGAGGCCTTTGTTTTGTCCTCCAGACTCTTTGGAGGCAGGTCCAGGCTCAGTTTGTGGACCAACAGGAACACAGCTGTTGGCCCCCTGATCAAAGCAGACTGGGGCCTGAGCACTGTCAGTCCCAGTGTTCAGCAGCCCCATTCTGTTTGGGATTATCACACCTGTGGTTCAGGGATTAATCCCAGCAGAGACATGGGAACCAGGAACCAGGGGGCTCCGAAGGTCCAGTATAGGAAGGGAGGAGGGGGGCACTGACTAAGTGCATCCCAGGACTTCGCCCCCATGAGCCCCTATAGCTGCATTTGTGGGCCAACAGGTTGCAGAGGAGTCCACTTTAACCGTACCGACTCTGAACAAGTGGCGTCCTCCAGAAGTCAGAAGTGAACTGCCAAGCATCGTACTTCTGTCTCTGAAACTATCTCAAGTCTCCATGAATCACGTGATGAACAGCATTTTGAACTTCTGTTGTCCCGACTCTCTCCACTCAACAGCTCTGGGTAGCGCCAAGATAGCAACGACCAACCACTTCCAGCCTCATCCGGGTTCTTCAGAAACCTTTGGGTGTCTCTGTCCACTATTTTTACAGTCAACGACTGCAACACGTCACAAATGCGACAGCAGTGGGAAATACAAATAAGATACTTCGGGTGAGGCAATGACAAAACATTTCCAACACAGGAGATGAAGCATTATTTTGTTGGAATCTTTTATTTTATTGCATGTAAAGGTTGTTTCTGTAACAACAAAGATGGCACCCAAAGTCACACTTGTACATCTGATCTTCATGTGGTGTTGTTGTACACAGCTGAACAGATGAACCAAATGTTTCTGTCTGACCAGAGATCTTTAATAACTCTTTAAAATGTGACCCCAGAGCCTCCGACTGTGACCCAGCGGTGTCGTATATCTGTGCCCTATCAGCTTTCTTTCTCTTCCTGACCATGCAGAAAATCCTCTCCTTGTTTGTTTAGCTAATTTGAAAAGCATTCTCCCAGTCTGTTCCTCCTGAGCCGGTTTGTCTAACAGCTTAATGTCTCCAGCTCGCTTTACTTAAAAAAAAAAAAGGCTCAAAGCTTCGGTCCATCGGGCTCAGATCCTCCCCCACTGACGCCGCAATTTAAGCTTTTTAGCTCCCATTAGACAGTTTTGTCCTCTAAACCCCTCCTACACACACAAAATACTACCTGCCACACAGGTTGCATCTTTAAAAATCTAAATTTTCACATTTCAGTTAGACACCAGTGTCCATTTAACAACATTATTCAAAAATCAAAAGTTCAAAGTTCAAAGTCGACTTTATTGTCAAAACTGCAATATGTACAAGACATACAGAGAATTGAAATTATACATAAATATGAAACACAACAACACCTACTGTGTGCACCTCTTGGACCACGTGTAGAATAACTAACCCCACATCACAATGTCCTCATCTAAACTGTGGGCCTATCTACATGAATATTGTTTGCACTGGTAACACCAGTTTGGACCTGAGTTTTTTCATTCTGAGGCTCAACCATAAAATGCTCAAGTAAACATATGCAGCTGCAGTTTTAACTGAGCTCCAGCACCATCTACTGGTGACATATCACATTGTCTCCATCATGATTGACTTCCAAACTATTTAAAATCATCTGTACACATGTTTGATGTAAACTCTGCACATTCATCACTCTGCACAGTGGAGTTATGAACACATCACATCATGCTTCTTCCATGTACGACTGACACAGAAGTGAGAATGTGATTTTGACAAATTGCCGTTCTTTAGAAATAATGTCTGATCCCAGCGTGATGCTCTGAAGACAGTTTCTCTTCTGGCTGGAAGTCTTCTGTAGCTGTGAACATCATCGATCACGTGATGGAGGAGAGCCGCCGTAAATGTAACACACAAAACACTCTCTGAGGAATATTAACAGTATTGGTCCGCTCTGCAGGAAACTAAGAAAAAAACATAATGCAGAGGTTGTGGAGGTAAAATCTCCACGGTCGTCTGCATGTATGTGTTCTCCGTCAGTCAGTGCTAGTTCAAACAGACTGGGCGACTGTAGCACCAGCTGTAAGGCTCAGTGACCTGGGGTGGTGATGTGCTTTCTTTCTTGTGACAAATGTATTTATTGCAAGTCGCTTTGGACAAAAGCGTCTGCTAAATGCCCTAAATGTAAATGTAAATGTAAATGATGCTCATTGTGTAATTTTGGGCTTGATGCTTTGGCTGAACGGTTTGTAAACTTTGTTTTTAAAGGCGTTCTATAAATAAAGTGTTATAATTACATGCGGTTTAATTGTAACACTGGAGCTAATAGTGGTTATGATGGTTATACTAGGTTATAATAGGTCTAACATCAAAAGCACTTCCTGGAATAGATGCACCCAAAAGTTGTGTCAACCTCCTCAGCACTTCTGGATCAGCACTTCTGGGTCACTAATGGCACTTTATACGAGGAAGCTCATGCAACACTTGTGCAGAGCAGCAGCAGGTTTTACAACAGTCAGCTTTCCAGCACCTTTTTTAAGACAACAGTAAAATAAATTCAACAAAATATTCTTCCGTGCAAGTTGCAGTAAAACATGTTTTATCACAAAACACAACGACGATGATGTCACATTGTACTAGTGTGTCCTGAAGACGACAGGCTGGCTGGGACAGAGGACCGGGGTGATAATCTTATTCTTTCTTCATCTTGTGTCTGGCGCCTGTATCCTGGCACAGAGAATACTGTAAATAAAAATAAAACAATCATCAGGTTTTTTCAGGGGCATCTTGCCTGCTGGTGTTCACCTGCATCCTCACGTCATCTTTGAGGTGAGTGAACATTCAGCGCTGAAGAAAAAAACGACACCAGCAGACGAGCCAGTGCTGTTAACTTGGTAGAGTTACTGTCAACCTCTTTATTCTTTCATCTGTCATGCTGACATCAGTTCCTGGGCCAACAGGGACTGCGATGGTGATGGTTTACCACAGTGATATACCATTTCAGCTGCCAAAACCATCGAACTTTCTGAATTTCTCCTGTATGTAAAATTATCCTAAAACTCCTCCCAGTGTAGCTCAAAGTCAATTCAAAGCTGTTACTGAACCATTAAGAGTACAGGCTCTACAGTACAGTCGCATGAAAAAGTTTGGGCACCCCTGACGATTTCCATTATTTTTATTTATAAATCATTGGTTGGCAGCAATTTCATTTTGATCTATCAAATGATGGACAGTAATATTTCAGTAGTGAAATGAGGTTTATTGGATTAACAGAAAATGTGCAATATGCATCAAAACAAAATTAGACAGGTGCATAAATGTGGACACCCCAACAGAAAAATCACATCAATATTTAGTAGAGCCTCCTTTTGCAAAAATATCAGCCTCTAGACGCTTCCTATAGCCTCTAATGAGTGTCTGGATTCTGGAGGAAGGTATTTTGGACCAGTCCTCCTTACAAAACATCTCCAGTTCAGTTAGGTTTGATGGTTGCCGAGCATGGACTGCCAGCTTCAAATCATCCCACAGATTCTGCAGCAAGATGATGCTGTAGGTCTTTGGAGGTGGTCTGTGGACCGTTCTCACCATCCTTCGCCTTTGCCTCTCTGATATTTTTCTTAGCCTGCCACTTCTGTTCTTAACAACAACAACTGTGACTGTGGTCTTCCACTTCCTCACCATGTTCCTCACAGTGGAAACTGACAGCTGAAATCTCTGAGATAGCTTTTTGTAGCCTTCCCCTAAACCATAATGTTGAACAATCTTTGTTTTCAGGTCATTTGAGAGTTGTTTTGAGGCCCCCATGTTGCCACTCCTCAGAGGAGAGTCTAAGAGAAGAACAACTTGCAATTGGCCACCTTAAATACCTTTTCTCATGATTGGATGCACCTGTCTATGAAGTTCAAGGCTTAATGAGCTCAACCAAACCAATGCTGTGTCCCAATTAATCAGTGCCAAGTAGTTACAGGGATTCAAATCAACAAAATGACAAGGGTGCCCAAATTTTTGCACAGCCTATTTTTCACGTCTGATTTAATTTCATACAACTTAATATTGCGACACTAAAAATCTTTGTCTGGAAAATACCCCAGTACTCAGCTTTTATTAGAAGATATCCATATCAGGTCACAAGGTGTATGGTGTATATGGTATGTGAGGTAAATCTTTTTCACCAGTTGATGACGCATTTATATATAAAATTTAAAAAATTAAAAAAACAAACATTTAATTGGGAAGCAAGATCACTCACCTTTTCTGTAGTACCACACACAAAATGAGATGAGGGCGATGATGACGACAGGTACAATTATCACAGTAGGAAAACGATGCTTCTGCTGGCCCTCCTCTGTAAATAAGGAAAAAATATCTTTAAAAACAAGTCCATGAAAAATAATAATACTTTACATTACTCCAAACAGTATTTCTATTTTAACGACGGGTCAGAAAACTTGTGTGATGTGAAACAGGTCAGTCAGCCCTTTGTGTCTTTCGGCATTGTGTTTTAGTTTTACAGCACATAACTTTATACAGTTTGGATTCGCTCTCACCGGTCACATCACCCCACCAAGCAGATCACAGCTCGTCGTCTACTCGTATACCCAAGTGCTTGTATGAGGACACCCTCTCAATGGAGTCACTGTTGGATCTGAAATGCTTAAATCGTTCAGGAACTGACAGCGAGTTTTTAAAAAGATCACAAACGTCATTTTCTGAGCAATTAAAAACTAATTTGAAACTTAGTGCAGCAGTTTGTAATGACTGCAATACTTACTGAAGCTCTTGCATTGCCTGTTATTATCAAGTAAAAACAGTTTGACCTGGGACCAGCACGTCGTGTCAGTAACATGTAAGTCTGACCTCTCCCCTACATGGACTTTTGCTGTTTATACCGTCTCAGCTGACTTGCTCTAAGCATTGAATATTGCTGTGAATAGGTTTACATTAGTTAGTTGAAAGCCTGGTGTGGGAAGCCTGGGATTGAGACCGGTCTTCCTGAACACATCATGGTCATTTTTAACATGTAAGGATGCTGACATTAGCAATTATCTCAATGTGCCACGGTGCCTTCATTAAGCCTCAACACTCTTAGATTTGTTTGATCATAGAATGATCTCTCACCAGCAGCACCGATCTTTACAGTTCTGGTATTGGTCTTGTTGGATCGAGGGTTGTGGACGAAGCAGGTTACTGACTTTAACCCCGTAACATTGACAGAGCTTGTGAAGAAGAAGGTTTTCTCTGTTGGATCCTGCTGCAGGGACGTCTCAGCACCCTGCATGTCCAGCTGTTCGTCGTTGGATCTGTTCAGACCCTTCCATGATACCTGAGCTTCAGGGTATCCTCCATGTGCTGTGCAGGTTGCACTGCTGGCTGTGTTGTTAACTGTCAGGACCAGATCCTGGTAGGGAGCTGTGAGTGTGACAGAAGGAACAACTGAGACATTTACAGCACTTTGATATGAGGAGAGTTTTATTAAGGTTTGGCATAAAGAAGCTTCTGAGTTTACCTGAAACCTGCAGCGTGGATCTGCACCGTTCTTCAGGTTGTTTGAGGACTTTTTTCTGATTATCGTAGAATTTAACGAAGGCAAAGAACGTCTTCTGATCATCTTCAAGAGAAATGTTGTCAAGTCTGATGGAAATATTTCCAGAACTGAACTCAGAATTGAAGACTTGACACCTGTCCTTGTATTTGTTGTTTTGTACTGGGATCGTTTTCCCACCGTCCCAGTGAAATAAAAGGTGCTGGTCCTCCTGCCAATAGAACCAGTTGAGACTGAGTGGATAACCTGGGAGTGAACAGGGGATCAGGACGGATCCTCCAACAGCAGCAGTGAGAGGCTGAGGTCTCTGACCCAAGATGGGTGCTAGAAAAGAAAACAAAGAAATATTTGTCAGGAGGAGGAAAGGCTCCATCACAAATGTGCAGAGGCAGTGATTGATGAAGCTAAGTTTAGACTTCACACTGAAAAAGCCCCATGTCAGAGGCAAATCAGACACAAAATTATTAAGACAATATGACAAAGATGATTTGGGATGATTGAGCCCGGTTGCTCTGCACAGACAGACTAATGTACATGTGGGATTCACCGACAGGGAACTGAAGCTCTGATTTCATCTGAGCTGTCCTCAAAACAAAATTAATTTAACCTCACAGAACTTGGCAGCTGATCCACCGCCGCCTCCATCAGTTACTTTGTTTGTAACATTGGTGTTTTAATGTGTTAGTACATCAATACGGAGCAGACTGCAGCCCCGGGACGTGTCACCTCTCACTACCTGTCATTGAGCCGGTCAGCGCTGCAGTATAGACGAGTATATATCGACCCACCCCATCAATTCAAGCGTCAACAAGTAGAGCTGTCTGAAAATGTTTCGCCGCGTGAATACATGAAAGTCGTCCCTTTGCTTCTCCACTGCTCTGCTGTTGTCGTGTTGTGTGCACAACTTGCGCGTTGTGTGTTGCCCAGGTGCACACCCTGACCACGAGCTCAACCTGACATGCAGTGATGGCAACAAAACGGAAGAGGAGCGTCGTTTGGAGCTACCTCAAAGCTGTAAATGAAAACGCTGCCAACTCTGATGTGTGTAGGAAGCTGTTCACCACTGTGGCAACACCACAATCTTATTCAAACACATAAAGAGAACATAGAGCTGCAGCAGAGAAGAAAGGAGGAGGAGGCGGCACCGAGACCCTCGACACTGAGACTGGTTCACCGGCAGAGTCTTTTCCAGAGAGGCAGTAAAATAAATGTTTTATTTAAACTGATTAAATATACCATACTATATTCATACGTTGAGCCCATGGGAACTTGAATTATTTTTTTTAATGAAAATGAAAAAAATAATAGATCTAAAACCTGAAATATGAAAATGGCTGAATAAAGTAACCTTTTTAAATGTGAAAAAGTCACAGTGCACACATGAGCCTCATTCATCTTCCCTCCCTCATACATCTTCTTTGCTGATCAGTCACGTAGTGAACTTTGCTGCTTCCTGACCACAAAACATCAAAAAATGTATGAATTACACCACACGTGAACCCTGTTGCAGACTTACTGTCAGACGCTACATTTCAACTGATGCAACACATCCATTTTCTTTCATCGGCTGTCGTGCTTTATGACATTTCTCATAAATTGAACTGTTTACTGACACATCAAAGTAAATCATCTCTTTCCAGAATGTTTCACTTCATTACAGGAAGCTGAGAAGCTTAAAAAGACTTTTTTGTAAAATCTCATTTCCCTATTTTGCAGGTTTCTTTGTGAGGTGTGCCCTGAACTCTTTCAGCTTTTTGTTTTTCTTGTCATGATGATATCATTGAATGAAAATGTTAATCTTACCGAGTAGAAGCAACAGAGGAAGAACAACAGCCAGCATGATGGGACTGCAAAAAAAAAAAAAACGTTATATAACGTTATGTAACATTAGGTAGGTGTATCACAGAGCAAGCTAGCTAGACAAGGTGGCTTGTTAAAACGAGAGAAGGACCAAAATTACACAAAATCTGTTACTGCCTGACAGAAAATGCCTCCAAATCCTGCATGTGTAGACTGTGTGTGTAGCTCGGAGCTCCTCCTCTTTAATTTCTTCTTCTGTGGTCCCACTATAAATGTTTTCTGGGTCTTCCACCTCTGCCCTTTGTACAATCCTCCTGTGGGAGAGGTGGGTGTCATTGTTTCATTCAGTTGATAATCATAAACCATCCTAATGTTTCTCTGTGTTTATTATATGTATCAACGTTATTGTTATGTCTGTTCCTACCTCACAATGTGTAAATGCCAACAGAGCTGCATTTAAAAATAGTAGTTTTAACAGTTGAAAGCCGCGAGCTTGAAGTTACGACAAACCGAACTAACTTCCAGTTTGTCGATATCTTTATCTTTATTTTGTTTGTATAGGAGCTGGAGTGGACAGTTGTATTTACATGGAGGTTCTGCTTGTGACCCGTTCTGTCAGGTATGTTTTGCTGAATATGTAGTTTATTCACTGTAAAATGTTTTTACTACGTACTCAGCCCTTTTGTACAATTCTCCTGTGGGAGAGGAGCTGGAGTGGACAGTATTATTTACATGGAGGTTCTGCTTGTTACTCGTTCTGTCAGAATAAACGGAGATCATCTCCAAAGAGGTCCCGGTGCCACAGCATCATTAAAACCAACACAACGCAGTCACACTCACAGCCAGTTAGCTGGACTAGGTTCGGGGCCTATTCACCAGCCATGTTAAAACCAGTACAGGGCTAATCAAGCCATAGCTATTGAGCCTAACATTAAACATATCAATATATTTAGTTCCATGAATAAAATCAGTTTGCAGCCTGCAGCCTGTTATTTTTTGAGCAGATTTAACCACTAGCACAGAGCCGTCCCATCCCAATCATAACTCATCCTAGAGACATGTATCGGGTACTCACCAACGAAGCAATCAACAGAACCGAGAGGCGGAAAGAGACAGGAGATGATGCATATCTGGGCTCGGCTCACGTGATGGCTGCAGTGAAGCAGCGAGGAAGGCAAAGGGATCCCAGGAGGACTCTGATTCATAAACAGAAGAGAAGCAACTCGGAGACAAGTGAGGGAGAGCAACAGAAGAGGGAGCCCTCTGCAAACAGGAAGACTTATCTGTAATATAGACTGTAGACATAGTACCCTCCTGCTTTGTGGGTGACTTACCTCAGCTCTGGTTGCAATCATTTCAATCAAAGTTCAAAGTGTTAATATCTCATCAGCAGCTGCTTCATTCATCAGTCTGAATTATATTTGTCTGTGTACAACTACTCCACATGCCTTAAATTGCCCCCCGGCGACAAATAAAGTACTTTGAATTGAACATATATATATATATGTATATATTTATATATACTGGAGAAGACGAGGAAGAGACAGTTAGGTTTGCAGGAGAGCACAACATGAGCATACAAAGGTCTGATCTATCACATAGGTGAGACGAAACAATCTGGCAACGAATGCAGGGTTTGAACTTTTATTATTTCGCTCTCTCACTCTCTGTTTCTTCATCACACACTTCAATAAAACATAAGCTAAGACACAATAAAAGGCACATTACCACAACAGGAATGTGCTGAAAAAGATAAAATGACTGAAAATGTATTGAACAGTATACATAAATATAAAAACAATCTTCTCGGACCACGTGTAGAAGAACCTTTTTTTTTAACAATGCCCGTTTTAGACACATTTCTTATCAACTTCATCTTTTTAACACTTCATTTATTACATTTTTAATCACTTCTTAACGACTTTATGAACTCAACACACAATAATCTCAAAGAAACTGTCTCTAAGACAGTTAGACGATCTATCAGACATGTGACTCAAGGCATTTGGTCCAAGTCAAGTCAAGTCAAGTCGAGTCTTTAGTTAAAGTGACTACGAGGAACTTTCAGTTTTTGTTGATCTATCTATGAAACTATCTAAAGTTGAGTACAGAGAAAAGTAACAAGTTGAATATGAAAAGTTGAAAACTGCACATTCATTTGTATTTGTATTTGTGCTTTATTGTTTTTATCTACCTTCTTGTTAAACTCCTCCTAGTTTGGCTTTAAGCATTTATCCTGTTGTATTATCTTGTCCTGTGTCCTGAAAGTTACATATTAAATTCACTGTCTGGCTACATCAGAATAGACTTTGTAAACTGTTTCAACAGGAACATTATTACTTCAGAGTGTGCCTGTCATAGAGTATGTGCTGTAAATCTGATTGTGGTCATGATGGTTAGACCACAGTTTAATAATAAGTCTTACACCAAAAGCACTTCCTGGAAGAGGTTCATCCATTTCTTAGAAAAATGTCTCAACCTCCTCAGCACTTCTACGTCGATGATGTCGCTGTATACTCGAGCGACACTTGTGCGGAGCACCAGCAGGTTTTACAACAGTCAGTTTTCCAGCACCTTTTTCAGGACAACAGTAAAATAAACTCAACAAAATATAACACAATATTTTTCCTTTTGCTCCCATTTTTCAAGACTTTTTCATGCACACACAATAATTATTTCTGTCAGGGTCAGAGCATTGTTTAAACGAGCACAGAAGACCTGACAGGTGTGGCATATCAACATGATGATTAAACATGATGAGGACACAGGTGTGCTTTGGAAAATGGTCACAGTCAAAGGCCGCTCTAAAATGAGCAGTTTTATCACAAAACACATTGACTGAATTTAATTGAAATTGAATTGAATGTTCATTTCACTTCCATCAGCCGTCTACAGTGTTGTTTCTGAGAATTCACCAGTATATCCAGCCTGACTCGTAGACCACTTGAAACCACGTCACCCCAGGAAATCCACATCCTGAGACCTGCAAACCAGAGAGACGATGCAACAGTTGGTTTGCAAATCTCAGAAACCGTGTTAGGGAAATTCATCTGAGTCCTCGTCGTCCCCACCAGGGTCGTGACCTGACTGCAGTTCATCATCGTAAGCCACTTGAGTGGGCAAATTTAGGACCCCCTCATGAATCATTCTCTGTTTTGTTTGTATTCAATTCGATTTTTTCCTTCTCTCCCTGGTCACCATCAGGCTCAGTTTGTCTTTCTGACTGCTGGTTCGGTTTTGATCCTACAAAAAAAGAAGACACAAACATCATCAGGGCATTTTTCCTTCCTGGTGCTCACCTGCTTCAGGATCATCCTCAGTGATCGTGCTTTGAGGTGAGTGAACCCTCAACGTTGGAGGAAAGACCACACCAGCAGACGAGCCAGAAGCTAGGAGCGCTAACATCGTAGCGTGCATGCCATGAGTTAATGCGGGGAAGGTATAAACCTGATATTACTCATGTCCACCTTTGATTCAGTAACCGTCCTACACTAACAGGGTTGTGAACATGGTTAGACATTTCATCACACCTTCAAGAGCTGATTAATCGATGATTAGGAGGCTTTACACAGCGGCATTTGTGCAGAAGCTGGCAGGATGACTCAATTTTCTTAACGGATAAACGCACACAAGAATAAAAGCAAAATAAGTTAAATGTACTCACGTTTTATGTAGATCCACCGAAATACAGAAATGCCAATGATTGCAAGTACAGGTAGAGTGATGGCAACAGAAATCCCAAACCCTCCTGAATGGGCGCTCTCTGCAAATTAGAGGAAATAGTGATTTTTTTTGCTTTCAAACTTGCTCGAAACAATATTTTTATATTAGCAACGGGTCAGATAATTAATGTGAAAAAGGGTCAGTCAGTGTTTTAGTGTCTTTCGGCTCATTGTTTCGATTTGATTACAGAAGACAACGGTACTGTTTAGGTTCACTTTAGTTGGACCGCAGATACGTGACTCAAATCCTTCAGTCCATGTCCCAGGTCAGTTTTTCTTGGGTGAGCCAAGTCACGTCAAGCCCTTAGTTAAAGGGCAACTCCACCTATTTTCCACATTAAAGTGTGTTTATGTAGGCACCACGTTTTGAAAAGGAAGAAGAATGTGTCCCCCCCCCCCCTCCATGGCGCTACCACTTAGCCTTACCCCTTTGTTTTGCACAATCAGGTCTAGCACTAGGGTGTCCCGATTCTTGTTGGGATGGAGGGGTAGAGCTAGATCCAAACCGAGGGCTACGAGAGCTCTCTGTTGTTTCAATGTATTATGGTCCTTTTTTTTATAGCGAGCACAAAACAATGGTTACTTTTAGCTAATGTCTCGATAGCTAGCTAATGTTGTTTGTGCTGATTTGTGCAGGACAGTCCCACATTTTGGAGAAATTTTAAGTTTCTTCCCACCTTTAAAGATTTATAACTCCTGAAATGTAACTGAAGTCCTGCAGTGAAGTTGCTGCACTTGGTACCACTCCTCTAATATCAGTGCAGACCGGCAGGGATAGCAGCATGGGTTGCTAACGCTCTTTATCATCTGATGACTTGATCGATAGCATGAAGTTGCGAGCATCCATGCTTTTCTATTTCCATCAGATAATTGACAAATGGCATTTTGATAATATGGTAACGTCAGAGAAATCACCACAGCTGAAGACGCCGTGTTGGAAAATGCCACAGCCCGAATACCGTCGACGTCAGCTGATCTGTTCTGAGGGCAGGGGTTCACTCGAAAACGAGGGGTAGAGGTAAAACTTGGAAATGGGATTGGGTCTTGGGCTTGTTTAATCATAAACTGATCTGAATGATCTCTCACCAGCAGCAGCGTCGATCTTCGTGGTTTTGGTAATGGTCTCGTGGGAGTGAGGGTTGTAGACGACGCAGGTTACAGACTTTAACCCCGTAACATTGACAGAGCTTGTGAAGGAGAAGGTTTTCTCTGTTGGATCCTGCTGCAGGGACGTCTCAGCACCCTGCAGGTCCAGCTGTTCGTCGTTGGATCTGTGCAGACCCGTCCATGATACTTCAGCTTCAGGGTATCCTCCCCATGCTGTGCAGGTTGCACTGTTGGCTGTGTCGTTAACAGTCAGGACCAGATCCTGGTAGGGAGCTGTGAGTGTGACAGAAAGAACAACTGAGACATTTACAGCACTTTGATATGAGGAGAGTTTTATTGAGGTTTGGTGTAAAGAAGCTTCTGAATTTACCTGAAACCTGCAGCGTGGATCTGCAATGTTGTTGAGGTGGTTTGGAATCTAACTTAACTAAAGCAAAGAAGGTTTTCTGATCATCTTCAGGAGAGATGTTGTCAAGTCTGATGGAAATATTTCCAGAACCAAACCCAGAATTGAAGACTTGAGTCCTGTTCTCGTATTCGTTGTTTTGGATTGAGATTATTTTCCCATCTTTCCAGTGAAAAAAATGTTGTTCACCCTCTTGCCAGTAAAACCATCTAAGACTCAGTGGATATCCGGGGAGAGAACAGGGAATCAGGACGGATCCTCCAACAGTGGCATTAAGAAGCAGAGTCGTTTGAGCCACAATGGGTGCTAGAAACAAAACAATGAAATATTTGTCAGGAGGAGGAGAAAAGGCTCAGTCTCAAATGTACAAATGCAGTGATTCATTGAGCTAAATTTACAATACACAGCAAAAAACTCCATATCAGAGGCAAATCAGTGCTCACTGTTGTTCAAAGGCACGATCCAAGAGCTTGCTGATGCATTATCGACTTCTAGCAGGCTAAGACCCTGTCCACATGTACACGGGTCTTTCTTAAAGTGAAGCTTTTGCTGTGTTTTGGCCTTTTTTTCACACGTAAACTGCGTTTTAGGTCGTTGAAGCTGGATGTTTGGAAAACTGATGCACACCACCAACCTCTTCCATCATCTCAAAAGGTACCTGCCCAAACAGTACTCCGAAAGTATGAGTTAGCACTGTCATGCTAGCGTCAGCCTCCCACAAGTAGCCACCAGCCCAGCCCCACTGCTGCTACCAGTCAAACTTCAGTTCAACCAACAGTTGCCGCTGCTTTTTCAGCCATTACCCCACATGAGCAGAAACTGAAGCGACACACAGACAGAACCAGCGCAATTACGTACTGTATCGCTAAAGATATGATGCCTATAAGCACAGTTGAAGGGTAAAGTTGAAGGAGCAGCTCACAGATGTCACCGCTGATATGTGGTCTGCTCGCGCGTCCAAACCACATCAGGTCTGACAGAACAGGAGGCGTTAACGCTGAACTGAACAAGCTCAAGAATGTGCAATATTCAATGAATACAGCAGCATAATCATCCTCAACATTTACCTTTCTATTTTATCTTCTTTAATCAGTGTTCAGTTCAGTATTCTACCCCTAAAATGATTGAGACACGTTTGAAACAAGCAATTTGTTGAACATATTCATCAAATTATTCATCCAGTGTTTAACATAAAGCCATTTGGTTGGTCGGTTCTGTTGGATGTTTGTCACCTGTTCATTCTGACAATAATTGTATTTTATAAACCATAATTGACCTTCTGGTTTGTTTTTGGCCATATTGCCCAGTCCTAGTCGTGACAGTGGCATTGTGGGTCAGAACAACATGGCTGCGGATGAGGAACATACGACTCCAGAGTAATGATAATCTACATGTGGTCCAAGAGGCGCACACGGTCATTTTCTTTATATGTTTAGTGTTTATGTGTAATGATGTTAATGTACCTTTGTATGGACATTAATGGTGCATTTTAAGTTGTTTTTTTTTACTGCAGCACATTTCGATTATGCGAATGTGTGACAGATTGTTTGGCAGTGAGTGGAAGTTGTATTTGATTTGTGAAACTTGTGTTTTTTATTTTTGTTGTAGTTTTCACGGTGTCTGCTGAAACAGAGAGAGCAAAGACATCTTCAAAAGACATCTGTATGAATCGTGGCCATTGTTTAATTGGACCGGTGTAGCTACAGTTAGGGTTAGGAAAACATGATAGTTTCGATTAAAATGTGTTGTTTGGTCTCAGCAGGAGGTGAAAGGACTTGGAAGGGAATGTGTCTTGTTTTAGTTGCTACAAACAAGGCAGGACTGTCCGCAGGTTCCTCAAATATCCACCTAAAAAGGCAGAAACACAGACGCTGACGTGGTCGCCCACGGCCCGTGACACTGATGTAAAATTAACGTAATGTACAGCAGTGCAGTGTTTATCTGTCACACTGACAGGTGTGGTCTATTCATCACATCACCGGTGTGTAAACCCCTTTAGACTCACGCTGCAGCAGAGTCTTATCAAGCATTCATTATAGTTTCTTTCACACATGCTTGTCAGTTTTTGTAACTGTATTGTCCCTGTTGACCCACTGCAACACACCATTTTCTTTCATCAAGGTCGTTTACTGACACATCAAAGTAAATTAGCTCTTTGCAGGATGTCTCACTTCATTTCAGGAAGCTGAGAAGCTTAAAGACTTTTTTTGTAAAATCTTATTTCCCTATTTTGCAGTAATGTGTTTTTTTATGGTGCGCCCTGAAGTCTATCAGCTTTTATTTTCTTGTCATGATGATGTCAGTGAATGAAAATGTTAATCTCTTACCGAGGAGAAGAAACAGAGGAAGAACCACAGCCATCATGATGGTCTGCAAAAAAACAAAACACAGACACAGTAGATCCCAGGAGTCATACACACTCAGTTCATCCATTAGATAGATCAAGATAATGAACTGAACTCTGTCACATCAGCTACTCGGAGCTTTCTAATATAGGCTCGTATCACATTCATTTCAACACATTTCTGATGTTACCAGATGCTCATGTCTGTTACACACACGTACAAAACTACTGTAGAAACCTGAAGGTCAGAGAAAGTGAATAGTCATCATGGCGATGCCCTTCAGGATACGAAGCTTGAAACGTTAGCTTTCTACACTCGTCATACATTTCCAAAACACGCAAAACCTTTACAGAACGATTACTAATGAAATGATTACTAATATTAGATTCAAAACCAAGCTAAACAAGTTTTGTAGTACCTGTGGATCGAGAGAGGAGCAAAGTTAACGTCTTACACCGGCCACTGCCCTTTTTTTTTTAGCTGTGCATGAGCAGAGCATTATCCGCAGTCTTCCTGCTGGATTCAGCCTATCAGTGGACAATAGGCAGGCAGACGTGGCGAGACGTAGCAATCACGTGAAAGATGGAGGAGGATACTAATGACGAGAAAAGTGTCTGCAAAGGCCCTGCAGCCCCCTCCGGGATTTTCTCATGGCTATTTCTCAAAATGACTCATCGACTATCTAATGCTGCTGATTCTACCTTTTTCAATTACTTTTTACTGGAGTAAAGAAGTTGAATCAGTACTTCTACTTTTACCTTCCTTTTGTTTTTTTTTACACAAGGCAAGTTTATTTGTATGGCACAATTCAGACACAAGGCAACTCAAAGTGCTTAAAAGACATTTAAAAATTGCATTCGGAAAAAAAGCTTAAATAGAATAAGTTTAAAAGAGACAAGACTGAAGAATAAAAGTCACAGTGCAGTTCAAAGCCTTACAGTGAATCAGTGACAAGTCTCTGAACTTCAACTTCAGCATGACACTCCATGTGAAGGATTTAAGATGATATCCAACTTCAGCTGTTCAGGTTTTAATTCCTCTTAAAACAGAAAGCAAAAGTACATTTGCAATATTTCTTATTTTTATCAAACAACTGTTAAGAAATGAGATGAAACTGACCTGATGTTTTGCTTCCACTCCTTCATATTTAGCTGTTCCTTCGTCTGAATGCAGCAGCAAGTGAGACGTGCTCAGTCCCTGCAGTAAGGGAGGAACGAGGGAAAAGGAGCTGTGACATCTCAGACGACGCACACTGTTCAACCAATGCTTCCTATTGTGGCTTGAGACGTGATCACAGAGACGTTTTAACATGTCTGCACACACAAACAAGCGAGCGTCACAAGTCTGTGAGGTCTTTGTGGGTGTGACACTTTTACGTGAGAACTTCCTGCCAGTGTCTGCTCTCACGACTCAGCACTTGTAATGTAGTTTTACAGGTTTTGCCATCTACATGTCTGGTCCACATAATAAAAGGAAATAATGGTTTTAATTTCACTAGGATAATGCAGAAATATCATCATAATAATTAAACATTTAAAAAAACAACAACAACTTTCCTTTTACATGTGTAGGAGAGTGTGCTGCAAATGTCTGACCAGAACGTGTCCAAGTATCTCAGCCAGTGCGACTCTGCAGAAATGTAGGCAACCACTCACACACTAACCTGTCCGTCCACATAATGACCGGATCAATCATGGTGACTGTTGGTGCAGCGATATTTATTCGCCTATTGACATATTTATTTCTCCACACCTTCGTGTCCCTTAGGCCACACATCAACTGTGACTTGGCTCATCTTTCATTCAACAGTATCTCATCCCTCAGCACACATAAACAGACCCACAAACCAAGTGTTAACAAAGTTACCAAATGATTTACAGAAACACGTAGAGGTCACTGTAAGATCACCCTCTGAACAAGTTCACAATCAGGAGATGGATTCATTCATTCACTTCAAAATGTCCCAGTGTTTCTTGCCAAATCTCTCTTCAAACAATTAAACTCAATCATAGTTCCCTTTTTTGTGGGGCGACAAAACTCACAGAATTGTCAGGAAACACCTTTGCAAATCTAAAAAAGGACGACTAGCGCTTATTATAAGATAAGCACTAATTTATTATCTTATTACTGGGCCTCAGATACTAGAATCATGACATACTGGCTGGATGACAATGCAGATCCACCACTGTTTGTTATGTTGGTCAGCGTTTTATCAGGAATATTGTGTTTTGGACTTAATATGTTACTGAAATGGCCTTTTAACACAAACTGAGCACAAATATGAAGTACTTTGTCTTTAAACACGTCCTGAAGTCTATGTTCATCTGACAGTCTGCAGACAATCTCAGGAAAAAGACATATATTGTCATATATTGGACTTCTTCAATCACACAGGTGACACTCTCCGTTCTCTGGATTTGACTGGAAGCATCCAGTTTATTCTTAATTACGCTGTTTTAGGCTCAATTTTGGTTTACGCACAACCTCTTCTGACCATTTTTGTACTTAAGTTTACTATATAGTAAAGTGAAATACAATACAGTAAATCAAATACTTTTGCAAGCACCATTGTTTAATTATCAAAAAAATCCCAACATTTGAGCACAAACCCCAACATTCAGACACACTGACGATACAGAAACATTCACTGGACGCTCTAAAATAAATAAGAGACAACAAAATAAATCGGCACACCACAGGCCCGTTCACACTGCTCTTTCAAAGCGGGATTCATGTGCAGATAAAGTGTCTGTCGTCCTGTCCATCCCAACGACTCTTCGTCACATTTCTGCCCAAAAAACAGTGTCTGTCGCCGGCAGCAGAGCCGGGCAGCTCCCACAGTTGTATGGTGGTGATTATGTGACGTGATTCAGAGCAAAAAACTTTAACTCACCATGTCTTTGTCACCTTCTACTATTGTGTTGTTGTATTTACTGTCTCTGGAAACTTGAATTGAAAACATTCACTGTGACGGTCCAGACCGAGACTTCAGTGAACTTCCCCCAACAAGCAGCTTCAGTTTTTCCCTACCAGGGATCAATGTTGTCATATATACTTCTGACTCGTTCTGAGTTGCTGTCTTCATTTCCATTCTCCTCTGGAGCAGCAGCAGCGTCCTCATTGGTATCGTGGCCTGCAGTGCTGAAGCTCCTCGTTGTGGGACGGTGAAACGTCCCAATTAGTGAAACCCTTTCCTCAGATCCATTTCCTGCCGACAGGTTGGGAAGAGCAGGAGAGACATTAGCTGATGTTGGTATTATTATGATTATCATTATTATTATTATTATTAGGAGTTATTAGGTTTGAATGATCTCAGTTGGCAAACTAGCTCACTGCTATCAACTAAATACAGCTGACCCTCTTCCTGAACTGGGTCTTGGGGAGGTTCTGCTGAGTCTGCATCTTCGTGGTGAGTGATTTAAGTATTGATTTCATTTAAATGAAATAAACAAATGGCTGTAGGAATGTTGACAGTGGTGAATGTTGATCTATGGAGTATGGATAAACTAAATCCAGTTGGTATGTACTGTGGAGTCTTCCAACTGCATAGTGTCCAGATTTTGTGCACTCATGAATCAGTCAGCACCAATGCTGTCCATTGTGATGTCTTTCACCTATAGGTGGCGCTACAGTACAAATCAAACTTGACTGACTGTGTTAGCAAAGATGTGTGAGTGCAGATTTCTTTGATGAATTCGACACTTCGACAAGCAGCAGATTTTTCTGGTTCTGATTCTTATAATTCGTTGATAATTATTAGTTATTAGGTTTGAATAATCTCTGCTAGTTTCTGGTGAAACTAGGTCGCTGCCATCATCACAAAAAAACTGCTCACCTTCAGCTTGATCTTGAGCTTGAGCCTGAGCTTGAACCTGAGCTGGATCTGGATCTGGATCTGGATCTGGACCTGTGTGATGAGGGTAGAGACGATTAATGATTAAGTATCTAAAGAGTGTATTTCAACTAAATCAAACCATTATTTTACGGTTCCCTGCAGCTGTATCAGCATGATGAGGGTAGAACTGATTATGAGCGGACGCTCTACATACAGACCAGAAATAAGAGGATGTGTTGGAAAATCGCTGACTGAAGTACTATTCATACCATGTACGAGGTCAGATTGGATATGTAGCGACCAGATGTTTGCTAGATTAGCAAGAATTTCTGCTTACTGAACATACTCAACTCTACTTTACAGTTTCAGCCTGGTTGTGTTTATTCATATCAGGTCACATGGTTTCTGTTTGGTGTTTGAGTTCATCCCGTCCCACTAGTTGATGAAACATAAAATAACACTTAGAATAGAAAATCAGCGAAGATCACTCACGTCGCCTTCTGTACCACACATAGACACCAGCGACACCAGCAAGGACAAGGATGAGGACAACAGGTACAATTATTGCAGCCAAGCTCTCGTTTTCATCTGTAAATCAGGAGAAACAACAGATTAACAAACGATTAGACCAGGAGCTTCTATGCCCGTCCTAGAGCCTACAACAGCCAATGAGTGATTATACAGAGAAGTCACCCACTCTCTCTTCTTTCTCTTCTCTCCTGAGCCACTTACAAGCCAAACTCCAGATGACTGATGCATCATGTAGCCAATGAGATTTCAAATCCAGAACTAAATAATTTAACAAAACACAGTAGTAGTAGTTTAATGCTCTTTGTATTGGCTATTTTTCCACCTCAGCACCTGTTTTTGACTATTTTATCTGAACTATAAAATAACTATAATGAGTTTAATGCTCCTGTTACTCTCAGTCAGAGGTATTTTAAGGTCACAAAATGGATGTTTTTTGCCCAGGTGCCTGAATATTTCCTCAGAAAAGCATGTGCTAAGTGTTCATTTTCAATGATGTTGTCAATAAATCTGAACTGACTATATGAGACTGGGATCGTTTCTGTTACCTGCCGTCTGTTACACAACTTCACATCCCACCAGGAGCGTTTTAAGTTGTTGACTTGCTCAGATTGTGTTTATTTTATCAATTATTCTTAATTTTTGTGCTTTGTAGTCCTCCTGATGTACTACGTAGTTAAATTGTTTTGTTATTTGTCTGTTTTAAGTGTGTTTATTGTCAATATTGCTGACTGTATTGTGCCGTAGAGCCCAAGTCAGCACTGGGTGTTTAATTTTATCTGCTCTGTGCAGCTTGATGCCGCTGCAGTTCACTTCTGTCAAAAATAGACTTACATGGAGCAGCTTATAACCTTTCAGAAGAGCCCCAAACCATGCCTGTACTCCAACAACAGCTTTGCATTGACTTTGGGCTGGACTGGGATTAGATGTTTAGGAAACTTTTCATTAATTTCCAGGACTAAAACAGGTTGAACACATTTGTCAAACGTCAAATCAAACAGGCCATAATTCATTTAAACCAGTTCCTTATAGTTTATTCATAATTAAATTGCTGAACAACATCCCCGCAGATGCTTTCAGGCCACATGAACTGATCTGAATGATCTCTCACCAGCAGCAGCGTCGATCTCCATGGTTTTGGTAATGGTCTCGTGGGAGTGACGGTTGTAGACGATGCAGGTTACAGACTTTAACCCCGTAACATTGACAGAGCTTGTGAAGGAGAAGGTTTTCTCTGTTGGATCCTGCTGCAGGGACGTCTCAGCACCCTGCAGGTCCAGCTGTTCATCGTTGGATCTGTTCAGACCCTTCCATGATACTTCAGCTTCAGGGTATCCTCCTCGTGCTGTGCAGGTTGCACTGTTGGCTGTGTCGTTAACTGTCAGGACCAGATCCTGGTAGGGAGCTGTGAGTGTGACAGAAAGAACAACTGAGACATTTACAGCACTTTGATATGAGGAGAGTTTTATTGAGGTTTGGTGAAAAGAAGCTTCTGAATTTACCTGAAACCTGCAGCGTGGATATGCACTGTTCTTCAGGTGGTTTGGAACCTATGTTAACGTAGGCAAAGAATGTTTTCTGATCATCTTCAGGAGAAATGTTGTCAAGTCTGATGGAAATATTTCCAGAACTAAACTCAGAATTGAAGACTTGAGTCCTGTCCTCGTAGTTCTTGCTTAGTTCTATCTCTTTTTTCCCATCGTGCCAGTGAAACAAAAGGTTACTAGACTCGTCCTCCTGCCGGTAAAACCATTTGAGTCTCAGTGGATAACCTGGGAGAGAACAGGGGATCAGGACGGATCCTCCAACAGTGGCATTGAGAAGCGGCTCTGAGATGAGACCTGTAATGTGTGCTAGAAAAGAAAACATATTTGTTAGTGAAGGAGAAATAATCAGTCCCAAAAGATCAATAACATGAAAAGAAAAGACGCAGAGAAGTAAAAAAGTAACTTCACGAGGAGAATGTGCGTAACTTTACAGAAACTCTGAGCTCGACGTACAAACATTTTGGAGAATAATTGGATTAATTTCAGATCAACTGTTGACACCACCATGTGGAAGGTAAACAAAGCAGCCCAACAAGCTAGCTAGCAAGTGAAGAGCCACTTTATTTTTTAATGGAAATGTCCCCACAACAACTGCAAAAACTCTTACAGGCTACGTGTGCACTAAGGGCCTGTGTCCAAATAGCATTTTTTTTCTGTGCTCCAGCATCTTCAGTCATTTGTTCCCAATGACAAGTATTAAAAACTTAAATATCCCTTTGAGCTTCATTTAGAACAGATAACAAATGTGTGATTATTATGCAATTAATCTTTTAATCGACTGACAGCCCTTGTTTCACGATGAGATAACGTTCAAACTGAGACGTGCATCACTTTCTCACGGTGAGTGCAATAAAAGTCAAAAATAGCTTCACTCTCTATCTGTACATAATGCCTGTCATCATAAAGCCCGAGGCGTTAGAGCTGTAGTTTGCATATGACTGCAGTATGACAGGAGGAAGGAGAGGTAGTTCCTGTCGACTGGGTATTATTCAGACTTGATGCTGCTCAGAGCATCTTTCTACTGAGTGTCTGCACACACTGATACTAATGAACTGAGCGGAGTTTAGATATTTATCTTTTGATATATCCTAGAAACAGACCCATCATTACTTGTTTGTACTTGAATGTACCAGCTGCTATGGTAGTCTAATTTCCCCTTGGGGATTGATAAAGTTATCTATCAATATTTCTGTATCGATCCTCAAACATACTTGTTGCTCTTTGTGGAACTAAAAATTCGATGTTAGCTCACCTGGCTCTGTTGTTAATGTTATACAAAAGCTCCTCCTGCCTCAACAATAGGTGTGTCTGTTGATTCTGGTTTTAAATTTTCTTAACAGACAATCCCTGTGGTACACCGACTAATTTGTCAAGTTTTAACCACATAAAAAGTGAAGCTCTTGCAAACTGTTTTCATTTGATTAGAAGAGGACGAGAAGCTTTCAAGGCCCAAACTAGAGAAAAAAAGATTAAATAGTAAAAGCACTTAAAGAATCGTCCTTGTTCTTGATGACAACCTGCCGCCCTGAACTCTGCCTGTCCGTGCAGAGACAAATCAAGATCACATCCAGTTTACAGCAAAGCAAATTCTGACTCATTTGAATGTCACCTTCGTTTGAAACACCGAGCACAATCATTCCGGGGTTGTATATATTGCTACATACTTAAACTTGAAAAAACACTTCTACCTGCGATGTGCAGTCGAGGAATAAATTAAAAAACAAAGAACAAATATCTCACCACACAGAAGGATCATCGGCAGGATCGTGGAGCTCATATCTGGACTGCAAAACAAAAAAAAGACTGTGATACAGTAGCTGTGTTATCATCGACTACGTTTTTTTAAAACATGTTGTGTTGTATTGATGAGGCCAACACAGTGATAGTGTCGCTAGACAGAGGTCCAAAACGCATATGTAAACATAACAACCATATGACAGTTAAATGAGATCAATATACCACCTCACCCCTCCCTCTTAGCGGAGAATGACATTCCACAAAAACCTATAATAAATAGCAATGTTAATAAACATGTTCCCATAATTTTTCCTTACCATGATTTGTCTGGTAAATATTTAACAAAATAAAAGATAACCTCTGTCACACTTTAAGAACTCTTTTTTTCTTCCTCATAACATTTCCTAACAGTTCAACTCAGGTGATTAAAGTGTCAGTGTTTACTGTGTGTAACATATAGAAACACAGTTTACTACTGTTATAGACAGTCTTATTCCTGGTATCGCTTTGGTGGTTTGCACACTCGAGTAGAGCGCCTCAGAGCCACCAGTCCAGGCTCTGAAAGCACAGATGGCTGCATGGTAGAGTCAACAGTTTCTTGTGGCTTAGTGCCATTTTCACAATCAGCCAGTTCTGTCTGTGATTCAGTACCACCTGAATTAGGTTCAGCATTGACTCAAGCTCGAAGCTGATCTCCATGGTGTCAGTGTACTGTGTCAGAGTCTTGCTCCCTGACTTCATAGGACACTGGGCCCGTCTGTCTCACCACCAGTCCAGGAATCCACTTGTGTACCCCTCCCCCTGTGTCACGCAGGTACACAGCATCATCCACACTGAAGGAACGATCAGCAGCTGTGCGGTCATGGTGATGTTTTTGTTGATACTGTTTCTTGCGCACTGTCTCTCTTGTCCAAGGCCTAAGGAAATCCAGCCTTGTCCGAATGTGTCGTGCAGTTGGGTGTAGTGCGACATTGCAACAGGACCAGTGAAATCTTGTCCTCGATGTTGAGAGGTTTGTTAGCCAGCTATTCATACCTGCTTTAAATGTCTGAACATATCCATTTGTTGCTGGGTGACCTGGTGCACTTGTGGTGTGCAGAATACCATTTTGCACGACAAAGGTCTGGAACTCCTCTGAAGTGAAAGTGGTTGCGTTGTCTGTCGCAATTTGCTTGGGGAGCCCATAGGATGCAAACAGTCTCTTCAGCCTTGTAATGGTAGCTTGAGAAGTCATTTGTGACATGCAAAACACTTCCAACCACTTTGTGTATGAATCAACAACAATCATGAACGTGCTGTTCAGGAAAGGTCCAGCAAAGTCTATATGCAGTTTCTTCCTGGATGGAGTGGAACCTGCTGAGGCATTTTTTGTCCCAGCTGGCATGTTTCACAGTCCACTTTTGATTACACTATGGTGCCCCGCGTGAAGCTCTTTTAACACTGCCCTTCTAATCTTTAAGGGTACAATGACTCTGGTCCCTCATAAGACACAGCCTTGCTTTGTGGACAGCTCATTTCTCTCTTCATGGAGTCATCATCTCCTCCCTCCATGCTGATGGAAAGTCAGGTGAAGTCTCATAGTCCACAAAACATTTCTGTGTTGCAGCGTTCTCCTAAACAACTGAAGTAGCTGGAGACTTGTTTAAAAGTGGACAAAACAACCAAAAAATCACATCAACTGGCTCCATACAGCTCCTCAGACTGGACTGAAGAGTTCACTGTAAGTTGCAGAAAACACTTCATTCAGACGTCGTTCAAGTTTCAAGCAGAATTTAATGAGAAAAGATGTAACTTACACCCTCGACGTGCGGTCGAGCTCGTGCACCCACTTCAGACAGGTAACACGCTAAAACTTCCACTCTGGGCTTCTGAAAACTTGGATTACAACAGGAGAGCTGTATGGAGCCATTTATGTTTTACTTTTTATTTTCTTTTTTCATTCTTTTTTCCGTTTTAAATCAAGTCTCCAGCTGCTTCAGTTGTTTAGCAGAATGCTGCAACTCTGTTTTGCTGTGAAGCTCCAGAAATGTTTTGTGGACTGAAAAGAACTTCACTGCCTTTTTATCAGCATGGAGGGAGGAGATGATGACGATAATAATAATTTAAAACAGTCTCCATCCTTACCTGCAACATGTGAAGTACTTTGTCTGTGTTCAAGACTGTCTCTCCTGGTCCCTCTGCGTTCAAACACTGCAGCAAAAAGCTGGAAAAGTCTTCATGATCAACATCAAGTATTGGATTTTTAACTGCGACTGAACTATTTCCTGTAATCTTGGTCTTGTCTCAACAAAGTTTGTTTTCATGCTCTGGTAATCTCCTTGCATTCGTGCAGATCCTCATCAGCAGAGTACATTCACCAACAGTGTGTTACATCCTTCACATGCTGTTACCTGAGGCTACTAAAGCAATTTCGTCCTCTCACATTTAGATGTGAGAGGACGAAATTGCTTTAGTATAATCACCATCGATAACAACAGACTACGGTTTGTTTCTGTTGTATTCAAACACACAGTCAGTGACTTGATAAAACTGTGCACTGAAATATTGAATAAAAATGCAGGAAACTTACCAAACAGGAGACAGTAAGCGACTGACACTGTGAGCATTCATGAGAGAATGAGAGCTCACAGAGAAAACAGAGCAAGTGAAAGCCTCAGCTTCGCTCTTCATACAAGTCTTTCATAAGAACTGCAGCAATAAAGTGTAGATATCCTGTCAAGGTCACTGACGCTCTATAAATGAGCTGATCATTAACCTCCCAAGTTCTTTGAGTACTTGCAAGTTATTTCCCTTGTAACAGGATGTGGGAAGTGGAAGACAGGGAAAAACTATGTATTACGGTAATGCAGTCCAAGAACAGAATTCAAAATAAAAGCACCGACCTATGACCACAATTTGAAATTTCACATTAATTAAGTTAGTCAGTGTGTTATTTCATTGATTAATTAATTGAACAATTAGTTAATTAATGAATTGAGCATTTAAGAAATTCATTCATTGATTATTTACGTTCAATCATTTTACCAGCCTAATTCTGATCACATTGAAGATGGAGGCCGTGGCATTTTAACTGTGTGAATAATTAGTCCAACGTAAAAATAAACACAATATCAGGAGCTTCTGATGAGGAATTTCAAAATTAAAGCCCATTTAATATTCAAATATTTTCAATATTTCCCTCAAATTCAGATTTACGTTAAAGGAAGACTACCTGTTTCCACAGAGTAATTTCAGTTCAGAATGATTGTACTCCACCTCGAAATGTGATCTACAGACGTGCTTCTGTCTCCACTCTTACTCCACTAGACTGGGTTTATCACTCCGGCCTCAGATTCATTACTGGTGACTGTTATTCCACTCATCATTGTCTTCTATACGAAAAAGTTGGGTGGGCACCTTTAACAGTGAGACGTGACAGCCATTGGTTTCTGTTTCTTTTTAAAGCCTTGAAGGGCATCATGCCACCACCGTCACAGATGGATGGCCGTACACACACACACTAAATAATGTGAGATCGTCAGAATCAGCACTGTGTTTTTGTCTTTCTGCTTTCTTGTACATGTAAATAGAGGTTTAGTCCTGTCCTCACATCAATCACACGGGTGACACTTTCCATTCTCTGGATTTGAGTGGAAGCATCCAGTTTATTCTTAATTACGCTGTTTTAGGCTCAATTTTGGTTTACGCACAACTTCTTCTGACCATTTATGTACTTAAGTTTTATATATAGTAAAGTGAAATACAATACAGTAAATCAAATACTTTTGCAAGCACTATTGTTTAATTATCAGAAAAATCCCAACACTTTGAACACAAACCCCAACATTCAGACACATTGACGATACAGAAACATTCACTGGACGCTCTAAAATAAATAAGAGACAACAAAATAAATCGGCACACCACAGGCCCGTTCACACCGCTCTTTCAAGACGGGATTCATGTGCCGATAATCCACCTCACTGTCTGTGTGAAACGTAACAGGACCAAACAACAGTACTGAGGTAACTGGTAGTGTCTTTGGCAACTTGAATGAGGAAAAAAGTCGTGCATACATCCATACATGGAAAAGTGTCTGTCGTCCTGTCTGTCCTGGCAGCAGAGCCAGGCAGCTCCCACAGTTGTCTTTGTCACCTTCTACTTTTGTGTTGTTGTAGTTATTGTCTCTGGAAACACTGCGACTGTCAGCCCTCCAGGCCGAGACTTCAGTCAACTTCCCCCCAGAAAACAGCGTCCCTCCCCATGAGTGAGAGCCAGACAGATGTTTACTGATGGTGATTATGTAAAAAACAACGTAACTTTGACATTTCCAGGATGTTTGGTGGGTCAGGATCTCAATCACAACACATTACAACAGCATCCATATGATTATAAACAGTCAGCAGGTACATGTCTAGATTGGTGTCTAGTACCATCCATCTCTTTTGGTTCTGCAGCGCCGCAGGCTGCATGAATTGACACAGTTGAGCACCTTTAAGCTGCCGCTGCTTGGTTCAATGTGAACAAACAAAGGCGGGCCTTCATTGCAGCGGTGATGCGAAGACTAAAAGTGAAGAGGAGAGATGGAAAAAGACAATGTAGCTTCAAGCACAGTATGTGACGGTCTTTTACAATATTGGATCAAGCGGACGTTCGTTCAGTCATGTGAGACGGGAGATTCTTCATGTGATTGATAAAAGTTGCCATACTTTATAAAAGAAATGTGTTTTTTTGCCCCTCATCTTCTTCAGAACCACAATCCAACCCAGGAGAAGAAATATAAACCTGAAAGCAGTAAAGCGCTGCCTGACTGCCCGCCTGAGGAATCATCATAACAAACAGTACTGTAGATACTGGGCGTGTGCAGCATTATAACAGGTTCTTACTGTAGGATCACTTTTTTATGAACCATCTGTAAACAGAGTAGGATACACAGAACAGACCAGAGGTATGACTATCACAGCATACTGTGGTTGATCCGTTTGCTTTGTCTGGTTGTTATTCAGCGCCATTGTTTGACTAACAGCGAATGGACCACAGTTACATGTAACTTTGTTTGTCTGAACGAGTCTTCAAGGGATCATTTAGTCCATGTGCAATAATTCTTCAGCTTCAGTTTTTCCCTCCCTGACCCAGTTCTGATCCAGGTTGTCATATAGACTTCTGACTCTCTGAGGTGCCGTCTTCATTGCCATTTTCTTTTTTCAACAGTTTTTCTGTCTCCTCTGGAGCAGCAGCAGCGTTGTCACTGGTGTCGCGGCCTGCAGTGCTGCAGCTCCTCGTTGTGGGACGGTGAAACGCAGCGCCAGTCCCAGTTAGTGAAACAGCTTCCTCAGATCCATTTCCTGCTGAGAGGTTGGGAAGAGCATGAGAGACAATATCTGATTATTATTATGAGTTATTAGGTTTCAATGATCTAAGTTGCCATTTTCAATCTAGCTCGCTGCTATCAACTAAATAATGTAATGTTGATTTATGGGTACTGCAAAGTCTTCCAACTGCATGGCGTCCAGATTTTGTGCAGGTGAGAGTTGCTCAGATTGATTGAATTTCTGAGTATGCGACATACTGAGCTCACCTGACATGTAGTATATTTAGTCTTATATGAGTGAACGTTTTTCACCTTTTTTTTGCCTCTATTGGCACATTTTTCATCCAATCTTCACCAAATTTTAGATGCGCACAAACAAATCTTATCCATCTGTCTTTGTAATCACTTCCTGTTTATCTGTAATTGGTTATCAAACTTTTGGAGGCGTGGCCTGACTGTGTTAGCAAAGATGTACGAGTGCAGATTTCTTTGATGAATTCAACACTTTGTGAGTGAAAGCAGCAGATTTTTCTGGTTCTGATTCTTATAATTCTTTGATAATAATTAGTTATTAGGTTTGAATAATCTCTGCTGGCATTTTCCATCATCAGCTTCATGGATTGCTCCGGTGAAACTAGGTCGCTACACAAAAAAACTGCTCACCTTCAGGTTGAGTTCGGTCTTGGAGATTAGGGACGACTCCTTGGTTGGGTGGATCTTGATCTTGATCTTCAGCTTGATCCTGATCTTGATCTTGATCTTCAGCTTGATCCTGATCTTGATCTTGATCTTCAGCTTGATCCTGATCTTGATCCTGATCTTGATCTTGATCTTGAGCTGGAGCTGTGTGATAAAGGTAGAACAAAATCAAACCATCATGGATTGCTCTGGTGAAACTAGCCCGCTACTATCAATAAAAAAAACAGTTGACCCTCTTCTTGAACTGGGTCTTGGGGATTAGGGACGACTGGTTCTCGAGCTGCATCTTGATTTAAATCTGGAGCTGTGTGACGAGGGCAGAACAGATTTCGTGATTGAATCTATGGAGTGTATTTCAACGAAATAAGAGACAACAAAATAAATCGGCACACCACAGGCCCATTCACACTGCTCCTTCAAGATGGGAATCATGTGCCGATAATCCGCCTCGACATCTGTGTGAAAGCTACAGATGCAGAGAGAAAAACGTCGTCCATACATCCATACATGGAAAAGTGTCTGTCGTCCTGTCTGTCCTGGCAGCAGAGCCAGGCAGCTCCCGCAGTTGTCTTTGTCACCTTCTACTTTTGTGTTGTTGTAGTTATTGTCTCTGGAAACACTGCGACTGTCAGCCCTCCAGACCGAGACTTCAGTCAACTTCCCCCCAGAAAACAGCGTCCCTCCCCATGAGTGAGAGCCAGACAGCGTCAGATGTTTACTGATGGTGATTATGTAAAAAACAACGTAACTTTGACACTTTCCAGGATGTTTGGTGGGTCAGGATCTCAATCACAACACATTATAACAGCATTCATATGATTATAAACAGTCAGGAGGTACGTGTTCAGATTAACAGGTGGACACCGGGGAAACGAGTTTTAAAAAACACACGTGATGTCTTTCACCTATAGGTGGCGCTACAGTACAAATCAAACTTGACTGACTGTGTTAGCAAAGATGTATGAGTGCAGATTTCTTTGATGAATTCAACACTTTGTGAGTGAAAGCAGCAGATTTTTCTGGTTCTGATTCTTATAATTCTTTGATAATAATTAGTTTCTAGTTAGTTTAGTTAGTTTCACTCTTTGTTTTCCTTGTTGTCTTTCGGTTTCTTGCAGCCTGATTTTGGGTTTGACTTTGACATTCTGGACTGACAGCACCGGGCGGGCGCTCTACATACAGACCAGAAATAAGAGGATGTGTTGGAAAATCGCTGACTGAAGTACTATTCATACCATGTACGAGGTCAGATTGGGTATGTAGTGACCAGATGTTTGCTAGATTAGCAAGAATTTCTGCTTACTGAACATACTCAACTCTACTTTACAGTTTCAGCCTGGTTGTGTTTATTCATATCAGGTCACATGGTTTCTGATTTTACATCTTAAGATCACTCACGTTGCTTTCTGTACCACACATAGACACCAGCAAGGACAACAGCAAGGACAAGGATGACGAGGACAACAGGTACAATTATTGCAGCCAAGCTCTCGTTTCCATCTGTAAATCAGGAGAAACAACAGATTAACAAACGATTAGACCAGGAGCTTCTATGTCCGTCCTAGAGCCTACAACAGCCAATGAGTGATTATACAGAGAAGTCACCCACTCTCTCTTCTTTCTCTTCTCTCCTGAGCCACTTACAAGCCAAACTCCAGATGACTGATGCATCATGTAGCCAATGAGATTTCAAATCCAGTAATATATAGTTTAACAAAACACCTCTTTTAGTGAAGTAGTAGAGACGCCTGGTGTTGGGTTTGGTGTATCTAGAGAGACAGATATCAGTTTATGTAGTTTTATGCTCTTTGTAGTGGCTGTTTTTCCACCTCAGCACCTGTTTTTGACTATTTTATCTGAACTATAAAATAACTATGAGTTTAATGCTCCTGTTACTCTCAGGCAGAGGTATTTTAAGGTCACAAAATGGATGTTTTTTGACCAGGTGCCTGAATATTTCCTCAGAAAAGCATGTGCTAAGTGTTCATTTTCAGTGATGTTAATAAATCTGAACTTGGACCATGTAAGACTATATGAGACTGGGAACGAACCAGCAGCATTGTCGATCTCAATGGTTCTGTTAATGTTCTCGTCGGAGTAAGGGTTGTAGACGACGCAGGTTACAGACTTTAACCCCGTAACATTGACAGAGCTTGTGAAGGAGAAGGTTTTCTCTGTTGGATCCTGCTGCAGGGACGTCTCAGCACCCTGCAGGTCCAGCTGTTTATCATTGGATCTGTTCAGACTCTTCCATAATACTTCAGCTTTAGGGTATCCTCCCCGTGCTGTGCAGGTTGCACTGTTGGCTGTGTTGTTAACAGTCAGGACCAGATCCTGGTAGGGAGCTGTGAGTGTGACAGAGAGAACAACTGAGACATTTACAGCACTTTGATATGAGGAGAGTTTTATTGAGGTTTGGTGTAAAGAAGCTTCTGAATTTACCTGAAACCTGCAGCGTGGATCTGCAATGTTCTTGAGGTGGTTTGGAATCTAACTTAACTAAAGCAAAGAAGGTTTTCTGATCATCTTCAGTAGAAATGTTGTCAAGTCTGATGGAAATATTTCCAGAACTGAACCCAGAAATGAAGACTTGAGTCCTGTTCTCGTATGTGTTGTTTTGGATTGGGATTATTTTCCCACCTTCCCACTGAAAAAAATGTTGCTTGCCCTCCTGCCAGTAAAACCAGTTGAGTCTCAGTGGATAACCTGGGAGAGAACAGGGGATCAGGACGGATCCTCCAACAGTGGCATTGAGAAGCTGCGCTGAGATGGGACCTGTACTGTGTGCTAGAAAAGAAAACATATTTGTCAGTGAAAGAGAAATAATCAGTCCCAAAAGTCCCATATTGGAGAATAATTGGATTAATTTCAGATCAACTGTTGACTTTGTTAACACCAACATGTGGAAGGTCAACAAAGCAGCCCAACTACAAGAACCAACATTAACAACTTCATCTCCCGACCATCCGAGGAAATGTCCCCACAACAACTGGAAACTCTTACAGGCTACGTGTGCACCAAGGGCCTGTGTCCAAATAGCATTTTTTTCTGAGATCCGGCATCTTTTGTCATTTGTTCCCCATGAGAAGCAGGCGTCTGAGCGCTCCGCTCAACTTTTCAGAAAGACGCTGTTGACGTCACCGTCGCTCTTTTTCTTTTTGCTGGCCTAGGTGATATTCACTGTATTTTTGTCTCCTATTAGTTACGTCATGCACCCGATGTCTCGATGTCAAATAAAATACAAACAGGAGAAAAGCTAGAAGGGATGTGAGAGTGAGTGACAGCTAAACTCGATGTGAACTGAGTTACCACCGAGGACATCGAGTCTCAAATACCACTTGCTGGCCGAGCACACAGCTGATGCAGAGACCACGCTGGATAGTTTGCGACAGAGATGCCTGGACAACTCTACATGGGACAAACCTTCAACAGCGAGGGCTAAATGTGTGGCTACAGCTTTCAGGTCGATTAACATTATTGAGTTAACCTTTACCAGTGTGACGTTGGACACTACATTGTGTTACTATTACTGAGGAATGTCACATTCAGGTCAGTGTGTCCATCTGTTGTTGCTTCTGTTGAGCTTGTCATGTTAAGCCTTCAGCATATTTGTCCACTCCCATGTTGATAAGAGTATTAAAAACTTAAATATCCCTTTAAGCTTCATTTAGAACAGATAACAAACGTGTGATTATTATGCAATTAATCTTTTAATCGACTGACAGCCCGAGTTTTACGATGAGATAACGTTCAAACTGAGACGTGCATCACTTTCTCACGGTGAGTGCAATAAAAGTCAAAAATAGCTTCACTCTCTATCTGTACATAATGCCTGTCATCATTAATGCCCGAGGCGTTAGAGCTGTAGTTTGCATATGACTACAGTATGACAGGAGGAAGGAGAGGGAGTTCCTGTCGACTGGGTATTATTCAGACTTGATGCTGCTCAGAGCATCTTTCTACTGAGTGTCTGCACACACTGATACTAATGAACTGAGCGGAGCTTAGATATCAATATTTTAATATATCCTAGAAACAGACCCATCATTATTTGTTTGTACTTGAATGTACCAGCTGCTATGGTAGCCTAATTTCCCCTTGGGGATTAATAAAGTTATCTATCAATATTTCTGTATCAATCCTCAAACATACTTGTTGCTCTTTGTGGAGCTAATGATGCGATGTTAGCTCACCTGGCTCTGTTGTTACACAAAAGCTCCTCCTGCCTCGACAATAGGTGTGTCTGTTGATTCTGGTTGTAAATTTTCCTAACAGACAAGCCCTGTGGTACACCGACTGATTTGTTTTTTCCTCTACATAAACACTGTTGAGATTCCTAACCCTCTGGTCGAACTCTGAGTGTGGATCACATTAAATTTACAACATTTACCTCATTTCTATTCTTATCTGAAGCCAATTAACACAAAAGTTTGATTCTCTTATTCTCTCTTAAGGTAACTTCCTTTGCATTGCTAATAGATAAAATATGACCTTTATACATTTCAGGTCACATCACCCACTGCCATTATAATATGTTTTTATATCTTGCGTAACACACTGACCGTCTCCATGATGAGAAGTGAGACTGTGACCACATACAAAATTTGAATGCATGACAAGTTTTAACCACATAAAAAGTGAAGCTCTTCCAAACTGTTTTCATTCGATCAGAAGAGGACGACAAGTTTTCAAGACCCAAACTAGAGAAAAAAAGATTAAATAATAAAAGCACTTAAAGAATCGTCCCTGCTGCCCTGAACTCAGAAACAAATCAAGATCACATCCAGTTCACAGCAAAGCAAATTCTGACTCATTTGAATGACACCGTCGTTTGAAACACCGAGCACAATTATTCCGGGGGTGTATATGTTGCTACATACTTAAACTTGACAAACCACTTCTACCTGTAATGTGCAGTCGAGGAATAAATAAAAAACAAAGAACAAATATCTCACCACACAGAAGGACAATCAGCAGGATCGCGGAGGACATGTCTGGACTGCAAAACAAAGATGAAGACTGTGATACAGTAGCTGTGTCATCATGAACAGAGAGTCAGAGCAGGTTAGGTGGGTGTGACTGTGTGTTTTTAAACATGCGAAATGCAAATATAGAAAAACATGATCAGGAAGTATTAGGCAATATTTCAAAAGTCCTGATCGTATCATCAGTGTTTCCTGTTTCCTTCCATCCCAATAAGTGTGACTGTTTGGAAATGAGATGACACTTACCTGGTTAAATGGTCTCACAGCAGAGCTGTCCGCTGGCACCGTCACCTCTGAGGGCTGTAAACTAAACACAGGCAGCTCAGTGTCGTGAAGTGTCTGAAGGAGGAGCCACTCCTTAATCATCTGCAGCGACTATAAAGTTAGAACGGGCAGGACTGGACTGAAGTGTTTACTGGAAGTCAATAACACTGTAATGGCAACTTAAATAGTTTCTAACAGTCATCTCCTCCCTCCATGCTGCTGTAGTCCACAAAACATTTCTGGAGCTTCACAGTAAAACAGCATTGCAGCATTCTCTTAAACAAAACATAAATAACAACCAAGAAAAAAAAAAACTCTAAAACTCCATTAAAACTTTGCCGAATTAGCGGTTGGCTCTTCCTGTTTGCAGTGTGCTCATGGATGTACAGACAACCATCACTGGATTACTGTGATACTGAAGAAACTTTAAAAACATGATGTTTCTAAAGCAAGTTCTGCACATCTAAGCAGATTCATGGAGTCATCACCTCCTCCCTCCATGCTGATGAAAGTCAAGTGAAGTCTTGTAGTCCACAACATCAACTGGCAATAATAATCATTTAAAACAGTCTCCATCCTGACCTGCAACACGTGAAGTACTTTGTCTGTGTTCAAGGCTGTCTCTCCTCGTCCCTCTGCGTTCAAACACTGCAGCAAAACGCTGGAAAAGTCTTCATGATCAACATCGAGTGTTGTATTTTTGACTGCGACTGAAATATTTCCTGTAGTCTTGGTCTTGTCTCAACAATGTTTGTTTACATGCTCTGGTAATCTCCTTGCATTCGTGTAGATCCTCATCAGCAGAGTACATTCACCAACAGTGTGTTACATCCTTCACATGCTGTTACCTGAGGCTCTAAATGTCAGAGGATGAAATTGCTTTAGTATAAACACCATCGATAGCAACAGACTACGGTTTGTTTCTGTTTCTGTTGTATTCAAACACACAGTCAGTGACTTGATAAAACTGTGCAATGAAACATTGAATAAAAATGCAGGAAACTTACCAAACAGGAGACGGTCAGCGACTGACACCGTGAGCATTCCTGAGAGAAGGAGAGCTCACAGCTCCAAACAGCAGAGAGGAAGTGAAAGCCTTCCTTCCTATGAACTGCAGCAATAATGTGTCAAGGTCACTGGCGTCTACGGGCTGATCATTGTCCCAAGTTCTTAGTTATTTCCCTTGTAACGGGATGTGGGCAGTGCAAATCTAGAAACATCAACAAAGAGTAAGATGGTGGTTTGATACACAAAAATATTTTCCCCCGTAAAATACAATCCACATAAGAGTCCTGCTCGGAGACACAAATCACTGCGGTACAAACAGACGGACTTAAAATGGCTGAATGGGCGCGGCCTGCGCCGCGTGGAGATGCCGTGTCATGTGCAGATGACTAATAAACGAGCGGATGATGAAATGTCTTCAGGTCATGGAAAGATTTCTGAAGCCAAAGACAAAGAGAAAATAACCTGCAGCTTTTCCAGTTTGTGTGCTCTCAATTACCTGCAGAGTTTCTTGTCCACCGCAGCCCGGAGAAGACGGACAGCACAGCTAACTGCTAACGGCTGCTAACGGCAGCTAACGGCAGCTAACGTAGCTGCGGTGGTTACTTATCTGCCAGTTAAAGCTATCCGTCCATCAGGACACTTTGAAAATCACAGAGAGTTCAGGCCGAGGCCTTCAGGAGGAAATACACAAAATATTTTTTCCCAGTAAAATATAATCCACATCAGAGTCCTGCTCGGAGACACAAACCACTGCGGTGCGAACAGACGGACTGAACGGGCGCATCCTCTACGTGCTGTCGTCAGGTCGTCTTGAAAGGAAAAACATTAGTGTATAAGTGTTGCATTCAGAGCAGAGTGAAACCAGAGCTCTGTGCTGATGCACAGTAATGTTTCTGCCCTGCCCTCCTTATCAGGACATGAATCCTCTCTCGGTTTATAAGTGCTTTTCTCAAGGGTCTGACATTCTTGTTTCCCGCCCCATCCTGTTGGATTGCAGCCGAACCCTCTGTGGTTCCAGCTCCTCACGTAGTGGATTCTCGTTTCATCTTTTCTGAATAAACACGTGTTCGTTAGCAGCCTGGCTGAAATCCATGGCAAAAATAAACCAACCGTAAGAATCCCAGTTTGATCTAGAAAGACTGATCTCTGTGCTGTTTTGAAGTGACTCAACGAGGAGACACATCAACGGGGGAACAGACTTCGACACAACACCGTTCACTCTGATGTGTCCTCGCCACAGCTGCTCGGGTTCATCGCCTCTCTTTCCCCAATCCTTGTCACTCTTTGCCTGACCTGTCCTTCAAATAAAGCCACGACAAGCCAAAGTAATACTCATTTTTAAAAAGGTCACAGGTATTTGTGGCGCCTCAGTGTCTCAGTTGGTGGAGGGTGCCTCCCATGTAAAGCAGCTGCGTCCTCGCTTCAACGGCCCAGATTTGATTGTCGCTTTTCACCTCCTGTCCTTCAAATAAAGCCATGAAAAGCTAGAAATGGTAATAATAGTTACATTTTTTAGGTAACAGTTGGTTAAACGTGCCTCATGTACAGCGGCTGTGTCCTCGCCACATCAGCCCCGGTCTGATTCCACCCTGTGGCCCTCTTGCCCCATTTCCTGACGCTCTTTGCCAGTTCTGTCGTTAAAATACGGCATAAAAATAATTTTCTTTTTAAAAAAAGGTAACAGGCATCCAATGTTGGTTGTCCGGACAGAGATTTCTCTGAATTCTCTGAATCTCTTCATGATATTCTGGATTGTTAGATGGTGAAATCCCTAAAAATGTAAGTTGAACCATATGAAACTGCTGGACTACATGACTGAGCAGTTTCACAGAGTGGTTGAACCTCGTCTCATCCCTGTGAATCACTCAACTGTCACCTGTTACCGATGAACCACGTTTCCCCACGACTGTCCCCGCCTTTCTCAACTTGTTTGAACTGGTTTGCTCCCAGACAAACATCAGTCAGCTGGTTTACCTGCAGACCAGACAAACATCAGTCAGCTGGTTTACCTGCAGACCAGACAAACATCAGTCAGCTGGTTTACCTGCAGACCAGACAGAGATCAGAAGGGTTTTTGAAACGTGACGTGTTTGACTTTTTCCGTCGTCTGGGAGAAAGAAACCAGGGTGATGTTTGGTGTTCACCCGCTCGGCAGACTGTGGGAGAAATGCAGCGTTTTGATCGTGAAACAAACTGGGCCTGTTGCCATGGTTACAGAGAGGAAGGGGGGAGTGCACAGAGGGAAGAAAACAAAGAAAGAGAGCGAGAGAGAGTCTGGGAGAGCGAGCTAGAGAAGAATAGAAAGAGGGAGGAGGAGGAGGAGGTTTCAGTGGCTGTTTTTAAGTGTTTTAGAAACACTGGATCATATCAGGGAGCAGGAGCTGACAGAGGACACAGGTACGTTGAACTTTATGTTGACCTCTGAAAGGCCGGATAGGTGTTTTTCATGCGCCACGCTGCTGCTTGCACGACCGGACACTTGTAAAATAATGTGAGACCGTCAGAATCAGCACGGTGTTTTAATCTTTCTGCCTTCTTGCACATGTAAATACAGGTTTGAGTGCTCACATGAGGGCACCAAGATGCAATTATATAATCAAAGTCAGGAGTGACAGCAGGCCAATGATGTGCACAAGGCCGGGATACAGTTGGGGGCTGAGCTGCTCCTGATCGATGAGATAAATCCACGTTCTTCTCTCTTTAAAGAGTCATTTTGGTTTCATTGTGTGTTTTCAGCCCTTTTCTTATCTGCTCTCCCTCCTTATCTTTTCTTTCCAGTGTCTTTCAGCTTCTTTCCAGTCCATCAGCTCCTTCCATGTTTCTACTGTTCTTCCGTTCATTCCCCTACACCTCAATACACCTTCAGTCGTTTGTGTGTATGAATGTGTTTTGAAATCCTATCATGCTTTTGTGGTTTCTATGTAAGCACTCACAGTTTACGGGTTCATTAGTTGCGTGTTTAAACATCATACACTGGCTGTAAGAGCCGCGTTGTGTTTTCACTGAGACAGCTGAGCCGAACACTGTCTGCCTCTGCCCAGCTCGCCATCTGTAAATGTTATATTGAGTCTGTCAGTCCTGTTGTCAGCCTGCAGAGTTAATGACTGTGGGCCGTAAAGAAGCTACAACATGACGGCAGAGTCAACACATTCAAAGGTTCATGTGCAGTCGGCTCCGCACGATATAACCCACATGCTCAACGAGTCGCAAAGAGGTTGTACCGTAACTTTTGGTAACTAAAGTACAGTAACTGTTACTTTTCTCAGTAGATAACACAGTTACTTTTTAATCCAGCTAACATCTCATTAGCTTCAGTCGCAACTGTTTTTATTGTTTTCCCTGCTAAAAGTTTATTTATTTAAATCTGTGAAGATTTTCTGTTTGAGGGTCTAATGACAGAGGAATAACACGTTAGCTGGTGGTATCCTGTTATTTCCAGGCACTCAAACAAACGAGGGAAACTATTTTTGAACAATTTGAATTTTTGACACTGGAGGAGAGAACGTGTGAACTTTTGACACATCTGGATTTTCAGAACCGACAGAATTGGTGTAACAGTTTGAAATAAGCCGTCCCACAGGTTGTTAATACATCTGCAGCTGGATCAGATGTTACTGGAGGAGAAACAAACTTTATTTTACACTTGTTTACACTGACTTCCTGCTTCAACCTGCACAGACACACTTTTGCTTTCACTTCTTGATAAGCTTCATCACTAAAACAACAAGGAACCAGTGTTGCTGATGGTTTTTAAAATGTAAATTAAAAAAGAAGTAGTGATGGTTGAGGTTTCCCGAACAGACGTCATGTGCTGCAGTCTTGCAGACGTCACGTCGTTCAGTTTCGTTCACAGTACGTCTGCTTTAGTTCCTCTGCAGCAACATGTCAGCGTCACAAACACGTATGAGCTTAAGGTGTTTATGTGTTTTTAAAAAAGAAAGTTGCACATTGCACAGCTGTTTGCTGTTTCCAAGAAGTCCATCCTGCTTTGCTGTGATATAACAAAGCAGAGCCGACTCTGTACGGGTGTGTCTGCCTGCTGGTGTCTGTGTGAGACACAAAGACGCAGACAGTCTGTGGTTTGATGAATTTCCACAGTAACAAAAGAAATTCTCAAGAATGCTGAAGAACAGCGAGAAATGAGTCATTTACAGGAATCAAACACATGTTAATTGTTGATGTAAGCACTTCTGTGTGTGTGTGTGTGTGTGTGTGTGTGTGTGTGTGTGTGTGTGTGTGTGTGTGTGTACAGGAGAGAGGAACACTGATGACCTTTAAGGAACAAGAAGATATTCACATACACTGAAATATTTATTGTTATTATATTGACAATACATGCAAATATACTGTGATAATACACTGATAATATATACTGATATTTCTTTGAACGTCTATTACTTAAAATATGTTTTTGCATATTTTACTAAATAATCTTTTTTTTAATATAAGGTAATATTTTTTACAATTTAATCAAAAATTTGGCATAAATGTCAATATAAAGAATATATTATTTGACACGTTAAATAATACATTGCAAGTACATCATGAAATATGTCAAACTCTGGTAAAAGTAGAAGTACTGATTCAGCTTCTTTACTCCAGTAAAGCCTGTACTCTATTACTTTTACTGGAGTAAAGAAGCTGTATCACAGTAAAAAGTCTCCCTCTGAAGGACATTTGTGGTCAAAGCTAACTGAAGCTCACGTCATATTAATGTAACTCAAAGACTATTAAAGTTAAAGGTAGAGTCAGTAGGATTTGTCCCAGCTGTTCCTGAACGCACCACAAAGATAGTTGATAGTTGAGTCTCATTCCCAGGACGTCAAACAGCCACATGTTGGGTTGGTAAAGCGTCCCGAGCAGCAACAACGTGAGAAAATAAGAAAAACTCTGCAGATACGAGACACTAACACGCCTTTTCTCCCCATTCAGCCTCCCTCTCTGTCTGTTCACGTCTTCTTACGTCTTTGTTTCGTCTCGCTGCGTCTGAAATCAGTCTGGTGATGTTGGGAAATAAAAATAATCCATAATTCACCTTAAATGCATCAAACTAAAGTAACGAGGCTGTTTTGAAGCTGTGAGGAGACTCTCCTCTGAGTTCTCCCATTGTATTCATATGTTGTTAGCATTATGCTAAGCACTGATTAGCATCCTGTCAACAGACTCAAATCCTAGTTCCTCTCTTAAAGATAAATACAGAGAATAACTGAACAGACATGGATTACTGAGGGAAACTGTCTCCTGTGGTGACTGGTTGTCGATGTTGAGAAGAGAAGCCTCACAGTGAATTAAAAACAAACACATATATAAATAAATATTAACAAAAGCAGGAGAAGACAACACACTGCCTGTCTGTCATATTATTACCAGCAGCCATCTGCGCCTCCACCCAGCGTCACGGTTCTGGGAGTACTGGGTGTTCTGGTGCAGCAGCGCCGCCCCTGGCTGCCATCTTGATTGTCCTCGCCAACACGAGAGCCCGAACAGGAAGTGATCTCACTGCCTCAGAGTGAGTGGAGCCAGTTTCTCCATCTGCTCTGCTCCTCTCCTCGGGATCTGCTCGTTACATTTTTCTTTTGCTACCAGCAGCAGCTGTTGCTGTGAAGTTGACTTAGTGTGATCTCTTGTCTCCTGCATGATATCATGATCAGTGTTGTAAAACCTGCTTTTATTGTCTTTTTACTGTCTTCTCAAGATGGACGCCGCCCATCTTGTTCACAAAGCTGTGCACGATTAAAAAGTGCCTGTGAGCTACGAGCGTGCAAACGTTTGGATCAGGAGAAAAACAAGGAAGCTGTGGTGAAATAAGAGAGTTGTGTTGTCTAAAGGTCAAACACCAGAGATATAAAGTTACAGCTGGGCGTCAAAGTGAATTGATTAATGATCCTGACGTCTCAGATCCAGATTCCATCATCTGATTGATTGATTGATTGTCATTTCCCATCTCGCTCCTCGTTATTCTCTTACTGCTTTTGAACTCACGTACAGAAATCTACCTACTGGTCGGTGACAGTGTTGGGGTAATATATTATAACAGTGATGTCACGTAGCGTGTTACGATCCACGTTACCGTCCGAAGTGAAGCGTTTATTGTTGTTTTTTTAAGAATGCATCCGCACCAACATGAACGTATTAATAAAGGCTCTGTGTGTTTAATATATCTCAGCCTATAAGTTCTGTGTTCAGTCTGCGTGTGACTGAAATGAGCCGTATTTCGTAGGCCGAGCGCACTTTAATTTACATTTTTGAATCACACCGTGTATTCTTTGTTCTGCGGACTAAAATAAAAAGGCACAGCAGATGTTTGTCTTGTCGTGTCATTCTCGGCTACATTATAGAAGCTACAGGTCAGTTGTGTTTCATATGACTGAGCCTACAATTACAAATATTTATTACTGTCTCATAATATATCAGACTGTGATCCTTTGTATTCTCACTCATCCCTGAGACCATTCCTCTATTTAAAAAAGATTTAGGATATTTAATTGACAGTAATATTTTAACGTAATATATTACTTTAAAATGAAGGTAACTAGTAATATGTATATATATATATTTGTCAAGTTTGTCTATTCAAGCCTGCATCCAAATGTCTTCACAGACTCGTGGACTTTGCAGGACACGTTCGCTGGAAGTCTGCAGGTCCTGACGACTGTGCACACTCACAATTCATCCGGTCCACCAGGGCTCTCGAGTGGACTGTCTGCAGACTTCCAGAGCGTCCGCCTGGGGAGCAGAGAGTGATTAATTATCCACAGATCATTGTGATACGGGCGTGACGTTATAGAGCTTATTATGAATGTGTAAAACAAAGACTTTACTGAATCGTGTCGGCCAGAAACAATATCCAACCACATGATGATGCAGAGAGGTGTAGAAGTAAAGGTTATAGAGGTAATCAGACTGAGTTATTGCTGTAGTCTTCAGGCCCGTCTACCAGCAGCCTCTGTCCTCACTGGTTGCAGACTTGATGTGTTGAAGGTAAACACGACCCGGTACGTACGACTGAAGACTGAGAGGAGATTTGGATTCAGCCTTTCTCTCGTACTCTGTCAGTTTGTCTGTTCGTCTCCTGCTTCTGTATCCCCACATCAGTCCTGTGCTCCTCATGCTCCCAGAGCTCCTTGACTTGTACCTTTTTGTAGTTTTTGTTATTTTTAGACTTTAATTCTTGGATTTGCCTGCTTGCTTTTGTGTTTGTTTCCTTCTGTACTTGTATTTTTGTTTTTTTGGACTGTAGCTTTGTTATTAAAGCTCCCCGTTTCTTCGTTCACCTGCCTGCCTCCGTGTGTCTTGTGTTAGGGTCCCATTTCATTTCATAACAGCTCGCCTCCACCCAGTGCTAAATTTGTAACTCAGGAAGTCCCAGAACAAAGCGACGGTGCTGTTCCAGCAGGTCAGGAAGCTAGCAGTGAAATCTGTCATCATCACAAACAGAGCATTATTTATTTACATGGCTGACGATCCCTCAGAATGACCCACGTTTGAACCTGAGACTGAAATCTTTGCTGAATTGTGACGTATAACCTGGATCTTACCAAACTATGGGAACATCTGGCTGCTTCTTTGACCACGTCTCACTTGAATAACACTTTCTGGTTAAATAAAGAGCACTCTTTGTTATTGTGACCGCTGTTATTCAGTCTTTAAAGATGCAGCATGTAAGAAAAGTTGAATTTTGAGTCGGTATTTGACGAGTTGGGAGCGAGACTCAAAAATCAAGCACCGTTAAATGTAACAGCTCCCAACCACACTTTTTCCCCTTTAAGTTCTCACAGCTAACCTGTTCTGGTTCTGTGTCGCCTCGTCCTCCTCGGTGAGTTTAGACGCCCTGCAGAGAAGAAATTCCCATTTCTTAGTTAGTTAAGTTTAAAAGATACGGGGCTGTTAAATGCCACATTGATTTTTTTCTCTCAATTACAGAGGTGGCACCCATCCAACCCCCATCGAGAGGCTGACGGACAGGGTAATGGTGCAGGGCAGACAGGCTCTCTGCAGGGCAAAAGTAGAATAAATGAATGAAAAGTGCTTACACAAGTTAAAGCAAGAGGGCCATTTATTCTGCACTGTTGTCTGAGAATTAAAAGTAAAATTCTGTTTTGTTATTTTGTTATTTTCAGTCTTTAAACATCACCATCATGCAGGAAACACACTCTTCTCTGTAGTTAAGTCTCAAGGTTGGCAAGCGTGCACCCAACAAAAGCTACACTACAACTTCAATTTAGTTTAAGTGCAGCAATCATTCAAGAAACAGTAAGTCTGGCGTTGTAAAGCTGTGAAGGAGTATTTTAAGCCACAAGATGGCAGCAAATCATTCTGTGTTGGGGGGAAAAAGTGCTGCCGTGGAAAATGAGAGGCGGGTCCAACAGAGGAGGAGAGTGGGCTGAGGAGAGAGGGAATGAGAAAAAAAAGATGAGAAGAAAATCAGAGAAAATGGACAGAGAGTCTGAGTCCATCCAGTGTCCTGAAAGTAAGACGTCTCTTTGTCTTTTCTCCTCCATCCTTCCTTCTTTTCTCTCCATCCTAACAGTGTCTCTCTCCTCTGCTGTCAGACAGACAGATGAGGTTTTCCGGTCAACCTGCAGACAGATGTGGAAGCTGCAGCTGCTGCTCTCACTGCCTGAGGAAGCTGGATAGATCAGCCTGGATCCAGACAGCAGCAGCAGCATGCCTCCTTAACCAGCACTGAGCTGTCCACGTAAGTACGTTACACTCTCAGGCACATGTGCTGCTAAAATGGTAGACCTGTTTCATCAGCCGTCTCCTCTGAACTCATGAAATCTCTGCAGATGTTTGTGCTTTGAATCAAACTGACCTTCATTTTCAAAAGGCATTAATCAGGTTATATTTCTGTAATGAGAATCATATGGACACTGAAACCAGTGAACAACCTAAAGACAGCTGAGTTATGTAATCTGTCAGCTGAACCGGACTCTGGTTCTGTCTCCTGATTGGAGAATGAACACTGCTGTTAATCTTATAGTTGATTTACTTTGTTTTTTTTTAGATTTGAGCAAGAAAATAAGTATATTTACTTAAAAAAACAAACATATTTTACAAGGATGTCTTGCCAGTTTGTGCCAAATATAAAATTTACTTAACTGTTTTCATGATATTTCTAGAATCCTTAAAGACTTTTGTAACAAAGAGGATCAGGGCCACATGTACTAATAAAAAGAGGTGAAACGTCTTCAAGAAACTGAAATAAGATACATACAGCACTTAGAAATAATACAGACTTTATTTATATAGCACCTTTCGTGCAAAGATGCAGCCGGAAGTGCTTCACAAAGACACACAAAGAGTAGAAATAACAGGTTAAAACCAGCAGCGATTGCATTGAATTATAGAATAGCAAGCAGACACGTGAATAAAACAATAAAATAATGAAGAATAATAATGATACTATGACATAATGCATAAAAAGAATAAACTTGATGCAGTTACTTCACATTAAAAGCCTAATTTAAAAGAGGGGTCCACAGTTTAGGGTCGTAATGGCAGAAAGCAGCTTCACCAGATTTTTAAATATTTCAAAATAAAGGCAGTGGAGGATCTGATCACTGATGAAGGAGGGTGCTGGATTCTGTTGGGATTTGTAGCAGATTAATAGGACTGTTAAATTCAATTCTTCTCAAAAGATACTGTTAGCCAGTAGAGTGAAGCGACGACAAGAGAAATATCATCTATTTTCTTTAAATCCTGGCAGCGGCGTTCTGAATTATCCAGTAAAAACAGAGTTACAGTAATCTGAACAACTTGTAATGAAAGCATGTTTTAAAAAGATCATGCAGAGAACCAGGCGAAACAGATATGTACAGTTGTGTATCATCAGCATAACGGTGGTATTTGACATTGTGGTGAGAAGTTCTGTTGCCCAGGGGAAGAACATGTAAAGAAAACAGAATAGGTCCAATAATGCTTCCCTGAGGAACACCATATTTAATATCCAAACAGTTCAGACACAAATTCACTGATGCTTATACAAGAAGGCAATGAAAAATGTATCGAAGTTCTGAGTTTAAAGTCTGAATTTTGTCTGTTTTCTCAGACTTCTGACCGTATTTTTTCTGAGAATAAAGTCTGAATTCTGATTTTAAACTCCAATTGTTCATGCAAACCTGATCCTCTTTGTACTTTTCTAACCAACTGGTTCAAAGAGTACAGCTTTTGCACACCTTAAGATCGACAGGTGTGTAGGAAAAGGCCGACAAAATTAGGAAAAACTTAATTGCAAGTGAAGTTGGACAGTGTGTGGGAGTCTTTTTCCTAACCAACTGGTTAAAATATGATTTCTCCATCGCACAATAAAGATTATTTTCTTAAAAGGGCACTGTGTAGTTTTAGGGAAGAAATTCAAACTCAGAATTTTAATATCTACAATATTAATCAGGTAATAATACAAAATAGGACTAGTTATGGAAAGGATAACTAGAAATAGTGATCTTTTCCACCGTTCTTGCTGTTTGAAGCAAGAACGGTGGCAGGGTCCACCACATAAACAAAGTAAAACAGTATGAAACTGTGTTGTCCTTTGAGGTCATTTTGTTTATTCAGTCATGAAAACAAAGAGAGTTTGTTTATTTAGTTTATTCAGTCAATGAAGATCTTTCTCTGCTCATTAACATTTCTTCAACAAAACTACAGACTGCTCCTTTAAAAAAAAAAAACACTGACCCCAATAGAAATAGGCTGAATATCGGAGCCGGTACAGTACGAACATGCACCCTTTTACTCAAGTACTATTTGTCTGAGTGACTTCTTGGTACTTTTTTACAACTCTCTTCTGATCCATGTAAAGATATATGGTTTATACCTGTATCAAATGTATTTTAATAGAAATAAAAATAAATGACAGTAATCTAATCCAAAGTAACGTGATGTGAACTATACTACTTTAGAGCCTCTGACACTTGTTTGTGTTCTGACTCCGGCTGCCAAAGTCCAGCTCCTCGCTGAAATACCGCCGCTCTCCTCGGTCTCACACTCCGGACAATCCGTTTGGGAAAAATCAAGTTCTGCTCTCGAACCAAACTAACAAGAGCAGTCTGGAGATTAGCCGGGTTATGAGACTCTGGAGTTTTGTTTTACAGCCTGCTAACTTGATTCTACTGTACAACAGTCAATAAAAATAAACCGCCTGCGAGCCTAATGCAGGAAAAATGCATGAAGGGGGCGTCTTCAGCAGCTGCAAATGTATAGAAGGAATTATATAATGAGAGCCTGAGACAAGGTTACAGACGTGGAAACAAGCTTTATGGGTGCACACGCATAAACACTAGATCAACTATTTACACTTCGTAAAACAAACTGTATGTTTGACTGTTTATTTGCACCGTTTATGGCTCCAGCAGCTTTACAGATCTGAAATATTTACATCGACACGTCTGCTGATATTCTGTATTTTTCATGAAGAACTAAAACCACCACAAGGCCGAACATTCATTAATTAATCGGTTTTATTAACACGATATCAGTATTTAAATTTTTAATACGATTATTGTGGATATCGTGGATATCGTGAATATTGTGATATTGCGACACCCTTAATCCAGAGCCTGATACATCTGATTCATTGATTATTATGTGTTTTGATCCAGCCCAACAAATGCATTATTTCCACCTCCGTCAGCAGCTGTTTCAGGTAATAACTGAATAAGAATCACATATTCATGAGGCATTTTTGAGGCATTAATTCATATTAAAAGCAGCTTTAATTGATATTCTTTTTAATACCATACATTTTAAGCTCTCTGTGACTTTATAGTGAGTTTCAGTTTAGCGTTCATCCATCTGCTCCTCGACGTTTTACAGTTTCGCTTCACTCTCAGCGCTCTCATAGATGCACACAACCTGCTCGGCACATAACGTAACTTCTGCAACCAAACTTCTGTGACTGATAAATGAATGAGACTCAAAAAGAGGACCTTTAACCTGGAGCATGATCTTTTCCTAAACCTAACCAGTCACCAGAATAAATGTTTTCTCAGTACATTAAGTTAAAACTTATGTTGCAACTTTACACGTGTTTCGGTTTCCATTTCTCTTATGCTCTCCTACTTGTTAGAGTTAGAAAACATCACGGTTTGGCTTAAAATACCTGTTTTGATCGGCACGATCCCGGATGGAGATGATCCGACTCGCTTTAATAAATAACCAGTTCTGTTGGATAATCTAATCTAATCTTGGCTGTAGCTCAACAAACAGACGCAAGAGCAACATGTTATTGTTCTCTAATCATTTCAGTGGGAAGCAGCGGGATGAAGAAAGGAAACTATAAAATAACGGCAACCCTTTCATTTATGTTCATGTGTACATGTGCAGGACTTACGCTGGGCATTATGAGATGTTTTATTGACAGTTAAGTGGAGCAGGAGGACGACGCCATACTTAATTTCTTCTGATGAACTCGAGCTGTTCCCGTGGAGTTTTATTCTCACTTTACATTTGTCAGCTACAGCATCAGATCATAATCTCTACATTTCAGCACACGAAACCTTTTTCGATGCATATTCGCTGTTTTTAGAAGTGAAACTTGTTCAGTTTCATTTGTGGAGCTGCAGCTGCTGAGAGAGAGAGAGGGAGAGGGAGAGACACTGAAGAGAGATGGGTGAGATGGAGGAAGAGTGAGAGGTGTAGAGAGAGCGAGAGCGAGAGAGGAAGGGAGGATTAGGGTTGGTGCCTGCGGTGGATGATGTCAGAGGAATGCATGAGCCTCTCCTTTAACAAGCTGGAGCCATGAGGAGCGCCGGCCACCTCGTTTTCTCACAAACACACAAACACTTCTTCAGTTTCTTCTCTCAGTTTCTGTCTGGATCTTCATGTACAACACTCTCGCTTTCCACAAAACACACCGGATCAGAATCAGAAAAGGAATTCGACTAAAACAACACACATGCAGAATCATCATTAAAGCGTTGAGGAATGTGTTTTTTAGTGGTTCGATTTTCATCTCTCTTCGCTCGGCCCTCCCTGCCAGCATCCGGTCCTGCAGCTGCAGCCCCGTTGCAGGGATTACAGAGATGGAGATGGAGGAAAGGAAAGGAAAGGAAAGTAAAAAAAAAAAAAAAAGAGGAGAAAGAAAATGGGTTTGGTAGAGAGAGAGAGAGGGAGAGAGGACAGACAAATGGAAAGAGAGAGAAAGCGGGTGATATAGTGTGTGGGAGCGCCAGACGCTGGGAACAGCTGGAAAGACGATGACTAATATTAGCAGTGAGGTAAGACGGTGGAGGATGGAGAGGACGGGCTGTGTGTATGGAGGGCAGCTGCTACTGTAAACCAACCACAGTGAAGTCACGTTTATTTATAGAAGCACAGTCAGGACACCAGAAATGGGACTTTAATGCCAAATTGTACTTTAACCCTTTAACATCTTTGTTTCGTGCTTTTGTCCCGGCTAAAGAAAAACTTTAAGGTCGGTAAAATAAAGTTAATCCACACTGACTGACTGAAACATATAAGAGTCGCCAGTCTCACCAAAGCTGTAAATATGGAAGATTTTAAATGCCAAAGAAAAGGTACACATATCCTCAAATCTCAATCAAACATATGCAGAGAAACACACATTAAACTTTCAACTTTTGCGTGAACCGAAATGTAAAAAAGTCACAAAAGTTTTTATGTTTGGCTGAGAAAATTTAAAAAAATAAAATCAAACGAGACTTTAACACCAACTGAAGAGATGAAACACAAAAACATCAGATCTGTGTGACTGTAACCTTATTTTCTGTCATGTTTTTTCTGTTTTTCACGTAGTTTTCGATTGTTTGAGGTTTTGAAAATAGTTATTTTATTTATATTAATTATACGATTAAATGTTTATATTATATTCACATTATATTTGATGGCACAGGCTGGAGAATTAGCTCCATAAACTGCAAGCTCAAGTCTGAAAATTCACATAAAACGATTAATTTTCTGTTTTCTGTTACTAACACCAACATTTACCAAAGCGATAAACTAAGGAAACCCCAACACACATTCATTTTTACTCCACAATTACATGACATACACACAAATTGTCATTACCCAACTGCCACACACCTCAAATATGGACTGGTTACCACTTTAACAACACATGACGCAGACTCAGCCTCGTCTCTGAACACCAGCATCACCTCTAACACTCAGAAAGTTACAGTCTGAGTCGAAGCTTCTGGAGCCTGAAGCACTTTTCATCCTCCTTCAACACACTCGATGCTCATGTACTTTTTCTTTATCACACTCTGGGAAAAAATCTTACAAAGAAATCTGGAGTAAAGTCAGAGAACATTTCTATAAATAATGTCCCGTGTGACCCTTAAAGAGGCTGCAGAGAAAAGGGGGAAGTGTTTCCTGGAGAAACTGGAACAGAGTGAAATGTGCAGACGTCTTTAAAATCTGTTAATTATTTTAGTGCACATCCAAAATGTCTGACGTCCAGTTTGAGAGTCCCAAAACTCAATGTAGATATGGTTTTCAATCACTTTCGAGAAAAACAACACATCCTCGTATCCAAACGACAAAAGGGAAGAAAACTACTTGGTTAGGTTCAGGAAAACATTCTGGTTTGGGTTAAAACCAAATTAATATTAAAGCTTCTGTATAAGAGATTTTGAGCATTAATGTTGCAGAAAACAATGATTTGCTCAGATATATAGTGAATATGGAGAAGTGGCATCCTGAAAGTCTCACTTCCTACATGCATGTGTTGTAATCCAAGCTTCTCTGTTCTTTGTTCTGGCCGGGAGTGTTTTTAACTTTTTCTGCAAACGTTGCAATTGCTAGATCCATAAAAGGTCACTAAATGTCACATATAAATATATTTATTAGGGACCATGTGGAAAATAGATCAAGCAATAAGAGGAGATGGTTTCTAGGCGACTTGTTCTTTGCTGAAACTATCGAGTGAAAGAAGCCAGAGCGAATATGGTAACTTAAAATGTAAAGATGGTTTTTGGTACGAAACACATCACATGGACTGTTTTTTTTTCCAGACCTGTTTTTTTAGACAATCAAGTCCAATGTGTCCAACCTGAACACTGGAAAGTCCTCGTCTCTTTCAAAGCAAAGAAGCGTGGAGGAAAAGTTGACTCTGGAAGTGAAAACTGCTTATTCAAGCCACTTTTCCACCGTTCTCGAATGAGGAAATAAAGAAACCAGTGTTTCATTATTCCTGAACATTTAATGTGGCCGGCTGCCTGTTTCACCACAGCGCTGCAGCGTGGCGCAGGAACTTTTTATAAGCAGCCGTACGCCATCCGCGGTAGCCCGGGGCCTGGAAGGACCTCTCCCCAGTAAAACTGGAGAGCAAGAAATAAGTGGCTCAATTATGTGTGTGTGTGTGTGTGTGTGTGTGTGTGTGTGTGTGTGTGTGTGTGTGTGCGTGTGCGTGTGCGTGTGTGTGAGCCAGGCCTGGACTGGAAATAAAGAGCTGAATTCAATTGGCTGTGGGTCTTGAGCTGGCCTCCACATGTTGTAAAAATACAGATGCAAAGCAGAAGCAGGTTACTACAGGGCAGCGAGCGAGAAAGAGACTTTCTTTGTGTGTCATGTGTTTTAAGGGAAGTGCTGGAGTGAGTCATGGAGGGCTGAGTAAAAGTCTGATCCTGCCGGGGTTTGGTTCTTTAAAGGAACAGTTCACACAACAATTTAAAGTCATTGAAAAGTCTTTATCTCCTTCTGCTCCCTTCATGCTGATGGAAAGTCAGGAGAAGTTTTGTAGTCGCAGCATCCTCGTAAACAACTGAAGTATCTGGGGACTATGTGAAGAGTTGGGGTTAAAAACTGTGTTTTTTACACTGTAGCCGTAAATAACGTCTTTTCAAATCAATTTGGGATCTCTGGGCTTCTAGCGACAGCTGCAGACGAGCTGTATGGAGCCATGTGATGGTTTTTATTTTGGTTGTTTTAAATCAAGTCTCCAGCTACTTCAGTTGTTTCGGAGAATGCTGCAAAGCTGTTTTGCTGTGAAGCTCCAGAAATGTTTTGTTAACTACAAAACTTCACCTTGAGTTTCATTTCTGGGTGGTACTTACAGTGAAGTACTTACAAAGGATGTTGCATCGCCAAGCCAATGTGTGTTTGACTGAATGAGAGAGAGCAAGTGAGGAAAGTGGTTGTAGCGTTCTGAAACCGGCCACCAACGACTTGACAAGAGGAGCTGCAGGCAGCGCCGTCAGCCGACCTGAGTCAGTGGGTCAGTTCACACTGCTGCAGCTTTCCCCTACAGTGCCCTTAAACAGTTTTGTTGCGTCGTGAATCTTTGGTCTGAGCTGGGCTCCAGAGTCAAACTCAAAACTCACTCCCATTTCTGACTGTCAGTATTTACCAGTAGTCGTTCTGCTGTCTCCCTGTAAGCGTTTATAGATTGTACCTGCACATGCTAACTCTCCTCCTCCTGTCTGTTCACAGCCTCGTCCATCTCTCTACAGTCCAGTCCGTCCACTTGGTGAGGATGTAGTCTGTTTGATCTCCATGGAGATGTCTCCAAACACAGTCTCCTCTGCCTCGTTGCCATGGTCACTGTGGTTGCTGTTCTTCCTGGCCCCGGTCACCCGGACCACTAACTCCGCCCCCACACCTGAAACCTCTCTGATGGTCAACACCACGCTGTTGTTCGACGGTGGCGCTCCGGGCTACAACCTGCGCAACTGCAGCTGCTCCGCGCCCATCGAGGATTGCAACGAGGCGCTGGCCAACTCGCTCTGCAGATGTCACACTGTTTTGCGCTCTGCTCTGCCCCCTGCTGGGCTCAGAGAGCCCGGACAGGTCACCGTGTGGGTGAAGGAGCTCTGGGTCCTGGAGGAGCTGCTGAACAGGAGCATGGTCGGCCATTTGCGGTTGTCCTTTTGTGGAGTAAAACCGATGGACAGTCAGTATCTGGCTCTGCTCGGTCTGCGGACCCTCAGGATCCACAGCGCAGCACCGGAAGCTCCCTACCCCGACCAGGAAATTACAATCTCCCCTGGGGCAGGGCTCACAGCGGAGATAGAAGCCCTCTCCTTTGACTTCTCCTCCTCCTTCCACGTGACCTTTCTGGATGTAGCCGTGCTCAACGGGCTCTCAGCCCTGAAGGCGTACACTGTGGTGGGACCACCTGCTCACTCCCTCTCCAAAGACTTCCCCCACCTGGCCGTGCCTCTTCCTCTGCCATCCTCTGCTGCACCTGACGTCCCTACAGACCCCAGTGAGCAGGCTGCAGAGCCTCCGGAGAACCTGCTCCTCACATTTGTCTACTGACAACAAGTTCTCAGTGGAGGACACGGTCGGGTTTGCAGCAACAAATGATGCGATCGTACACAGCTGGATGTTTTTTGTTCTCCTTCTGCAAAGGGGAAGTTGCACATCTGACATGTTCTCTGTGGAATATATTAACTTCATGTATGACTGGCTGCTGTGCTGTCGTTCTGGCCTTGAGCAGTGTTTCAAGAGAAGCTTTTCTTGCTCACCCTGATGCATTTTCTTCAAGGAGATAATTGACTTCAGAGCTTTTACTCCCGCTGCTGTTTTTAAAATTTCTGCACTCGTACAGCAGACAGACACGAGGTCTGGCAGTGTTTGCACCAGCTGCAAATTCAAGTCTTTCTGCAGGATATTTTAGGCGTCGTACTATAACATAAGTCATAAGGTTTGAAAGCTGTAGTGACCCTGATCATCCCAACTCATGTGCTGAAGTTAGAGGTGATGCTTTGCTTCAACAACGTGGTCACACGGTGTGTTTACATGCACAAATGTTATCTTCTTGTCATGGCTATATACAGGAGAGTGTTTTACATGCACGTACACCTTCTGATTGCAGATGTTGGTGCAACTAAAGGCACCTTATAATTTAATTTAATAAGGCACTCTTTATAAAGTGGTTTAAAGCTGGCGGCTTTGTAAATGGTTACATCATTTAGCAATGACTTAAAGCTGCTGTAAGTGTTATTTTCTTGGGGAAAGCTCCCAATTCCAGCACTGCCGGTGACGCCTTTAACTACCAAACTAAAGAAAGAGGCAAAGAGAGCTGCCTCGACGAAAAGAAAGGAGTCATGCAAGTGTGGTGACGTGGAGAGGAGGGACAGGAAGTTAACTAAAACGATGACAACGCTTACAGCAGCTTTAACAGATCATAGGTCACTTTTTCAAAAAAGTGAATCCAGTGAGTATGAACATGGCTCAGTTTTAAAGTTCTCCAGTTATCGAATCAACTACTCGTCCAGATAGGAGCCAGTACTTTTTGCACATAGCTCTGATATGGAGCACTTAGCGACTCTTTTCTGCAGATGTGCTCGTAAACACCGCTCTCTGTATACGTTTGAAACACCAGGTAGCTGGAGGCCACTTCAGCATTGATTTTTTTGAGATCACATTTGTGCACATCTGGTCTTGAAACCTCCCTGGCGAGATCAGATGACACACGGGCGACTGTGACGAGTGTAACTGAAGCCACGACTGTCCAGACAGACTGATATGCCATCTGCTAGAACAATATCCTGGACAAACCGCACGCCTGCTCCCAGAGAGGGATGAGATGTTCCAGATCCTCGTCCCAGCTGCCAGGAGGGTGTTAGCTCCCATCCAGGTGTTGTCAGATATGTCCGGGCAGCAGGGAAGAGATTAGGGCCTCTCTGAATGGCTGCACTTGTTTCTTGAGTTTTTTGGTTTTTTGAGTTGATGAATTGCAGGCAACATTTTTTGACGAGTTTGATGAGTCCATCTTTTGGAAGAATGGTGGTAATAGGCAGGATATTAGAAGAGCATTGAAGCTGAGAGTAAGATGATGAGAATCCTGCCTCCAGCTTAAAGGAACAGTTCAGCAAAAAAAACAACCAAAAGAAAAATTAAAAATGGCTTCATACAGCTCGACTGGCTTAAGTCTCCAAGTCTGCAGAAGCCCTGAGATCTTGTCACTTTGCACTTGACGTTATTTACACCCTATTTAAATCAGTTTGGGACCTCAGGGTTTACAGAGACTTGAATTACACCAGCCGAGCTGTATGGAGCTATTTTATGTTTTCTTCTTTCTTTTTTAAGTCTCCAGCTACTTCAGTTGTTTCGGAAAATGCTGCAACGCTGTTTTGTTGTAAAACATTTTCATTTTTGGTTAAACTTTTCCTTCGTTACCAGGATGAGCTCTGCAAACTCACCAGAAGTGTCCCAGTGGGCAGAAAGAAAAGCTCTTTGCTGGTAAACCCCAAAGGTAAAACTCCCTGGAAAGAAAAAAGTAATCAACCAGGAGTCACCAGCATTCAACACTTTAAGCAGTTTGGAGCGTGAATTTCCATTTTGCATCTCTGTTTAGGTGCATGCCGGACATCGTAGTCCAAAGTGCACCTACCCAGAAATGTAACGTCGCAGCTGTGATTGGTCTGCTTGGTAGAAGAGTATTTTCCGGCTTCTCCTCCAGTGCTAATACTGTGACCAGTAGTTTCCCCAGTAAACACACTGCACTCTTCACCTGTTGCAGTCCCTCCTGACCGGCCGGCTGCTGCTCTTCCTGGGTTATACTTATCAGAGCCAGCCTCGGTAAACTGATCACAAAGTCGTTAAGATGAAGGATTTTAGTCGTGTTTTACGTTTCTTATTTGCTCTGCACCTTTTTGTTTGTGTAATGAAAAAAGGACAAGAACTCTTCTTTCTTTGGTGAAAAGGTGAATGTTCGACATGGTTGTGGTGATTTTCACAAGGCTGGTTTATCAACTAGGAAAAGCAGTTAACTAACACGTTGGCAGTTACTTTGTGATAATTTGATTTCTGGCAGGTGATACAGAAGTATCTGCTGCCTTATGGACGGACTACAGAGCAGCTTATTATTTATTAATTATTAGTTTTTGTTTCTTGTGGTTGTGACTTAGAGAATTACAATAAAAAAGTTGTTGTGCAATTTAGCGATGACTTTTTTTGATGAAACTTAAAGCACAACTTAAAAACTGATATGATCGGGGGCCTTTATGTTTGGCCACCCCTGAGGACTATTTTAGAGAGGCCTTCTGTCAAGGCTGCACAATACAGTTAAAACGTGATATTGTGATTTCTTTTTACCATATTTTGATTGTGATGTGATTAACAATTAGTGGGAATGATCATTTTTGCATCACAATTTTGATTTTCACTTTTTAAAAAAGCTATTAACATGTTTTTTCACATCTGGAGAAAAAGATTTGTAGATCAAAAAGTTGCAGCTTCTTGACATTAACTGTGCAGCCCTGTATAATATTATCCTTACATGGTGCAGACCCTCGTATAAATCTGTTAAATCAAATGATCACAAATTAACTGGCATTAAGTAACGTGTAGGAGTCCAGCAAAGAAATTCTGGTTGGATTTTGGGACTGGGAAAGATAGATTCAGGTCGCCCCCTGGCCCTTTATATTCCTCCTCGATGGTTAATCCAGCCTTTAGTGGGTGAAAGGATTTGCTTAAAGCCAGGCCACGTTGGAGAACGTCTGGGTTACGTAATCGGCTCTTTTGCCTGCATTTCTACGGTTCAGCTGCAACATGTGGCAGGTCTTGTACAACACCTACGTGTTGAAATACTGTAAGACCTCAATGAACGAGGTACTGTGGGGAGAGAAGGAAAGCAAAAGGACGAATTCCTGCCTCAGGGATCAATAGAGCATTATAAAAAAAACAAGATGTACTGTGGCAGCTGACTGCAGCGAACACTGGCTGGAACCGATCCAGAGAATCCAGAGCGGGGTCAGCGTCTGCACCAGAGCTGCGTGATACTGTTGTGTCTGGGAGGGAGCTTTGAGCTGCTTTCTTGAGGATATTTAAAAAGTAAAATTACAGAAAAATCTGTTGTCAAGATTTAAGACAACTGCAAAAAGATAGAAGAGTGTGCAAGAAAACAAAAAAAGACAAGGACTGCGTCAGTCCGCTGTGGTATGAGCTGACAGAGGCGCAGTAGGCTCACTGTTATGAAGGCTGCGTGTTTCCAGCTGGGCTTATTGACTGCAGATGGCCTAATAAAACAAGTTGTTTTGAAACAGGTTAAAATGGACGCCCAGTGATCAGTCCCAGGGTTAGGATCTCTCTCTCTCTCTCTCACCAGCCAACAACTCTCACTCTGTTTGGATCAAAACAATGACTCCGACTCTCTTTAACGAGCTGGATGAGTTCTGAGTCCGCTCAAAGCCAAGTTGGCAGCGCCCGTGTGAGGGAAGTTTTCTCAGAACCGTGATGGACGCGATTCAGTCACTCTCCAGCTGTTTGTGAAAAAAAAACGTCATTATGAGGTGCTTGATTGGTTTGTGTTTTCTGTTTCTGGATATTTTTTACCAAACGAGAGAGCAGTTGAGAGAACAGCTCTCTCTCTCTCTCTCTGCCTTCCAGCTCATATCCTGTGAGAGACTTTGTTAAAGCTGCTCTCACAAACACGATCCGGAGCCAACACTTCTGTTCCGCTGATCATTCAAGACTGTTCTGGGTCTGTATGTGAGAGTGTGTGTGTGTGTGTGTGTGTGTGTGTGTGTGTGTGTGTGTGTGTGCATGGGTGTGTCGATGTGTGTGTGTGTGTGCATGTGCTTGCATTCATCTCCTTTTCGCCATCGCAGCGGATTTGTCGCTTTGCAATCTCAGTGCGTTTAGATCAGACGGTCGGATCCAGGATCCACAGTCGCACCGCAGCAGATGCAACGTGTTGAGTGTTGTATAAAACACGTGTTGTATATACTTCACTTCTGCACTTCTGCTTATGTGCAAGTAAACAGTGTCAGCGAAACAAAACTGCTACAAAAACTGTTGAATTACTGTGTAGTAATTCGTGAGAACTCCCAAGTTTGCAGCTAAATTGATACAAATTGCAGCATTTTACTAAAACTCACATCAAACTCGTCAAAAAAAGTCCAGAGAAAACATCATGATGCATTTCTTAATTTATCCACAGGCTTTTCTGACAGGTTCATAACTCCAAAAGGTTGAAACAGAGCAGAGTTCATACACTTGCAGGACTTCTTTGGTGACATTAGCCAGTGTTAGCTATTACCACTTTTACCTGCTAATAATCGTCGTACCTGAAAACCAGCGACACTGAAGAAATACAGAAAGAAACTGTGAGCAGAAACATGCATGAAGAAAAAATCAGAAGATTGTCACTGAAAAACAAATCAAACTACAAAAATGGCCTTTGATAAAATATTTTCTGTTGTTTTTTTTACTTTTTCAGTGCCAAATATATTTATAAATGTTTTCTAACACAGATGTTTTAATTCTAATGTCCCTCCGAGTTCAGGTTTTGTTTACTGTCACTGCTCGAGTCCCATTGTTTTCTATCCGGGCACAAACCATTAAATTATACTTTCTAAATCACCAGTATGCCACATTGCGACACTCCTGAGACTTGAAATTAGCCACAAGACCACAAAGTCTTACGTAAAAGAGTAATAAATGAAAAAAATGTTTAATTAATTTCAATGCAGTTGTTATTTTTCCTCCTCTAGCAGCCGCCAAAGTGCAGCTGATGTTCTGCTTTCTTTGGTGTGACTTATTCTGCGTCCTGGCACTGAATGCACTTTTCTGACTCTGTCTTTAACACATGGATATGGAAACAAGATGGTGACTGAAACGTCTGAGCTGCGGCTCTTTTGTTTTCTGAATGGAAACACATTTCATTATGCAACAGGCTTTAATTAACTTTGCGTGTCGCAGCTCTGAGGTTTCATCTGGTTCTGTCTAAAAATGCAACCAGAGCACGCCGAGTCAATTCTGCCTGTTTGTGTAAAAGAGCTGAACTCCTCTGCACACCTTTTCTGGGTTTGCCCTTCAGCCAACGGTCACACCCATTTTGCTCGGCACAGGAACCGGGACTGGGAGCTCGTTCACCCGTAACGTTGGTGGAAACTTACCGAGCGTCTTGTGCAGCCAGAAATTAGTCACTCCCATCTGGTGAACGGGGTGATTACGCACCTCCACAAGCCACCTTTTAATGGTTTTCAGACAGGATGTTTAGAGCGGGCCGTGAGACTTTGTGCTAAACGCTCCCGTCAGAGCTCATCACACGGTCTTAAAACGTCTGGAACATTCTACCACAAAATGGGTGAAAATGAGATCACCGGGTTTTTTGGGTTTGACATCACCCCTCTTGAGTTCGAGCCTCGACTTCCTTTTTCTTCTTCTCTTCTTCTCTCTTGATCTTCGGTACAGCACCTTAAGTATTTGCATCAGGGAATGTAATTATTCAAATGTAAAAAAAGATTGCGTGTAGCCCACGGCGGTGTGCCTTAAGATGACTTTTAAACATTTTTACAACCTCTGACATGTTGTGCGACTCACGGCTGACTCGTGTACTGTTTCAGGAACAGATTGTGTATTTGGGAACGGCTTTGGAAGGTTTGATTTGTATATAATTTGGCTTTTTAAAGCAAATTCCTGGAGCTTATTTGTTTATAATGACAAGACGACGTGGATTATTTCTTCCGTCCACAAACTTTGTTCCTCTGTATAGTCTGAGATAATAAAACGTTTTTACAAAGAGGTTCTCGTGTCTTTCTTCAGCTCGTCTCCATGTTTGTTCTGACATCACTGCTCGTACTGAATTTATTTTGTACGTTCCAGGTTTATATGGTGAATTAAAAACTTCTGTGTCTTATTTTTGTAAAGGATAAATCAGTTTATTCCAGGAAACAACATCACACATGAGATGAGAATCTGACTTCATCGTCGCACTCCAACAATATGATATATATAATTAATATATCCTGCTGAGGAAGTGATCTTACTTTAAGTACATTTTGTTGTTAGATGATGACTCAGTGTTTATTTGCCATGACCACAGTCTTTGTCAGGGTTTCCTCGGTCACTGAAGGAAGCAATAATTTAAAAACATGAAAGTCGTTGTCATTAAACACACCACAGGGTTTTACCCAGTTTACTGACTTTAACATCAGATCAGAAAACTTCTTTTAATCGTTGCATTTCCAGATCTCAGCAATGAACGTGAGTATGTAATTAATACCATTAGGAGAGATTGTTAAATCTCTGAAATAAAACCAAGGTTGTAATTAATCATAATCTTAACCGCAAAACCAGAAACTCAGGACGACAATATTACAGAATAAACAGCCAACAGTCGAGCCACACACGAGGAAGCCTCGTCTGAAGGTGAGTTAAAACAAGAAGGCAGAACAGAAAATGCACAAACACAAAAAGTCGTTTCAAGTCAGAGGAATAAAAGTGATGAAACAGGCAAAATCAATAAAGGACGATAAGAAGACGACGTCACATCAGAAGAATCAAGAACAGATAATAATCAGAGTATCAGAGTAAAAAGGACATCTGTGGTCAAAGCTAACTGAAGCTCACGTCGTATTAATATAATTCAAAGACTATTAAAGTTAATCAGGAGCAGGATTCATTTGTTCTGTGTTTGCTCTTTTTTTTGCTTTTTGGAAAAGTAAGTGTGAGCAGCCTTCAGGGATGGAAACTGTCTCCTAACACAACAACAACCTGAACCACTGGAGGACACAGGACCCATGAAGTCCACATGTACAAGTTTCCACAGAGCAGAGCGCTGAAGCCTCGACCTTCAGTTTCCATCGTGGACCTTATTACATCCAACCTGTCTGGTCGTGAATGAAGAGACAAATAATGTATTGATCCTGTTTGAACTGTGTCATGAGTCTCACACATGGTGTTCTTTAAACCAATAAAGTGTCAGTTTGTTGTATTAAAGTCAAACCTCATGTGGTTTTGTGTTAAAGCGCTCAGTGAACTACATCGTCTCATCAGCACCAGAACCAACACCAACGTGGAGCCAACTGGGCTCAGAAAAGCTCGTAAACAAGATGAACATCACAATAAATCTGCTCATATTGATAATTATAACAGATTTTTCTTCATGTAAATGTGTGATTTTTGAATTATGGCTTCATGATCTCAGATATTATCTGAGGTTTTTTCTTGTAGATTTAAATTTTATAATCTCAGACGATATTCCTCTTATTTCTTGTGAATTTGTAATTTTTACTGGTGAATTATATTTTAATAACCAGGTTTTACTCCCTTTTCTTTTGTTTTTTTCTTGTATATTTTTGACTTTTTGGAAGTTTATGATGTAATTATCTCAGGAATTATCTGAGTTTTGTATGATATCAATGTAAAAGTGTCAGTTTGTCATCAAACTAATGAAACATCAGACTGTGAAAACACGGCCGACAGTGTCGTTAGTGACGTCGTCTCCTGACTTAAACATTGTAGAGCTGCTCCTGTATATCAGCAGCTCACAGAACTGAACCAGAACCAGTTCTCCTTTCACAGAACTGCAGTTGTGCAGATTTATTGAGATTTTCACCTTTTTTACGACCTTTTCTGAGCCCAGTTGGCTCCATGTTGGTGCTGTGCTGTTAAACTGAATCACTGTTCAAATTAAAACAAAATATAAATTCCAGATTAAAGCTGAAGTCTGCTGCTGTCACACTGTGGAGGATTATCACAGACGGGCTTTGAGGAGGCTCTGCAGGATGTTTCACACATCTGTACACACTGAAGACTGTCCTGCAGAGAGAAATCCTGCAGAGTTAGGAGGATAATTTGAATATTAAAATATGTAACATATCAGACAGCAGCAGAGGGAAAACATCTGATTGAATACAACGTTATGGGAACTTTTTGGATGTATTTTCATCTGTTGTAAGTATGCTGCCATGTTTTAAATATAAGTTTGTGCTGTTAAAGTCCTTGAGGGATTATTTTCTCATTCAGTCATTCAACAGATCGCAGGACGCCACAGAGAGCTGTCAGGTTTTTATCTTTCCTCTCATCACCCTCTAGTGGTGCATAAACCAATAAAAAGAGAAATACAGCCAGCTCAGCCTGGAAAGTACAGAGTGACGTTTGGCAAGTGCACTCACAAAGGAAGCCTTCACAATAAAAGCAAGGTTTTTCAGGGAAAGCAGGAGAGGCATCTAGTTTGAATTATGTGGGAAACATGAGTTTCTCTTGAGAGGTAATATTTACTGTATGCACATGATGCGTTTGTGCACAGTTGGTGTTAAAACAGCTCTTTTCAGAGCCTGCTGCACTCTTTACTGCCCACTTGTGGCTGAGAAACGCAAATGTAAAGGATTCAGGAGGCAGATGATGATGAAGCACACGAGCTGCTGAGATGGAGAAGTGCAAGTTAAATGTTTATGACCATAAATATATTTATAATGTTGAGGAATTTCTGCACAGATTTATGTTATTTTATATGTTAAATCGATTCAAAAATGTATATATAAATATATATCGGATATATAACAGACAGTATGAAGCATCTTCTGGAAAGATCACTTAATTTCTAAAAAATAATGCTATTTTCCAATGTTTTAATGATTATATTAAAGACTTTTTAAGCATGAGAACCGACATTTTGTTGAAGCTCACGTATTTGAATCAGAATTTTTGTAGCAAGTTTACAAAAAATGTGTATTAACATTTATAGCACAGAAAAATACGAGTAAATCAGTGTAATAAACCATGATATTAAAATATATTTTTAATATATAATTTTATCTTTAGGCTACTTTTACATTTGATACTATAGTACATTTAATATCAGAAAATGTTACTCAAGTAATATTCATATTCGGCAAACAGTTCATCCTTCTGTGCTCCACCAGGCACCACTTGATTTCTTTATTTTGTTTGTTTAGGAGATAATGCTATTTTCTCATGTTTTAATGATTATATAGCTAAATCTACCTAATACACTTCACTCACTTTTTAAGCATAAGAATCATTTATAGCACAGAAAAATAAGAATAAATCAGTGTAATAAACAATAATAATAATATATATACTATATGCTACTACTTTTTACTTGTACATGCTAGTATGAGTAAAGTACATTGAATATAAAATATTATAAAATATTACATTTTACCAAAGTAATATTTTAGCACCTTATGAATGAATGAATGAATGCAAAGTTATTTCAGACAAGTGAAAACAAAACAAAAAGTTAAATAAGTTCGACAAATAAGCAAAATAAAATGAAACTTAACATGCACCGACACGCCCGAGAAGGAGCAGGAAGAAGTAAACTCTTATTTAATCCTTCAGCTTCTCCACAGCTCAGTAATTAATCACAATCAGTTTACTTCCACATTACATCTTATCTTCTGGCACTTGGGTACAACCATGATTAATAGTTGTTGTTGTTGTTGTTGTTGTTGTTGTTGTTGTTGTTGTTTTTAGCTCATTTTCTGATGGATGGTGGACTGTTTGCTCTCATCACTCTTCACTGACATGGACCTGAGATAAAGTTCAACTGGATTTAATGAATTATTCTGTATTTTGTGCTTTTATTTTGAAGGAGCGGTGCCTCTCTCTTATCTCTCTCTGCCATGCAGTGTGACGTCAGAGCGCTCAGATGTCGTCATGACGCAGAGACGTCAGTCGGCTGGACTCGGAGCTCCGCACCGAGGATCTCTGTTTTCCTTCTCGGGCTCAGAGACGTCGAGACGCGGCCGGTGAGTGTGTGAGTCTGCGGACGCTTTGTTTAACCTCAGGGACGTGTTGTTGTTGTCGTGTTAGCAGTGACCCGACAACACTTTGTGTCGGTCCAGACAGTCAGAAATGTGTTTTAATGTGTCAGGTAGCTTGACACTGACCGACTGCACTGACATGTTGTTATTAATGTGAGCAGCAGGCTCGTCAGCGACGCCTTAATCTCCTTAATATTTGTGTTTTGTGTCGGTTTAATTCTCCGTAATGTTTTTATTCATGTCAGAGTCAACTGTCAGTCAGTTATCTTGAAAAATAAATAGCAACTTTATTAGAAAATAAGAGAAGGCTGATTATATAACTGCTCAAAAATGACTAAATTAGCATGAAGATGTTTTATTTACATTCAGACAGAAGGGGAATACATTTTTAATGTTATTCCTGTTTATTTTTATCATTTATTGCACTGTTTTAATCTTGTTTTGTATTTAATTATGTGAGCTTTAACAGAAAAAGTGAGTGAAGTGAGTTATATAATCAATAAAACATGAGAAAACTGATATTTTAAAGGAGCAGTCTGTAGTTTTGTTGTAGAAATGTTAATGAGAAGAGAAAGATCGTCATTGGCTGATTTTTCCCTGCATAAACAAACTAAATACACAAACTCTCTGTTTTCATGACTGAATAAACAAACTGACCTTAAAGGTTTACATGTGGCGGACCCTGCCACCTTGCTAGCTTCAAACAGTGTTCTGAGAGCTTGTTTTCCTCTGAGAACAGCTTGTTTATTCACTTATGGTTTGAATTTCCTCTCTAAAACTACATAATGCTCCTTTAAAGTCTGTTATATAATCAATAAAACATGTGAAAATAGAGAAAATAGCTGTAAAACACAGCTATTTTCTTTTTAATCAATTCATATTTTGTTTGTTTTTTAAAAAAACTTTAAAAACAAACAAAATATGAATTAAATAAAGAGTATTCTCTCCAGTAAATGTGTGCACGCTTTATATTTCCTTGTTTTTCAGACAGTAACAATGCAGCCTAGCACCTGGCGCTTCACGAGTACAGAAGGATGGACTGTTTGCCTCTTCTCCTCTGTCTCATGTCACTGCTTGATTCTGGTGAGTACACAGAAGTCACTTGATACTTGAGAAGTTGATTAGTTTCTCAAATACCTCAGATACCTTTCTTCTCCTCAACACGCCCACACGCTCTTATCAAAGCTGCTGACACACACAGGTGTGTCTGTGAACCTTGGGACTGCATCACGTGTCTGTGCGTTTGTCCTCGCAGCGCTCGCTTCCCTTCCTGCTCCCGTGAATCTGTCCATCAAGTCCGTCAACTTCCACCATGTCCTGCGCTGGGATCCCGGGCCCGGCACCCCGCCAGGAACAGAGTACGAGGTCTACAGGGTCACCAGGTAATTCCCCCCTGTCCACCATCTTGTTAACTGCTCTCCACTTCCTGCCACACTCAGCCTGATGGCATTTCCTCTTTGGGTAGCAGCAAAATGTCCCATCAGACAGTTTTCTGTGGAGTTTGATCTTACTCGACGAGTTCGGTATTTCCTGTGGCAGAGTATCAAACCTAAACAGGATGCGTCTGTAGCGCCGAGCATTGTTATCTGCCCAACCACATTACATTACAAATTTAGCCAATTTAAGCCAGTTTTTCCTTCTTTCCTTCCTTATTTCTTTCTTTAAAAGTCCTTGTAGAGTTTCTTATTCGAAAGTTTGACTTTTTCTTTGAAACATATCGTTCAAGATGCAAAGAATACAACTATAAAAATAAAATCTTACATTTCAGTATACAAATTGACTCTAAATCACAAGAAGCTGCATTAGTTTGATAAAAGTAAATGTGGGACAAAACAGAATTGTAATAAAATACTGAAGTGCTGCAGAGACGCCTCCAAATCTTGATCTCATCATCGTGATTTTAATAGTTTTCAGTGAAAATGGAAATTGTGACACAACTGATTCCCACTAAATAATGTAAACACATAATTTAAAATGTGTAAAAAACATTAAAAAAAAAAAATGTATTGTCTATATATTTATTCATTTTTTAAACATACACATTAGCCATATTTTTCTTACAATAACAGCATATGACTGCACAAATATCGATACATCAGCTAAAATACACACCTCTTCTCGAGGCTCTTTCAGATTCACTCTTTACTTCGGTGAGAATATTTTTTTCTGAGAGTTTTTGGAAACATCAGTCGGCAACAGTTTCCATTCAAGTCCACAAAATTTCACGATTGTGAGAAATCCTAAACGATTTCCGAACAATGGAAAGTGTGATCATCTGTGTTTCCATGACAACTGAGCAAACCTCGTCTGGTGACGAAGACCTTTTGATTAAAGCTCCAGAACGAGCCGATGAGTGGACCCCTGAGTCGAGGTCTCTTTGTCAAAACCCAGAAAAACATGTCCTCAGATTTGTCACATGTCGTCGGGGACAGCTTCTGTTGTTTTATAGTATAGAGACAGTGGAGAGATAACAGGAAGTGAAAGGGAAGTGAGATGGGGAACAAAATGCAGAAGCTGGACTCAGAGCAGGGACGATCTGGGTCACGGTTGGCACTTTAAACCTCGAGACTTGTACCAGACTCTCTGACTGCTCACGTTATTCCATTGTTTTCTTCTTATTTATATATAATACGTAGTAAAATATGCTGTAGGGTGATTTATGTCCATGTCAGTTGGTCCTTCCGTGTGCAGACACCTTAAAGCATCCTCTTTCCTCGTATCTCGTCCCTGATAAAGCAGAGAGAGAGAGAAGACAGCCGGGTGTTATGAGTGCTTGTATTGTTTAAGCAGAGAGGATCTTTTTACTGCTGAGAGGAGATAAGAGACAGATCTATCTTTAAACATCAACTTAGTCTCCACAACAAGGATTGAAATGCAAATTCATAGATTTACATGTAATTTGGTTGTGGCGCAGCCTCATTCGCCATAATAACCCCGACCCAGACCGTGAGACTCCTGAACTCATCCCAAGTGTAACAGGACTCACAGACTTTAACATTAGTTCATTTTTTTTAACAATACATTTACCTTGTAGCTTGGTTTGTTGTGAACGTGTGGAATAGGATTAGGGCCACTGTAACAAACAAACAAACAATGAGATTTTCTGGCTTCAAAACTCAGAATTCATAAGTCAGAATTCCAGTATTTCCAAGAAAGAAAGTCAGAATTCAGAGAAAATACTCAATATTCTGTTTTTAAAGACAAAGTCCTGAACAAAAAGTCAGAATTCTGAAAACCTCGGTCTTTTTTTAATGTATTTTCTTTACAGTGGCTCTTATCCTCCTCCGTATAAATGTGTATTTAATTCAATCAAAAATGAACAAAAATCTTGCAGGAATATATATTACGCAGTTTTATCATCACAGTTTGATGTTAACTTTATCCTGAAGTCTTACTGACATCATTACACACTTAAAGATTAAAAAGTTGTAGGATACTTGATTTTTTATAATATATTCTTGCCTTTTCATGAGGAAAAAGCCATAATACGTGTAAATATATCACAATAAATGTCATTCATGAATATATTTGATATGCATCGTGTGAATTTGTCGAGTTATATCAGCCCCCGGGATCAACCGCGACCTTTACTTCAGTCACGTTTTCACTCAGTGCATCTGTCTG